>NW_022109491.1:35280932-35306707 GCF_000313985.2 Echinops telfairi
ACTACCCCAATGACCATTTTATGTATAAAAGAATGATATATCAAAAGGCAGTTTATTATTTCATACATTTAAAATTTAAATATGAATTCTAAAAGAGGTATACAAAACTAGATTATGTTATAAGAAAACGTTTTAAAATATTAATTTAAAAATATTAAATGTTATCTGACCAAAAACCAAACTGTTATTTAAAATATTTTCATATTGCTTCTTGATTGGCATCCTCACTTGTTGTATTCTTTGCTTTTATCTGAGCATGTGATTTAAAACCATGTAGCATGCCCTTGTTCTGTTGGCATCACCGCCTTTGGATCTGTGTACAAGTTCTAAATAAGCACAGTCAAGTGTAGGGCATTTCCATTCTTCTCAAGGTTGCGTAGTTGGTTATGATCCACACAGCTGGATGAGTAGGCATAGTCAACAAAATACAAGTAAATATCTTACTGGTATTCTCTGTGTTCAGCCAAGATCCATCTGACATCAGCACTGATCTCCCTGGTTCCATATCCTCTTCTAAATCAGGCCTGAATCTGTGGCAGCTCCCTGTCAATGTACTGAAGCAACCAATGTTGGATTATCTTCAACAAAATTTTACTTGCATGCGATATCAATGATATTGTTCTATAATTTGAGCATTCTGTTGCGTTACCTTTCTTTGAAATGGGTACAAATACGGATGTCTTCCATTCAGTTGGCTAAGTAGGTGTCTTCCAAATTTCCTGGCATAGACCAGTGAATGCTTCTAGTGCTTCATCAGCTTTTTTAAACATTTCAATTGGTATTCCATCAACTCCTGGAGCCTTGTTTTTGACTAATACTTTCAGTGCAGCTTGAGCTTCTCTTCCTTCAGCACCATTGGGACTTGCTGATACATGACCTCCTGAAATGTTAGATTGTCAGCTAGTTCTTTTTGGTACAGTGACTGTGTATTCTTTCCATCTTCTTTTGCTATTTCCTGCATCATTCAATATTTTGCCTGTAGAATCTTTCAAGATTGCCACTCGAGGATTGAGTTTTTTCTTGCGTTCTTTCAGTTTAAGATATGCTGAACATGTCCTTCCCTTTTGGTTATCTACTTCTAATCTAATGTAATCTAATCTAATCTAATCTAATAACTTTCATTATAATATTTTACTTTGGCTTCTTGAGCTGCCCTTTGAAAATTCTATTCAGCTCTTTAACTTCTTCCATTTGCCTTAGCTACTCTGAAATTGAGAGCACGTTTCAGAGTCTTTTCTGGCATCTACTTTGATCTTTTCCTTTTTTCCTGTTTTTAGTGACCTTTTGCTTTCTTCATGAACAGTGTTCTTCATGTTCTCCCATAGCTCATCAGGTCTTCTGTCATTAGTTCAATGCAGCAAATCTGTTGTTGAACTAGTCTCAAAATGCAAGTGAGATAGACTCAAGATCGTATTTTCCTCTCATAGACATGTGATTCCATCTGGAGAAGTCCAGGTGTACAGTCCCCTTTTGTGTTGTTGAAGCTATTTGCTATGAACAAGTCACTGGTTTTTCAAAATTCTATTATGTGAACTGCAACTTTATGTCTGTCACCAAGTCCATATTTTCCAACTGTTCTTTCCTCTTTGATTCCAATTTTTGTGTTGCAATTACCAATAATTATCAGTGCATCTTGATTTCATGTTGGATCAATTTCTGAGTGAAGACGTTAGTAGAATTTTTCAATTTCTCCATTTTGTGCCAACATAGCTGCCATAGGAACATGTGGGTAGAGTTTATCCTGTCAATAAGTTTGCAACTTGATTGAAGGGCTAATGAGATAAATGGCTCTATGGAGGCTGGCCTCCCTCTCTCTCTGCTTCACCTTCCTGTTGGCGAGCCACATGACTGAGACCTGCCAGGGCCTCATGACGCTTCCAGGGTCATTGGATCCATAAGCCTCTGCGCCCACCAACCTCTGATCTTCCTTGCATTCTCCATTATTGCATGTAGCTGTGTGAGTCTGAAGGATTTATCAGACTCATAGAGTTATATCAGACTTAAATAGAGTTGATTTGGACTGAGATGGGATGCTTTCTTGATATCCAGTTACTCCTTGATATAAACCTCTTTCTTACACATATATGAGTGTCCCTGGGTTTATTTCTCTAGTCAACCCAGCCTGACACAGTACATAAATTTGAACGAGTTGTATTGAGTGGATTTCCTGGAAGGTGAATTGATATAATTCTATCACAGGCAGCATTGTACTTCAAGATTGATTTTGTAATGTTCTGTTTGACAACAAATACAAAGTCATTCTTCTGGGTTGTGCTATTCCCAGCGTAGTAAATCATATGATTTTCTGATTCAAAATGGTCAATTCCAGTTCATTTCATCTCAATAGTTCCTAGATTATCAATCTTTATGCAATTCATTTCATTTTTGATGACTTCCAAATTTCCTAGATTCATACTTGCACATTCCAAGTTCTGATCATTTGCAAAATTTTGCAGCTGTTCCTCTTGACCTTGAATCATGCCCTATTAGCAAATGAAGATTCTGAAGGCTCTATTCCTGCAGGCTTTACTCAACTCACATTGCCATGATCAACTCCACTCTGATTAATCTGCTCCTCTAGTCACATGTTCAGTGTCCTCTGAGCAGAGGGGCCCATCCTCTGGCACTGTCTCTGACAGGGTTCTGCTTCCATTCACTAGGCCCTCAGTATCCACCAACATGTCCATTCTGTCCTTCTTCTTTGTCTGTGCTCAGTCTTGATGCTGTGCTGAAACTTGTTCAATGTGAGTGACACTGGTGGCATTGGAGATACCAGTGACATAGCTTCCAGCATCATAGCAGCAACACAAGCTACCACAGTGTAGCAAACTGATAGACACAATTAACCCAGGAAAGTATTTTGCCAACTTAAAAAAAGACATTTTAGAGTTGTTAGATTTCACAATCACCATTCTCTAAAAACAACTGCAGGGATGGTAGAAACTGTGGTGGTTTACGTATGTCAAACTTGTACCACAGAACCCTAAAATTAAAAAAAAAAGTATCAGTTAGCAGCTATTGCTGCATAACAAACCATCCCAAAAGTCAATCTCCAAAAGTCATAAACTTTTGGGAAGCTACATGTGTTTGCTTCCTTGGCAGGGCTCAGTCTCTACATTCAGTTATGAGTTGAAAAACGGTTCCTAATCTTAGCCCTCAGATATTTGCGGGGCCCAGGCTAAGGTGGGCCTAGGATAGCCTCCTGCTGATATAAATGGGCTCTCTTCTATATCTTCTCTTTCCATCCAACAAGCTCTTCTGGGCTTGTTCACATGCTGCTGCCAGGAGTCCCAAAGAGAATGGATGCTGTAGGACCTCTTGAAGCCTAGAGTTTAAATGATCACATTGGAAACTGCTACATTGTCTCTACTTCTGTATTCCTCTGTTCAAAACAAGTGACATAGTATAGTCAGCCCAGATTAGGGAGAAGCAGCAAAGACACATCAGGGGAAAAAAACAACAAACCTGCATGTAGACCTAGAGAATCACCGGGACTTCTATAATCATTCTACAAGCAGCATTTTCACACACATCCTCGGTACACGTGATTGTTATACTCAAGTTTCACAACACCATGCCTTCTTGTTGAAACGAAATAAATGGAGTAATTTAGTCTGACCTTAAAACAAATCAGCAAAGTGCAATTGCAAACAAAAAATAAGACTCTGAACTAGTTCCTTTCGGTTCCACTCCATGACAAAAATTTGCATTTGTACCCCAACTACTGAGGTAGAATTTACATTTTAACAAGATCTCAAAATGATTCCTATAGATTCCCAAGTGATTCATATGTATCCATAAGCTATAGAAGGCTCACCAGGGAAACTTGTGGGAAAATGTAGATTCGTATTCAGTATATCTGCATAGAAATGCAAATTCTTAACAGATGGTTGAACCCAGATGAACCAATTCAAAGTGCTGAATAAAACACATTGATGAGAGGGAATTAATCTCTATAAGTATTGGCTTATATTATGAAAAGAAAAAAGGCATCATTGGAAAGGGTCAGACTGGGTTTCCCATTCTCTTTCTCAAAACGGAGTTTTAAACAGATAGCTCACATTCTCTCAGTGTATTTGCCCATCTTTGAAGTAAAAATCATCTCTTGCCTCCATATCCTAAAGTTGTTTTCATGAACAAACGGGGACCCCTAGGCAAACACAATATTGTTTCATCTCCCCCTGCAGTGGAGTAAAATTTCTTAATATGGCTCTTCTACCCAAGTCTCTGTAACTCCCACACATGATTGCTTGGGGCTATGAAAATAGGGCATGTGTAATACTAGCACCAACAATTGGTCAGTTTTTTGTTACCACCCCATTGGCTATAAGGATGAGTCACCTTGGAATGGAGAAAGAAAAGCCCTGAGCTCCTGGGAAGAGCAAGTTCAAGATCTGTCTGACGTGCCTGAAGACATGGAAGCTAGATGCACCCGAGAGACTGTGACACAGAGACTGGGAGCACTGTGCTGAGACTATGGGATATCTTCTCATCTGGCCTGAGGCTAAGGAACTGTGGGACAGAGTGACAGGTGGGCTGGCTTCCTGGCCAATGGAGTCAAAGGCCAAGGGATCCCGTGACTGAGAGACTAAGAACTGGAAAGACAGGTGGCTGCTGGCTGAGGAGACCAGTGACTGTACCCTTATTGTTTGCTGATCCTGATTTGTGGTCACCTTTAACTTCCCTAAGAAACGCCCTTAACTTAACCATATATTGTCTGTGAGTTCTGTGTAGCCCTTGCAACAACTTCTGGAACCCAGCACACTTGTAGAGTAGTGTGGGAAGAATGATTGGTGTCGGAATAGGTAGAAGAGAATGGACCACGGAGGCTTGTCTGGCTCCTGCCTTGTGGCAAGAGGGAAGCCAGAGGAGGTCAGATAGGTTCACTTACCTTGATGTTTATTGCACGCCATCTGTTTTCTTTCTGAAAGCAATTCATTTTTCCTCACTGTTGTGAATGAAATCGTTGTCCTTGCTGTTAGGTGCTGTCCATTCAGCTTTGACTCACAGCGGCCCTAGGCACATCAGAACCTAGGTCCTGCATCAGCCTCCTAACCTTTGTCATATGTGAGCCCAGTGTTGCAACCATTGTGCCAACCCTTCTCATTGAGCACCTTCCTCCTTTTTGCTGACCTTCTATTTTATCAAATATGATGTCCTTCTCCAGGGACTGGTGGCTCCTGTGCACATGTGAGTGAAACAGTGATATTAAGTATGCAGGCATTTTGTTTGCTACTTGAAGCTAGAGAAAACTGTCGCACAAGAAGAATGAGAACGCTTGGCTTGACCATTTGGCTATGATCATCAAAAACTCAGTGACCTTGGAATGCCTTTGGGACTATAGGAAATCCATAGGACCTTGGTACTGAATTTCTTTGAAGGTAAAATTACAGCACAGGCATAACTTGTTTCCTTGTGTTTCACTGTAGGGTGCTTTGCAGGTAGTGCATAGTTACAAAGTGAAGATTTGTAGCCACCTTGGCCATTGAAACCTTATGGAGCCCAGTTCTACTCCGACACCCATGGGGTCACCCTGAGTCAGACTGGACTCCACATGAGCTAGATCTGAAGTCAAGAGCAAAAGGCCTGCTCCATCGAAGAGCCCAACAAATCCTAGTTCACTTGTCATCCATGTCTCTGTCTCTCCGCTCTCCATCTCTGAGGCTGCCTTTATCTCAATTATCTCTTCTATTCATTGCCTTGCAGCCCCATTTCCTTTCTGTAACTGCCCTCTCTCATTCCCAGTCTTTCTCCCACCTCTCTCTTTTAGGCGCTAACACCACGAGAAGTCCCTGAACTCAGTGCCTCCTCCTTAAGAGATCAGAATCAGCCCCTGCCTGCCCCTGCCCATAACTCCACCCCCACCTTCACTCTCACCCATGCCCACCCAGAATGTTCCTGCAGGGTTGACACTACAGTGGCCGCGGAGAAAGTCGAGACTCCCTTTCTGTGGACTTGGGGTACTTGGCCCTCTAAGATCAGTTTCCTATCAGTGGGCACAAGTTCCATCACAAAATCAGCTTTCCAAATCCAAGAAGTAAAGAACGAGTGGTTAGAAAACCCTTCCTGCTTAAGAAGAATGAGCTGCAGCTCTACGTACTTACCCATAGCCCGAAGGAAGCAATGGTAATATGTTTCCGTTCCCTTCTTTTAACTGACATTGTTTGATATGGACAGGATCAAAATACAAATGGAAAAACATCGAAAGCTTTTTCTTTTTAAGTGGTGATTTTCTTGACTAATCCTGTGCTCAATGCTAGTCAATTTCATTTCATTCTCGATGTTGTTGCTCTTGATGTCAAGTTAATGGTGTGGAGTGCACAAAAGAAGTACACCCTGGCCTTCTTTTAATAGTTTCTTAAACAATCCAGGAAATTGCGGTCGCCATTAATGAGATTCCTTTTAATATTTTATTTTAATGGGTGATCTATCTTCTCTACCTGGAATGTTTCTGGGGAATTGATTATATTATTTTCATTCCATTTCATACAGCTATGAGATTTATGCTTGTTCGCACCATTTGGAAACTGTTTGGGTCTCTATCACTTCCTTTTAAACCATTGTAGAGCAAAATTAAAGATAAAGTTTGCCCAGAGAGCAAGGTGCTAAGACATCTCCATTACCCCAGTTGGGTGGCCTGGAAACAACATGCTGATTTGGATCCCATCAGGAGCCAGAGCCCCTCCTACCAGGTTTGCAACTCCCACGTGAAACTCCGCATTGACAAATATGGAAGTGAAAAATGACCCTCCTGATAACTGGGCCATGTTCCTAATGGAACATAAACAGTGCTCACCGCCTATAAACAGGGCAGAGGCAAGGCCATTTGGGACCCATAATAAATAAATGACCATGGCCCTTTGTAGTAAGTGATATGCTTCTTCACCAACAATAAATGTAGTGGCCCGGCTTTACCCTGTTGACCTTCTGGAAAGGATTATTAAGATACGCCAACTTCTGGACAACATCCAATTCAGATCGCTCCTGTCTTCATAAACCCTCCTTGGGAGTAGTCAACAGAAGCCCAGCTTCCATGAGAAGCCCCTTCCCTCCCAGTCCCTCTGACCAAGAAGCTCGCAGCTACACCACGCTGCATCCTCTTGCTGAAGCAAGAAACCCATCTAACTTTCTTTGACTCCAGCTCTGCCCCTGAAACTCTTAGGTCAGTGGGCTTTGACAGTTGAGTCTTCATAAATGCTTGACTAGTGAATTGTCTTCTGAAAACGTCAGATAATGCTTGTGAGCACAGCATTCCATTCCAGACTCCTTCCAAACTTGATTTTCAGGACACCATTTTCTTCTGGATTTCAGATGCATCCCTTATGGGCTTCTCTGTCACCTTATTTTCTCTTTGTTTTAAACCTAGCCATTACAAGTGGGTGTTCCCTAAGATTTCATCTATTACTCTTTTTTAAGTCATAATTTCATCATCTATAAAATGGAATGCATATTATTATATTGTTATGTCATACTGAATTCCAATTCCCAGCCAATGTCCACTCTTTCAATCTTCCATAGGACTAGATCAAAATGGTTTGTATTGGAATTTTTTAGCATATAATAAACAAAAAAAATCTCATTGTCACCAAGTCACTTTTGACTCATAGAAACCTTTAGGACAGAGTAGAACTACCCTATGTGGTTTCCTAGGCTGTAGGAAGCAGGTTGCTGTCTTTCTCGTGGTAGCCTTTTGGACTTTGGGTTAAGAGCAAAGAACTTAAACCCTGCACCACCAAGGATCCAAAAGCATGACACCCACTGTCATCGAGTCAGTTCTGATTCTTACCAGCCCTGGGTAGGATTTCTCAGACTCTAAATCTTCACAGGAGCAGACAATCTCAGATTTCTCCTGTGAAACTGCTAGTGGGTTTGAACCACCAACCTTATCGTTAGCAGTTCAATGGTATCCTATAGTGACTGCCATGTACACGGAGGAGCCTCTGTGGCATAGTTAGACCTCTGATGCTAACTTAAAGTTGATCACAGCTCTATGGGAGAAGGATCAGGGAGCCTGCTTCTGAAAAGATTACAACACTATGTGGCTATTCTATCATGTCCTAAAGGGTCACTGCATCAGAATTTAGGAGGCAACAATGAGTATGTACCTATCATGGTAAAATATCTAACTTAGATAAAAATGCCCACAACTGAACTTCTCCCTCATTAACCCTTTTATTTTTAGTTCAGTGAAGCCGATCATCATCTACTCAGTTGCCTAAGACAGTAACCAAAAATCTATATAGACCCCCAAGGCTTTCACATCCCACATTCAATGTGTTTCCCTACCCCATTGCTCTACTTCCTAAGAGACTCATGCATCCACCCCCTCACCTCCTTTTTCACTACCTCTATGTTTTCTTGTTCGGATCTGCAGAATGCTTCCCCTAGAACTTGTGCAGTGGTTTTCTTTCTTCTCGTCTTGACCCTTGTCTCAAGTCACATTTGTAATGGTTGGCCCATGGGAAAAAGATGAGGCTAACAGCACTCATAAAGATGTATAGCCTCAGAAAACCTATGTAGAATCTCTGAGTCGGAATAAACTTGGTGACAGTGTGTTGTGTGTGGTTTGGGTTGGGTTGGGTTGGGTTGGGTTGGCTTGGGGGTAATGACTGTTTCCTGGCTAAACTGGAAGGACATTTGAGGGCAGGAATTAATGTCCTTGGCACATACTATTATCATTATCCCCGACACTTAATACCAGGTATCAGGGCATGAGTCTAAGAACTTTATTAGCTTAATTCACCTTTACTGTAACCTTGAGAGATAGGTACTATTATTGCCCCTACTTACAGAGATCAACAGGAGGTATAGTTAGGTGATTTGCCAAATTTATCCAACTTGTAAGAGATAAAATCAAGAATGGATCACAGATACGTGTTGAATAAGTGAAAAAGGAATTCTCTGCAAGCATGAATGAATAATGGAAAAAAACTCCAGATGTTGGACAACATTCAACTGAAAACTGACCTCTTTCTTCTTTTTAGTCATTTATTTTATTTTATTTTTTATTTAACCCAATTTATTTTATTTTATTTTTTTGAAATCATTTTGTTGGGGGCTCTTACAGCTCTTATAACAATCCATATATCACTGTGCCAAGCACATTTGTTGCCATCATCCTTTTCAAAACGTTTTCTTTCTGCTTGAGCCCTTGGTATCAGCTCCTCATTATTTTGCTCCATCCCCCACCCTCCCACCCTCATGAACTCTTGATAAATTATAATTTTTTATTTTCATATTTTACACTGTCCACTGACTCCCTTCACCCATGTTTCCATTACTCATCACCCGGGGAGTGTGTGTGGTGGTGGTAGGGGAGTTGCGCATTATACATCAATCATTGGGATCATTTCCCCCTTTCTCCACCCCACCCTCCCCTACCCTCATGGTACGGCTACTCCCATTATTGTTCCTGAGGGGTTTATCTGTCCTGGATTTCATGTGTTGAGAGCTCTTATCTGTACCAGTGTACATGCTCTGGTCTAGCTGGATTTGTAAGGTAGAAAGGGGGAGGAAGCATTAAAGAACTAGAGGAAAGTTTTATGTTTCATCAGTGCTATACTGCACCCTGACAGGCTCGTCCCTTCCTTGTGACCCTTCTGTGAGGGATGTCCAATTGTCTACAGATGGGCTTTGGGTCTCCACTCCAGCCTTCCCTTCATTTGCGTCAATATGATTGCTTTTTTTGGTCTTCTGATGCCTGATACCTGATTCTGTTGACACCTCTGGATCTCACAGGCTGGTTTGCTTCTTCCATGTGGGCTTTGCTACTTCCCAGCTAGAAGGCCACTTGCTTTATCTTCAAGCCATTAAGACCCCAGATGCTATATCTTTTAATAGCTAGGCACTAACAGCTTTCTTCACCACATTTGCTTATGCATCCATTTCATCGTCCGGAAAGTGAGCTTCACAGAATGACAGGTTATTAGAGCAATGCGTTCTTCCATTGAGGGAGTCTTGAGTAGAGGTGGCCTCTTTCTTTAGACTATCCTTAGAAATATTCAGCATATACCCAAATTCTATAAGAAGCCCCCATCTAAATCCTTCTTACCAAGAAGCCCTATAGCCACTCCACAAATTTTATGACTATGTCTAAAAGCCTCCTATCTTGGCTAGTTTTCAAAACCAAGGAGGCTCTTGAAAGACCTATTGGGCTTCAAAATGTACCATCCATCTTCTCATTAATACTAGAGATTTCACCATCAAAACCTCCTGTGCTATCTTAAAGTTTTATTCTGTGAAGTCATTAATATACTTTAGAAAGTGAGAATTTTAGACTACTCATTGATGAGTGTGGCTAAGTGAATATATAGAGGTTAAGACGAGGCGTTGGGACTGGAAGGACCTCCGTTGGCTAGAACAGAAGGAAGAATTTTGATTATAATGACCAGCAACAAACACTAACTCTCCCGATGCCTGTATTCTTTATGAGTTTTTATTACTGAATGTTTATAGGATTTTTTTGTTTGTTTTTATTATTTTCTTTTTAATACAAAGGATTTGATTGCCAGACGTGGAAATGAAAGGTGATAACATGGAAATCTACTGTGTCCATAAGCTCACTATGGATGGTGGAAATCCCGCAATGTCAGAATTTATGGGACCAGACAAGGTCTGGCTACCCACCAGGAACTTTTCATCCTTATGCCTGGTTGATCAATTACACTATCATTTTCAAGGACCATTTGCTATAGAAAAGCACATTAACCCAGTAATTTTTAAATTATACCTCTGGGGCTTCATGAAGACACATCTGATCTGGTTATGCTTTGGTCCCGAGGCCCTGGTTCCTGCATCTCCTCTGAATGTACTAACTGCAGTCACTGAGTTGGAAGGAAGTTGCATTATTTTTCCAGGCTTGTAGTTTGTAATGAGATGAAAAGCTAATGTTGGGAATGCATCATGGTGGGAAGCGAATGCTTATGACTTTATTACCTACCTCTCTGTTCTCTCATGATGTACCTTCAACGCTGCATTTCCTTACATTGATCTGCACACGGGCATGTGTTTTAAAGGTCTAGGATATTTCGTTTCAGTAACTAGTTGCTCTCAAGTGGATTTCCCTCAGAATGGTGTCGTAGGTGTCAGAGTAGAACTGTGTTACAGAGGGTTTTCCATGGCTTCTCTTTAGAAGTAGGGGACCAGAACTTCCAGAAAACTTACATCAGCAATCTTTCCATCAGCTGCCAAGTATGTTAACTGTTTGCATTGGCTTTATTAGCTAAAATGTATTCCTGCCTACTTGAAGAGAAATTATTCATCTGTGGTCCTTGAGTCTATCGTAGGCTTTTTATTAATGATTTTTCATTAATGTCTTTTTAAATATGAGAGTGCCAAAATACCACCTACTTCTTCAGCCATTCACCTCTGCATTCATCTAATAAATAGCCATTGAACTCCAAGTATGTCCCAGATACTGCACAAGGGGATCATGACCGCATGACGACCAAGAGAGACTCTGCCCTGCTCTCGTGCTCTAAGCCCTGTGCTACGACGAGCAAGTTAGGGTCCTCTGGAGAAAGCAATGTCACCAGGCCACCCAAACATAGGGTCATGGAAGGATTGCTGAGTACTACTCTAAACCCACGCAAAGACCTCATGGGAAGCGACAATTAGTAAAAGGATAAGGGGAAAGAGGGAAAGAAGCAGATGTTTCCAAGGAAGGAACAAAGGCCTAGAAGCAAAAGAAAGTCTGGGAGATAATTCATGCGGAAGTGGTAGGAAAAAAGGTTCAGGAAATCATGTATCTGAGTCATTGAAAATGCATGATGTGCTTGGCTGCTAACCAAAGGGTTTGAGGTTCAAATCCACTCAAAGACACCTGGGGGGAACACTTGTTTATTTACTGTACATATACCAACCCCCCCCCAAAAAAAAACAGCTATTGAAAACCCCATGAAACACAATTGTACCTATGGGAAAACGCAGGCTGAAGAAAGCTTATTTATTTGCATTAATTTGAACAAGCAAGACTAGCACCAATGCCATCTGACTCCCAGCCTAGTGGTCTTAATCATGTTTCATTTCTCACATGGAGTTGTCTTTGATGCTTAAAATAGATCCAGTGTAACAGGAAGGTCTGAAACGCCCCAGTATGAGGAAAAGCAGGTAATTGCTACCCCAGGGTTATGAAGCTGGTGCTCAATGGACTTTTGCCTGAAGCTCTTGCTTTGAGGGTGCCCAACAAAAGGATTACCATTTATTTACTATTTTAATGCACCCACCCCTTGCTTTCTTATGACATGTGTTAATCTGGTAGTCATGGTGCTGCCTTTGTGAATGAGCATTATTAAAAGTTTTGCCCTGTCACCAATCCCCATTGTTTGTGTAAATAGCGTCTAGTCATTTAAGAGTTTAATCTGCACAAGTCAACAATTCGTGTATTGTGGTCTGAAGCCAGCTGATTCTTGTATAATTTCTTTTTCCCAACAGTATTTTAAATATTATACCATTGGCTAAATTAATGACAATATCGATAGACTTACCTTATGCCATAGAGGAGTGATTTATAATGTTATGTATCATAAAATGATAATGACATCTCTAAAGTGAACCAGAAGTATCAACTAAGTCCACGTGGAAGAAGCAAACCAACCTGTGTATTCCAAAGACTGTAAATAATGCTATACAAATCCAAAAGCGTGAAGGGTATCAGAGCTTAGATTTTAAACACCTGGTTTGAAGAAGTCTATGGATGACAGTGGAAGCCGAAAGCCCTTTTGCAGGGTCCAGTGAATCCTGTGAATGTAGTCGAGGGGTGTGACTAGCCTTGCTATCAGACAGAGCATTTTAAATTAGATTGTAGCAGATGTAGTTAGGTAAAAGTGTAATACCTTATTATTTGATCTCCCTTTCGACCTATTTTAAAGTTGTCTCAATTTTTAATACTTTGTTTCTTTTCAATTGAGGGTTTTCTAGATTTTGTTTAGTCATTGTTGTTTCTTTGTTTGCTTGTTTCCTGTTTGTCTTTTGTATGATTTTCTGTATATGAAATCCAGGATGAGTAGATCTATAGAGACAGTAACTGGAATGATAACTGTCTAGGGGGAAATGGGGAGCTAGCAACATCGAGTACAAGAAGAAAATGTTCTGAAATTTATTGTGGTGATGATTGCATAAATATTCTTGATATGACTGAAACATTAAATTCTATATATATGTATAATATGTGAAATATACACCTATAAAAACTACTTTTTTTAAAAACTAAGAAAAAGACTTGGGCTCACAGATGATGGAGGATCTTTGGGTTCTAAACTTAATTAAATTAGGTATCATTAAAGTGGCTGAGCCTGAGAAGTGCCTGGGTACAATTGACAGGGGAAAATATCATTCTGTGGCATTTATATACAATGAATATTATTAAAACATAGAGAAATGAAGTCCTGATGACAGGGTGGCTACAACAGTGGGCTCAAACTTAACAGCAATTGTGGATATGATACATGTGTTAGGCTGGGTTGACTAGAGAAACAAATCCAGGGACACTCAGACATGCTTAAGAAAGAGCTTTATATCAAGAAGTAATTGTATATCGAGGAAACACCCCAGCCCAGTTCAACTCAAGCTCCTAAGTCTGATACTAGTCAGTAAGTCCCTCTTCAGACTCACACAGTCACAAGCAATGATGCAGAATGCAGGAAGGTCACAGGTTGGTGGGTGCAAAGTTGTGTGGATCCTAGGGTAGTGGTTCTGGCAGCATTAGGGGTCAGTCACCCAGGAAGGTGAAGGCAAAGAATGGAGGACCCCAGGGCCTACTTATGAGAAAGCCATGCCCAAAGGAGGCATCATCAGGCTGTGACCTAATCGATAGTTCATATATCTTCAGGTTGGCATGAAATTATGTAACTTCCATGGTACAGGACCAGGCAATGTTTGGTTCTGTTGTACATTGGGACTCTGCTATTCAGAACAACCCAATGACACACAACAAAGAAACAAAAATGTGTTTTCATTATGCTTTTTATTAGATAAGGTTGCTACCCAGGTGTGATTTCATGTAAGTATGCTCATGTACTTTATAAGCTGTTCTAGAATTATATAAAAATCATTTTCCTGTGAGAAATTGTATGCCTGTGCTGGAAAATCCCCAATTTAAATGGTGAAATGGAAACAGTCTGACACTAATTTTCAGGAACACAGACGATGAAGCCTTGTCTATTGAAGTAATGCTAAAGATTTAAGTGCCCCTCTGTTATGTGTTGTTCTTACATTTTTTATATATAGGCACAGTAGTAGGGAGTAGCAGTTAAATATCAGTGATATAATCTCTGAATGCTAATTCACTATTTAGATCTTGGGCCTTTACACAGATATTTGGTCATGTTATAGGTTTCTATCTCTCAGTGGACCAATTGATAGGTGAATTTTCTTAATGTTTACAATTTGCTCCATGTCTTTTTTATTGAGGTTTTATTCTGCTTGTGCAGGCAAAAACAACACAACTATTCCCTCTCCTCACTTACCTACATTCATAAAATCCCACAGCGAGTGAATTTATTTCCACTCACAACAACCCTTAGGACAAGAGTAGAACTGCCCCTTCGGGTTTCCATGGCTGTGAAATGGGAGCAAAAAGCCTCAACATTTTCCCACTGAGCAGCTGATGCCGACCCTGTTGTTAGCACCCCAACACATAACCCACTATGCAAAATTCTGTCACGTGAAAATGAAGGATGACTGCATCAGATCACAAGTTGGAGGATAGCTACCTCATTACAAAACTGCCAAATTACATCATCACATATCTTCCAAGACACTTAGAATCATGCTCCATCCAAACTGACACATCACCTTAAACCACTAATAGTCAGCATTACTCTTGCCTCACACTTCAGTGTTTGTTACTGCCAGACATACATTATTAATGTACAAAATAGTCAGATTTTGTCCTATCATTTAATGTGAACTGTTGGATAAATGAGGATTTAGCATATTGAAAGCTGATAGAATAGATGAACAAAACAGGTTACCTAACAAGAAGAGGAAGTTGTAGGGACCTCTCCTTCTCCAAATCTCAGGTTATTTCTGAGGCTAACAAAAAAGGAAGAGAGAGTGAGAATGAGAAAGGCAGGAAGGAAGGAAGAGAAAAAGAAAATAAAGCTCACTCTCCCTGTTCTGCTGCTTTTTTCGTGGTCCTCGGTGAGTGGATAAACATTGATAACAGGAGATGAAAGCTTTAACAAGGTAGACAGTTCTGCGATCATCTTGTGGCCACTGTATATGAGTAATATAGGAATTATATTATTTCTATGCTGCGATGCATAAGAGTGGTTATCTTATGTTCTCCTGTATCGTGAGTGTTTGTTGAGTGATGGTCAATAGACAGCAGTCCCTTGCTGCTGTAAATGGTTAGCATCCTTGCCTGCTAACTGAAAGGTTGGAAGTTTGAGTCCACCCAGAGGCTTGCTGATTTACTTCCAGAAAAGGAGCCTCTGAAAACCCTATGAAGTACAACCCTGCCCAATACATGGGCTCACCGGGCTTTGGAGTGGGCTAGACAGCAACTGGTTGTTTTCTTTTGTATTGTTTTTGCGTTTATTTGCCAATATGTAATATGCAAAAGGGCAATGAACTAAAAGTCTAAAGGCAAATTTATTGAGGTCTGTATATTATTAAGGAAAGACTCTACAGGAAAATTTTATAGTTAGATATATTTGATGGTCAAACCATTTTAGCTGCTTTGAACATTAAGTGAACGAGAAGCAGGAAAATGCATACAAGGGATGTGCCTGGATAGCATGCCTTGGGTAGACATGATCTATGTGCAGATAATCTAAGAAGAACACTTTTGCTTTGTTCTTTCAATGCTGAACTCAGAGATATCTATTTTATTTGAAAATTGACACATGGAATACATCCTCTTTCATCGCAGGCCTGAGTGTTCTCAATCAAGAAACTTATGATGACACCTTTATCAAGACTGCATTTCAACGTAGGTCAAACCATGAGCTTCTTTTCTGAGCTTAGCGGATTACAAGAGAGACTAGGTTCCACTCCACCCAGTGCAAATCCAGTTTAGAAACAGTACGATTAATTAACAAACTGATTGGTAAGTAAGTACAAAAAAGTACTGCTTCTCAGGTTCCAGCTCACATGTGCATGGGTTTATTCCAAACAAGTATATTTCAACCTGTCTCTGTGATCAGTGGATAGCTGCAAAGAAGTTCTCTTAGGAATACATTTGTCTTAGTCTTCCTACTTAGAGTGCTTTCAAAATAAGGACCAATGAGAGCAGTGGCTTCTGGGTGGGTCTGCTGGGCCAGTTCAATTCAAGGCCAAGAGGTCAGGTCAGAGGTTTATGGGGCGGTTCTTCAGAAAGGACGAAAGTGGTCGTCACGATAGATTTTCCCAAAAGATACAGGCTGATCACAGATGCTTCTTATAAAGAAGTTTTGAGCTTTAATTGTAAACCACATTGGTTAATAAAAATGCCAGAAAAATAACACTGAGGTGTTTTTTTTTTCCCCACGGCAAAAATATGCCTGCTCATTCCTGGAAGATAGCAAGTGCTGTCCTATACGAATTATGCTGGAAAACTTTACTGCCTCCACCCTAGAGCCCCGATATTGCCCGTTCAGACTTGATTTTGCTTCCCTAAATCAAACAACTCTGCAAAGGTGCACAAGCTGAATTCCCCAAGGATACCCAAACTGCTGTGTTCACATGGTGTGTGTGGTACTTGGATGCTTTTATGTCAACTTGAATTTGTACGAAACTGTAGGGATGGAGTCCAACCTGTCAATCAGGATGCATCCTTGGGACTCTGGCTTTATTATCAGTGAGGAAGTGGGAACTTCTCTCTCTCTCTCTCTCTCTCTCTCTCTCTCTCTGCCTCTCTCTCTCTCTCTCTCTCTGTCTCTCTCTGTCTCTCCACATTCCCCCTCCCTGGGACTTAGTGTTTGCCTCCAGGGGCAGCCCCACGTAGTCCATCAACGCTGAGAGCCATCAGCAACACACCATGCTTCCACTGACCTGTGATCCTCCTGCTTCCTCTCTGTGTCAGCAGCCCACAGCTACATGAGTCTTAAGAGGAACCTACAGTCTGCCCTTGTGTTTATGGACTTGCGTAGGACAGGGCTGGACTGTCTTCTTGACATGGAGCTCTTTCTTGTGTGGTCACTGGATTTGTTTCTCTAGCACAGTATGAAGAGAAGAGCCCCGAATTCTTTGACAAGGGGTTAGAAGATGGAAACACCACCTTCGGAAGTGTGTAGTTCTCTGGGGGAGCTATGTTGAGAAATAATAGCTTCACATTTTGGTATTTTTGTTTAATAAGGCTTCTATGATTTTGTCAAAATACTCTTTTACTTACCATGGTATGTTTGTTTACTTACCATGGTATGTTTGTGTGTTTTATGTTGGTATATTTTTATTCCCTACAAAGTCACCCTGCCCCTCCTTCACATGTTTATGAAAGGAATATTCATCATGTCTCTACATATTGTAATTTGAAAGGAATAATGTTGCTCATCCATGGTTGGGGACTTTGAAAAGTTTGTAGAAAAATTATATGATCTTTTGATTATATTTTTCCACTCACTTTTTGAAGTTCCCTCATATGCCTCCACTAAGCAAAAAATTACTGTACTCTGCTTTCATCTGTTTCAGTTAGATGAGTGGTCATTCTATTATCCAATAAACAAAAGACTGTTAATACCAAACTGCAGAGAAATTTTCCTGAATATCTAACAAGGGCATTTTGAAGTTGTAACAAAAGACTTCAAATGAAACCTTGCTATTTTCTTTCTGTTGCAAAAGCTGTATCCGAGAGGATAAAACCTTTGAGAGTGTGTTGGTTATGGGTTGAGATTTCTCAATATTGGGTCAGAGGAGTCAAGGCAGTAGACACAAATTCCAAGGGCCAGCTACATTTACTTACTAAATGTAACAAGTACAGGGTCTCCCAGGAAGTAGTATCTTATTAGCAAGATGATCTGAAAATGATGTTATTCCCTTAGATACTGGGTTTTAAAGGGCACACCCGAACTTCAGGCAGTTGCTAAACTATCCTTTAGTTTTGTATGGCTCGATGATTTAAGCATACAGCCCCAAGCTGCACAGCTACTGAATCATGTTCATAGAATTATTCATGTTAATGGGCTCACTGTGTTTCTTCACATTAAAGAACATTTTGGACATTTTGTTTACAGTCATTGCCCATCTTGGGCAGAGCAACATGTGCACAATCCTGGGTCTATGCTAAGAAGAGTGGAAAGAATGAAAGAAAATCATGATTCCTCATCAATAGAGTAATAGGAAGGCACCATGGTGACACTGTGGGTTAAGGAATTGGGCTGTTGACCTCAGTGTCACTGTTCAAGCCCACCAGAAGCTCCTCCAGAGACAGAAGAGGCTGGCTGCTTCCATAGACATGTAAGGTCTCAGGAAGCCCCATGCCATTATGAGTCAGAATCAACTACATGGCAGTGGGTGTTGGTGTGGTTTGGTTTCTAGTAATAGAAGCCCAGGTGATGTAGTGGTGAAGTGCTTGGCTGCTAACCAAAAGGTGAGTGTTTCAAACCCACCAGCAGCACTACAGGGGAAAGATGTAGCAGTCTGCTTTCCTAAAGCGCAGAGCTTTAGAAACCCTATGAGACAGTTGGTTGCTATGATTGTGAATGGACGTGATGGTACTGGATTTGGGATTTTTTATTTTGTTAACTAGACGATGTTTTCCATAAGCCAACCAATATTAAAACTGTCCTTTCATTTCAGTATTATTTTACTTCTCTTTTTAAGAATTCTATTATGCTTAATTAATCAGAGGCTGAGTGTGGCTTTATACGGTGGCACTGGGAGTTCAGTGGTAGACTTCTCAGTTCCTAAACTGGCAACCCGGATGGAATTCCTGTATTCAATTCCTGCCAGCGGAAGTTCACATGTTGCTGTGATATAATACAGGGTTCAGCAAAACATCTAGGCTAAAATGGTCTTGGAAGAAAAGCCTAGAGACCCATTTCTAAACATCAGACAATGAAAACCCCAAGGAACAGAACCGTCTTATCCTGACCGTAGCTGCTCATGGGCCTGGTACAAGACTGGGCCGTGCTCTACTCCATTAACCTTGGTTTGCCATGAGTCTGCCCACTCCAGGACAGCTAACATCACATCAGTAATGGCTTGTACGTATGAGCAGAGCAGCACGGTGATGCGGAGAAGCAGTGGGAAGCTGTCATTGTCGTTGTCGGCATATAGTTAGAACCAAAGTGAAAAGAGTTACCGGCTTCCCTGGGTAACGCTGGAGAGTGCCCTGAAACGTTAGCATGCTGCTTTCATTTTCGACTAAGATCCCCCTCTCTGAAGAAGTCCCAGCGTGGGTCGCATAAGCCACAACAGCACATTACGTCTATGGCTTCGGGGTTATCCATGATTTAACTGGATATAATAATACCTAATTTCTTCAACAACACTGCGTACATTAAATCCCGCAATAATGGAATCTTCTCCCTTGAAATAACAGAAGGTTTTTTTTACCTTTTATAAACTGCATTAGTCTATATGTAGCTCCATGGTACTTGAAATTTAAAGCCAACTCTTCAAATAGTGTGTAATGACCTGCTTACTGCCTTCCTCTTACTGTACTTTCAAATCTGTGCCCCAACAATACTGATCGATCTCACTGACATTTACCCCTACTGATCCCCACCCTCCTTTGGGGTGTAATGTTATTTGATCTAGGCAAAAAGACCTCTGTCTCTCTCTCTGCCTTTACAATGCCTGTGTTTGTCATTCTCTATCTTTCCCTTGTCATCAGTTTCACGTGCTGCTTCCTCTGAGGTCAGTTGTCATCAAAGTCAGTTCCCAGTTGTCATCAAGACACTGCTGATGCACAGTGACTTCCTGTGTGTCACAGGAAATATGTGACCCATAAAGTTTCCAATGATTGATATTTTAGAAGTAGATCTCCAGGCCTTTGTCCCCAGGCACGCTAAGTGGAATTAACGCTCCATAATGTACCGGGTTGGGTTCTCTTAGGAAGCACAACCAGTGATCTGTGTCTGAATGTGTAAATAGAAACATGTATATGGAGAAGTCGCTTCCACGCTGTAAGAGCCAAAGGCTTCTCCTGACTGGTGTGGCTGCCAGTCAGCAGTCTGCTGAGGGCTGCAACCAACCCAGAGGCAGGATTCAAATCCAGCAGGAGTGAGCTAGCTTCTGAACATTGACAGTATACGAGTAGCCCGCATTACACATGAAACCTCCCTTACTTGTAGCAAGACTGTAAGCAGATTAACTGCTTGGCTGTTTCGCAGAAGATCCATCATGGAGTTGATAACAAGTATGTTAGATTATGTGCAGGGAGAGTCCTGGCTCACCCAGGTGGACATAAGACATATCACAGTCCTTTCATTCACTTGTTTCAAACAAGTCCATTTTGAATCATAGCCACCGTATAAAATAGACTAGAAAGTTCCCCTGGGTTTCTAAGATTGCAATCTTTTAGGATTACTGGTAGAAACCTGTGGGCTCAGGAGATGAACATTTCAGTTAGCACCTGAATGTTTACTCACTGCCCCACCTGGCCTCCTCTGCTCTAGACCCGTGGAAGCACGATTTGCGAGTGCATCCGAATCATCCGGAGAGCTTGTTGAAATGCTGCTGGCGTGAAATACATGAGCTCTGATTCATTCATGCTATGGAACTTTATACCTCAATAAAATACAGCAACAATGATCTTAAACATCTCAAGACATGGACAAAACTAGGCAACATCATGCTTAGCCAACTCAGGCAATCTTATAAAGTTAAATATTTAATATCACCATTGTTATAAGCAGACACAAAGAAGATGAAATGTGGTCTATACACCAATCCATAAGACTTTAGTGACTATGAGGAGGCCAGGGATGGGGGTAGGAAAAAAAACAAACCACAAAGACAGGGGTCTAATAGGATATTATTGTTGATTTAATTTCTTGAGATGCGCTATATAAATATATATAGTATGTTTCTTTAAAAGCAAACAAACAAAAACTCCTCCAGATTCCCTATCCCTCCAACCTAAATAGAGTTTTGAATGACTTAGAAAAGAGAGGAGAGAAAGGAAGACCAGAAGGAAAGAAATACTGCTGGCCTGGCCCCCTCCCATGAGGGTCCAGTTCAGTTCAGTTAGACTCTGGCTTTGCATTTCCACCGGTGCCCTCCGCGGCTGCCAGTGCTGCTGCTGCTGCTGTTGCTGTGTCCAGGGCAGTAGCGAGGCTCGGAGGGTGATGCCTGTGGAGAATTCCACCAAGACAAACTTTTGATTTGGTTAAAAAAATAAGGCATCCTAACAGAGGTTCAGTACACCCTGAAAACCGTTCACAGTGGTACAGATTTTTTGTGTGACATCCCGTGATTGTTTAGGGCCTTAATTTTGCAATGTGCTGTGCACCTTCATCTATCGAGCATAATTCAGTAACATTTACCTGCAAATTTAGCCTCGTAGCACATCCATGTTATTCAGGGAAGGGCCACACATCCACACACCTGACAACAGACACACAGTTGCCCATGACCTTTGGTAGGTTCACTATTTGAGGCATTTGTGCACACCACGGGAATCTGTTTGGCAGGACCAAAAATAGAATATGTCATGGACAGAATTGTGTCCCTTTAAAATATGTGTCAACTTAGCTAGACCATGAATCTCAGTGATTTAGTCAAGACTTAGTGGTGTAATGGCACACTTTTATCATGATGTAATCACACACTCACACAGACATGTTGTGATCTGGTGTCAGCTAGTCATAAAAGGAGAGAGCAGAGCTGAGAAAGAGGGACCTGGATTCCACTAAAGAAGAGGAGCCAGGAGCCAATTCCATCCTGGGGAACCAAGGTCCCCATGCTGAGAACCTCCTGGATTGACTGAGGGAGTGCTCTCTCAAGAGACACCTAGCTGGCAGATCGCCTTACTGTGGTGGCTTACATGTTGCTGCAAAGCCACTAATATTTCAAATACTAGCCAGTTCACCCATGGTGGCCAGGTGTTAGCAAAGCTTCTGTTAGGGAGCTAGTTTAGGGACAGGGGTTGTCCCTCCCCTGCCTGCAAAGGCCCCCATAAAGGAAGTTGGAAAGAAATCAGGCAACCCTTAGACACCTCTGAAGACCCCAAACTGAGCATGCTCACACTCAAGCCTACAAGCCAGGTGGGAGTTACACTTGGGTGGTCTAAACTAGGCCCAGGTTCATGATATTACCCAGGTTGACTTAACTCAGTCAATGGGGTCAACCAATACCTTCAACTACACTTCCCCCAACCAGGGGGCGGGCCAAAATAAAGGCAGGGAGCACACTCTGGGATGCTCTCTTACTCTCTCTTTACCCTGTTCCTGGTAAGTGGCAGGTCAGAGGGAGGGGGTGTACACACACAGCCTGGGCATACCCCCTCAGGGCCCTCTCTGGGCCTGCTTGGAGCATACATGTGCCTACTCCAGCCCTACTTCGGACCTACAGCCTCTTGTGCCCCCAAGGTCTGCACCACCACCACCACCATCACCACTCCCCGCTCTCTGGCCTCCACGCCCTCTTGCCCCTTGCTCTCTCCACCCCTTGGTCCCTGAGATCCATCCATAACCCCCTCGCCCCAGTTTTGAACACCTTTGAGACTGTAAAACATGAAATTTGCCCTGTCCTTCATAAAGACCCACTTGGATTACAAAACGGGCTTCGGTGTGAATTCTTTCAGCATGCTAAGCCAAGAACCAAGCTATCACCCCCTCTAGAAAACTCACAATTCCAGACTAAGACAGACTAGATCCTAGTCACTAGGAAGAACGGCCTGGTGATCTACTTCCAAAGTAGATGGATCACAATAGAACACTGTCCAGTGTAGTGCTGAGAAATGAGCCACCCAGATATACATAGAGGCCAAAAGAACACAACCATCTTGAAGTTTAGCTGTGTTGCGCCAGAATCACCTTCAAAAAAGAAAGCTCAGTAGGCCTGGGGCTGTTTTGTGGAGTTTTGCTCCCTAGTGACCTTTCTGCGGGCTCCACATTCTCCAAGGGTGTGTTCTCCTAGGAAATCAAAGAGACTTTCTGTACTACCAGATGACAAACAGCTCATTTTCTTGGCACCGTCCCAAGAACTAGCAAATGCCATATTGTAGAGTCTCATATATGAAATACTCCAAGACCTAGAAAATACATTCCATAGCTGAAGGTGGGGTAAAGTTAGAGAAGGGCAGGAAGGAAACAACCCAGTACTTTGTATTTATCACTTGGGTCTGTGTCTTTCAAAGTTAATTGCATGCATTTCCATATCATATCTTCCTGGTTTTAAGCAAGCTTTTGTAAAAGAAAGCCAAGTATGTTTTTAGAGGGCCTAAGAATCCCTTCTTAGCTTCCATGTTTTGTTGTCAGGGTGTACACATTGAAAACGCCTTGATGCTAACATTATATTTCTTATCTTGAACTGTCAGTATCTTAGGGGGAAAATATAATGTATTCTGTCTACTCATCGCCTTTACATTTAAGTGATAATCAGCAAAACTACATTAGAAAGCAATGAAAGCGTTTGTCTAGACAGCTTCCTTCAGGCAGAATAAACAGTGACCTGAGCACCAGACACACTGCCCTTCGGGATGTGCTCGGTCATGAGCTCTCTGGGTGCTCCGGGAGGAGAGCAAGTGGCTGGAGAGTCTCCTTGCCGTGAGAGCAGTGGGAAAATCAAGTCCCAGAGCAGCCTGCTCTTGCGTCCCATCAGGACGACAGGTAGGACATTCCATTGTTTCGCGGGCTCCTACCTTGCTGAAACTGGCAGATGCACAGTGCACATGCAGACTCCGTTCTAGATTATGCCAATCAGAACTCCTGCCCTCCTTTCCAAATCTGCTCCATCCACAGTCCTGCTTAGATCAGAAAATGGAAACTCTTCTTCTAGTAGCCCAGACCGAAAGAATTACAGTCAGGATTGCCTCATCTCTGTGTCTCACAGCCAATACCAACCTATTACTTAATGCTGTGCAGATTACTTTCAAAACCAGAGTTTGAGCCTCTTCACCATATTCTCGTGTCCAAATCACTATCATTTCTTGCCTGGATTATTGGATATCTTTGTAGGTGATCCTCCCATTTCTGCCCTGGGCCTACAGGCCTCTTGATAAAGCACCCCCAAAAGATCCATCACATCTTCCAAAGGTACCTCAGGTCACCTCGGACTTATGTTCCAAACCCTCTCATGCAGCGGTTCTCAACCTGTAGGTCAGGACCCCTTTGGGGGTCAAACAAACCTTTCACAGGGGTTGCCCGATTCATAACAGTAGGAAAATTACAGTGATGAAGTAGCAACAAAAATAATTTTATGGTTGGGGGGGCATCAGCACAACATGAGGAACTGTATGAAAAGTTTGCGCCATTAGGAAGGTTGAGAACCTTATCTCTAATGGCTCCCGGTTTTTCACAGAACAAAAGTCAACGTCCTTAGAATGACCTCCCCGACCCCAAAGAAGCAGCACTCTGCCCTCTGCCCTCCCCCTAGCATGTCTCCCTGTAGAGGTTACCACTTTTTCATTCTTTCCCTTTTCCCTCCAGCCTCAAAGACCTCTCTCTCCCAGTCCCTGAGATGCTCTAGGGATGATCTCACCTAGAAATATTTACTGGAAACAGCCTTCCCTCCCATACTTCCAGCAAGTCTTTCCTCAAATGTCACCTTCTGATTGTCTGATGTCTTTACTTAAATAAGAAATCATCTGCCCTAGCTTTCACGCACTTCTCCCTTTTGGGTTTTATATCCCCTTTAATTCTCCTCACTATCCCACATACTAACAATTGTACTTCCTTGTTCACTGTCTATTTTCCCCAAGAGAACTTCAGCACCTGTCTATGGATGGATGCTCTGTACCAATCTCAGACCATCAACTGAGATAAATCGACAAAACAGACCTGCCCGCTGGTGTTTTCCACTCAGCGCTACACTGCCCAGAACTTCGGCGGGAAGTCCCCGGTGGCCATTTAAGTTTAGATTAGTTAAAACAAAACTGACATTTTAACTTTTCAATCATTCTAGCCACATTTCAATTGATTAATAGTCTCACAAGGCTAGGATCTTCCATAATGGATACTATAGAGATAGAACGTTTCCATTACCCCAAAACATTCTATTGCTCATCGCTGATAGCTTACTCAGACCTTGTGTATGCCAGTTCTCTATTTCGCAGGTGAGGAAACCCACACAAACAGAAATAAAATAACGTGACCAAGACTACACAGCTAGTTAATAAATCCAGTATTACAGCCCAATTCTCTTGGCCAATATTCAGATAAAGACAATATGGACATGCTTGCTATCTGAGAAATCAAGCTACAAATTAAATTAAAGCAATAAGAAATTCCCCATAGTTTTTGGTATGAATACATTTAATTTGCAAAACCAAAAAGATAGACTATATAAAGTAGGCCTTGATTTCTTTTTTTAACCTACTATCATCTGAACTCTTCCTATTTCAGAGATATATCCTCCCTTATGAATCTGGGTAGGCGGTAGAGCCTGACTGACTGAAGAATAATTGATACATTTGAATTATGGTGTTGGCAAAGAATACTGAAAATATTGAGGCCTGCCAGCAGAAAACCCAAATCTGCCTTGGAAGAAATGCAACCAGAATACTCCTTAGCAGTGAGCATGGCAAGATTCATCTCACATACTTTTGACATGTTGTCAGCAGAGACCGGCTCCTGGAAACAAACATCGTGCTTGGGAAAGTCGGGGGTCGGCATAAAACAGGGAGACCGCCTGTAGTATTAAATTAAAAGGGGTACGGGGGAGGGGGGCCAGCCCCCACCGCTAGTCGC
>NW_022109491.1:35310452-35313257 GCF_000313985.2 Echinops telfairi
AGACCCAGGGAACAGGTCAAAGTTAAGCTGCCATCCTAAATCTAGGATCCGCCCATCTTGTCACATATATACCCCCAATCCCTCCTCTTCCTATTGCGTGTATGTTCCTAGACCACCCCCTCTCACTGCTGTATAACCTATAATGCAACCCCTTCCTGTGACGCATGACTTTACCTGTAATTAGTGGGCTTGCATGCCCCCAAAAGGTATATAGGCCTGGGCTAGCAATAGAGCTCTCTCCCTGACGCCTCTCACTGGTTTCTCCCCTCTCTTCCCCCTCTCCTCTCCTGTCCTCTCTCCCTTGTTCCCTTTCCCATATTCCTTCCCTTGCCCCTCTCTCTCCATGTGGACCACCAAGCCAGGCTGAGGTGAGCAATGCTACCATGGAATGTGTCTGACTGCATTATTGTATCTCTCATGCTCTCAATGACTTTAATATAAAATACTTACATATCTCAACCATACAATTGTGATTACTGAACCCATGGGTAGTAGTGGGGGGCTGGCCCTTCACCCCCAACTTTAGACTACAAAAGAAAGAAATCAAGCCTCAAGTTGCATTGTTGAAAAATTCTATTAGCAAAATATTGAATGATGCCAGCAGTCTCAACAGAAGAGGAAAATAATACACAATCACTGTACATGAAAGAAATGGCCAATAGTCAACCATTTCAGGAGACAGTGTATGATCAAGAACTGATGGTCGTGAAGGAAAAATTCAAGCTGCACTGAATGCATGAAGGAAAAATAAGGCTCTAGGAATTGATGGAATGCCAAGTGAAATGTGTATGTAATGCCTACAGGGGAAGTGAAATATTTGATGTGGTTCTTCTAGTCAAATCTCTAACTACCACCAAACAACCTTTCCCTGCCTGGGTCAGGTAAGAAGGTGGAGAAAGATACTGATAGGATTCACCTATCAGTGAGGAATCGCAAACTGAATTCTCTAGAGTGTCATTCTGGTGTGTTTAAAATAAACCCTCAGAGAAGCAGGAGGAGGTATCTGATTACCAGCAAGAGCTAGGAATGGAGCACATTCTCTGGACCCAAGATCCCTGTGCAGTGACCCTCCTGGATCTAGGTGGCAGCTATACCATCAGAGGAACAGCAGCAGAACCAGGAGCCAGAGCATAAAACACAGTGAGCAACCTAGGAAGCAAGTTAAGCTGAGTGCTTTTGTGCAGGAGGCTGGCTTGTGGAGTAGGATGCCTCTGGGCACTTACGGGAATTTAGGGAGCTATGTTTATGGACCCATGGAGCTTGAGCTGAATTCCTTTGGGTTGAGTTTTACAGCAGAGTGGTATACCCCTTTGGGCATTTATTAGCAGACCTGAAACTTTGTAACATGTCCTAGGAAACAACTACCCTGAGCATTTCTCACTGTCTATTCAACTTGTCAACTTCTTTAATAAACTCTTTAATCATGAATTTTATCTGAATCTCTGTGTAGTCGTTGCAATGAATATTAGAAATTAGAGAGAATGTGGTAATTACATAATCTGGCGTCACTTTGAAGATTAAGAGTGAAGGGGTGGAGTTTAGTCTGTCAATCAGGTGGCAGCTTGATGGCCTCATTTGGAGGTGCTAAGGAGATAAATACCTCCCTTGAGGTGGGACACAGGCACACTTCTTGAGAGACATTAAAGCTGATAAGACACATGGAACTACACTAGTGCCCTGAACTAGAGGAGCACTGTGGAGACCCCAGCCAGCGCTGGGATGCTTATGCCACTGGATCCACAAGACTTCCCACCCACTGGCCTGTGATCTTCATTCAGCATCATTGCATGTGTTTTGTGAGTCTGAAAAGGACTTTATAGATTGATATTGGACATATGGACTAATATCAGATTTATGAACTTAATCTGCACTGGGCTGGGATGTTTTCTCAATATTCAATTGCTCTTGTATATAAACCTCTTTCTTATACACATATGAGTCTCCCTGGATTTGTTTCTGTAGTCTACCCGGACTAACACACAGAGAGATGTGAGAAAAAATTAAGTCAGTGCAATGCTAGAAGCACCATTCATCTATACCAGATATTTTGCAAATATTTACTTAGCCAACTGAAGGGGAGAGATATAGATTGGTGATCATTCCAGAGAAAGGTGACCCAACAGAATGCAGAAATCATCCAACAGTATCATTAATATCTCACCCTAATAAAAATTTGGTGAAGATAATTAAAAAACAGGTGCCATGTGTGTTAGTCCGGGTTGACTAGAGAAACAAATCCAGAGACACTTATTTGTGTATAAGAATGAGCTTTCTATAAAAGAGCAATTTTATATTGAGAAAACATCCCAGCCCAGTCTAGATCAAATCATAAGTCCGATATTAGCCCATATGTCTGATACCAATCTATAACGTCCTCTTCACACTCACACAATACATGCAATGATACCAAATGCAGGAAGATTACAGGCCAGTGGGTAGAAAGTCTTGTGGATCCAGTGGCAGTGGAAGCATATCAGCACTGGTGTGGTCTCCATATGGCTTCTTCAGCTCCAGGGCTCTAGCTCTATCAGTTTAGTTCCATGTGGCTTGTCAATAGGAATATGAAGCAGAGAGTCTGTCCCACCTTCAGGGAGGAAGACTAGAGTTCCCAGAATCCTCAGGAAAAGGCCATACCCACACCAAGGCCTCATTGACTATGACCTGATTGACAGGCTAGACTCCACCCGTTCACTCAAGTTGACAGGAGATTATGTAACTGCCACACCATGGTACATCAACAAGGAGCAGGGTAAAATTCAAGTCAGATTCAGAAGAGGATATTCAATAAGGAATTTCTTTGCTGAT
>NW_022109491.1:35313852-35349451 GCF_000313985.2 Echinops telfairi
GTGATTTTGAGGACATCACTGGACCTGACCCAAACCCTATTTCCAATCACCTCATATGCATGTAAAATCTAAACATGAATTGGTTTTACATATGCATGTAAAACATAAAAAAGAATTGATATATTTGAATTATGATTTTGGCAAAGAATATTGAATATACCATGACCTGCCAGAAGTATGAACAATTCTGTGTTGGAAGAAGGATGGCCAGTTTGTTCCTTAGAATCAACAAAAAGAAGGCTTCATCTCATGTATATCTCCTGGTACAGTGGTTACCTATTGGGCTGTGATCTGAAAGGTCAGCGGTTTGAAGCTCCGAGGGAGAAAGAGGAGGCTTTATATTCTTGTAAACAGTTAGAGTCACTATGAGTCAGTATTGATTTGATGGCAGTGAGGTTTTTGTTGTTGTTGTTTTGTTTTGTTGGTTTAATGGGGCATGTTATCAGGAGTACTTGTCCCTGGAGATTAACACAGTGGCTGCAATAATGGGTTTAAGCATAGCAAAGATTATGAGGATGGCATAGGACCAGACAGTGGTTTGTTTTATTATACATTGGGTTACTCTGCATCAAAACACACTCAAATGCTATGTGTCAAGGACTATGATAAGCACTCAAACCAAAACTCCCTGCCATTGAGTGGATTCTGACTCATAGCAACCCTACAGGACAGTAGAACTGCCTCTGTGGGTTTCCAAGATTATAATTCTTTGTGGAAAGAGTTATAAAGCAGAAAGTCTCATCTTTCTCCTGCAGAGCAGCTGGTGGTTTCAAACAACTGACCTTCTGGTAAGTAACCCAACACATAATCCACTCTGACCCCAGGGCTCATACTGGTATGCACAGGGGATACATAAAAGAAAAACAGGCTTCCTGCTGTCCTGACATGTCTTCCAGTGTTGTTGGGAAACCATTTCAACAATGAAGAAAATATTTTTAGTCTGATAAAGGTCAGGACTGCAAGAAAACCAGGTAGAAGTCCATTGCACCAGTCAAAGTGTGAAGTCCTGCCAGTCTAAACTGAAGCAGCAGGCAAGAATAGATACCAATAAAGGAGGATGCATGGGGAGAGATTCCGTTGTGGACAAAACTGCATAATGAGTAATCAACAGTGCCTGGAAATTATGAGCGCCCCAAATAATCAACAATGCCACAGATAATGAGTCAATAGTGCCCGGAGAGCTGAGGCTTAGAGTACTCTGATACTGTCAAAATTCTAAAAATACATACTTCTCTCTGATTTTTAAAAATCCCAGAGTCAATAACTGCTTCAGTCATCTAATCGACTCAGGACCGTGATCTGCAGAGAAAATACAGAGAGGTAAGTTGAGCCAGTGGAGAGAGACCTTCCCATGTTTGAGAATGTCAACAGAACAAAACTGTTCATGGGTACTTTGGAGTAAAAGAGTCTTGTATATGCATTTATCATATTAAATTTCTATTCCCCAAATGATTGGGCATTTAATTTTTTTTCTAAAAGTAGAGTCTGTATCAACCACCTTGACCTAATTGTTATTTATAGAATGTCTTACCCAACAACTGCAAAATGCACATTCTTTTCAAAGGTAGGTAGTAAGTTCACCATGATAGGTCAAATATAAAGTAAAAAATTAAGTTCTAGTAAACTTCAAATGATAGAAATCTTACAGAATATGCTGTATAACTACAATGGAAATGATCAGCAACATAGCTAGAAAAGTGTCAAATGGCTCAAACCTTAAATGTTAATTAGGCCAATTCTCACCAATAGAATGTGAACAGAATGAATTAGGTCACCTCAAGGCTAAGGTAGTGAAAAGCCAACGACTATTGTCTACATTGTCCTGTTTCTCTATCTGCCAGGATTCAATAGTGGACTCCAAGGTCCAAGGTCATGCAGGGTCTTCCCCCGAAGAATTAAACCTCTATTGTATGGAGACACTGGGATTTTAGAGATTATTTTTTGTTTTAGTTTTTTATCATAGCAAGTAGTTTACACTATAGAGCATTCAGTGAATCCATATACTGATATAATATGTCCACATGCGATCTTTGTTTGGTAAACCGAATTCATCCGACTGTATTTTCCTCTCACATAAAAGTTCAATGTAGGTGTTCTTGGTCAATAGATTATACAAGGTCGACATAGATGAGAGATATGGCAGAATCTCGTGTTGACAGAAGGTTCTGCCATTTCCAATAGGTTCATCTGGATATTGACCTACAAGGACACACACAAACAGATTATGGAGGATCTTATGTGAAGTCCTGGACCAGGTCTGGAAGTCGCCCACCTAACTTTTTGACTCTTCCCTTGGCTAGGTTTCACTCACCTGGCCATCCCTAATTTCTGGGGGCCTGAGAAATGCAGGCCAGTTGTCCACATATAAAAGAAGAAACAGATCAGTGAGCTGTTACCTTTTTTAGTTGTCAAATGCTTACTTTGAGTTTTGTTGTTTTCTAGGGTGCCCAGAATAAACACGAGGAACTTTAAAGAACAGAAATTTTTTTTTCCTGGTTCTTTCTGTAGAAGTCCATCAGCCAGGCTGTTCACTCTCACTCCCCACCTCCATCAATTCCCCTCTCTCCCTGGCTCCACAGCCCCCTCTCTGCACTCGAGAAAAAAACCCTAGAATTTTTGGTAGTACTGAGTATTTCTTGGCATACATTGGTTTGTAGATGTATTTGCATCTTCTTTCATATGTGATTTTATCTACAAAGACCTATTCTTATCTTTATATGATTCTACTCAAAAGAGATTAGGATCCATGTGATAGTGACATTTTCTGTGCCAACTAGACTACCATAGGAACATGTAGGCGGAGCTTAATCAGGTCACAGCTTGGTTGGAGGACAACCGAGATAAATGGCCCTTTGAGGCTGGCTTCATTATCTCTCCCTGGTGATGGGACCAGCAAGCTACCTGAGTTAGCTACCCTGCCTCAACAGTGTGCTGTGCTACCTGTGGGCTGTGCAGTGCTCTGTTCCACCTAGCCAAGGCAACTGTGAATCATGGTGGACTGCATCACTGTGCTGTGCTTTGCTGCTCCATACAGAGACACAACCCCACCCTGCCATGTCTGCTACATGGGGCTGACACTGCACTCCAGTCCACCATCTTGCATCACTACATCATGAGGCTCCCTGGATATCTGCTTCTCCCTGCTGTGCTCCTTTGCCTCTGCTACACATTGCCACTTCAGCTTCCCACAGTCTGTTTCCTTGGCCTTGAGCTTAGAAAGACCTTTCATATAAGTTAGAAAGACCTTCCATATATTAACTGTCCCACAAAAGTGAGTTGAACTGAGCCCATGTCCTGGTTTTGTTTCTCTAGAGAACCCTGCCTAACACAACCCATCAACATACTAGTATGATTTGTTAACTGATAATATCCTATTTCCCTAAAAAAATAAGTCATAAGAGACATTTAATATGTCTTCTTGAGGTAGACAATTCAATCCTTAATAATCTTCACACACAAGACATATTCTATATTGTCTGAAAAGATGTATCATCTACAACCCTCTTCCCAAATATACGATATAGAATCATCCAAAAGATCCTTAATAAACCTACCACTTAAAAAAGAAATACCAAAAGACACAAACATAGCAATTATGAAATCCTCCTAAGCAGATATTTGGAATACCCCTTCCTGCAACTCATCTGAAAATTAGGAGACTTTTTGGATAAACCCTGATTCTACTCTTTAGAAACAACTCCCTCATCCATGTACCCAAGAAATTTCACTCTTGTCCATGACATTGATAGACATGTAAACCAATGGATCTGAGTAGGGAACTCACACCTAAAACCAAGCACCTACAGACACCTAACTTCTATTTTTTATTAATCCATTTATTGGTAGCTCTTACAAATCTTATAATAATTCATCATTCAATTGTACTAAGTGCACTTGTACATATGTTGCCATCAACATTTCCAAAACATTTTCTTTCCACTTGAGCCCTTGGTATCAGCTCCTCTTTATTCCCTTCCCTTCCACCCTTGTGAATCCTTGATCAATTACATATTGTTGTTGTTTCATGCAGACACCTAATTTTTGACAAAAGACTAAAACATAGTAAATGGGGAAGAGATAGTTTTTTTCAATAAATGATCCTAATCCAAGTTCTTCATGGCCCTAAGGTGAATGTCACTCTTGTTCACTCAGCTCCATGACCACATCCGCGGTGGACAGTTGCAAGTATTTCCCTGGGAGATACATTCATAGCCAAACTCCAGCTGGTGCAAGTTATGGATCACTTGAATGTCATCTTTTTTCCCTAACGATTCCTTATTAAATTTAAAATCTATTTGTGGTCCTGTTCTAGCTACTGAGGTCAGTGGTTTAAAATCACAGACAAGGTCCCTCTTCTCCTATAGCTTGTACTCTAGTGAAGAAAACAAATGGTCTCTTTTAAAGTTCAAATACAAACTTTTATATTCCTGGCTCATGGTTTCTTTGACAATGGAATTGCTTTAAATTTTTAGTGTGCTCATACCATGATATACTTCTGATCCTGAACATAGCTCTCAAATCTGTTTTACATTAGCTTGATGTCTATCTTCCTCTCAGTTTAAAGCCAGATATTTTGAGGTCACATAAAACAACAGACTTAGGTGGAAGGTAAGGCTCTTTTTGTGTTCATTGCAATCACATTATTCAATCATGATGCTGTCCTGGATTTTGGTCAAATAAAACCTTCACCTTATCTATTCCTATGTGAGGTTCCAACTTTGCAATTGGAATTCTTCCAATTTTCTTCCATCTTTCCTGTAAGACCAGCCAATTCTTGTCTAGACTTACTTTTTAAATTTTCTAATCTCTTGCTAAAAGCTATAAGGAGTTGTCAAGATACAAGCATATTGATTTTTCCACCCACCTCCCACAGAGCATGGCTTTCAGCATGTAAGCCCCATACCAGGGGCATCACTTGGGAAGCTGTTCCAAATGCAAGTGGTTTGTCCCAAATCCTCACAACAAGCTAAATGAGAAAATCTGTTAGGAGAACTTCTCGGGGGAGTCTGGTACAGGAAGGTTGAGAACCACTCTTCGAGTCTGGTACAGGAAAGTTGAGAACCACTCTTCTTGAATGGCCAGGATTAATCAGCCTACCATGTTTTAGGAGTTGGTAGAAGCATTTCGTGAGAGGGTGGAATGCATGTTGACTGATAAGACAGCACAACGTCTTACGGAGAGGGGAAAAGAACCAAGCATTAGTTAAGATGATTGTTTTCAGATGTTGGGAATCCAATGTAATTTTCTCTTGACCCAAGCTTATCAATCTCCTATAATGCCGGGCATGCAGTCATCATTAACTCTTTCACTTTAGACCAAGTCGTAGCATTGCTGTCTTTGTCGAAAGAGTATTCCTATTTTCTTTGGAGATCAGATCTTTTCAATTTCACATGATCCCAGGGGAAATATGAATGATGGCTCCCCAGGCCTTTGATTATAAGGGAAGGTGCGTGACAGGTTAAACTGAATCTAGTAATCAACCTCTGTGGCATAACTGATTATTATGGGTATGAAATATGACTCAAGTTGGGTCAATTAAAATCCAACCAATGCCAATTACTGACTGACATTTGGCACCAAACGTTTACTTTTATGTTCATCTCTACTGAACAATTAACATAAGAACAGCCTGGATCGTCATAGTAACCTTCATAGCAAGAAATTCTGGCTATTATAACATACAAACTCCAAAATTTGAGTGTTTGGACACAAGTAAAAGTTTTTTTCATTCGCTAGTTATTTTTTTGCTCAGGTAAGAGTCAAGGCAGATGTTTTTGGATGGCAGGGGTCTTCTACACAGTCATGTCAGCATTCAAGAACTGTTCTTCTTTGTGCTTCTAACATTCCTATTTCCTCTGAGCTTTCAACACATCTAGCACCCAGAGAGAAAATGCGGGTGGATGAATGGGTGTGGAAGTTTTCATGGGTCATATCTGGAAATGACCTTGTCCTGAACACGGTCACATAATCATGACAATCGCAAGCGAGTTTGGGAAATGAGGTTTTGTGCACCATGATGCCAAGGAAAAAGATATTGAAGAACTCAGTCTGCCATATGCTTCGTAATGCTTGGTCCAAATAGTGGACATGTGCCCTAAAGCAGCCAATCCTAATTCTTCCCTGGGATTTATAGAAACTGAAATGGTGTGAAAGGGATGCTCTCTTAAATCAAATGGCATTAGCTAGGATAAGCCTGAAGCTGTTTGTCCAACATTGTTCCTTTTCACCCCACTTACGTTGCTGTTGGGTGCAGTCTGGTTGACTCCCACACACAGAGACACAATGTACAGCAGAGAGAAACCACCCGGTCTTGTGCCGTCCTCACATGTTTTGTTGTGTTTCAGCCAATCGTTGCAGCAACTGTGTCAATTGGTTACATCAGGGGTCTTCCACTGTTTCCCTGCCCTTTTACTTTACCAAGCATGATGTCCTTTCCAGTGACTGTCTCTCCTGGTTCCATGCAAAGTCCTTGAGAAGAAGTGTCACCACCCTTGCCCTAGAAAGCATCCTAGCTGTACTTCCTTTAAGACAGGTTTGTTTGTCTTTTGGCAGTCTGTGGGGCTTTCCGTATTCTTCACCAGCACCATACTTGCAATGCATTGATTCTTTTTCATCGTATCTTATTCAGTGTCCACCTTTCACATGCATGTGAAGTGACACCTTAGGTCAGGCACATGTCAGTCCTCAATGTGACATACTTACTCTTCCTTACTTTAAAGAGGTCAAGTTTACCCAATGAAAGGCATCGTTTAATCTCTTGACTGTTGTTTCCATCCTTGACAACTTCAAAATTTTCTCCATTTGTCCAGTTGTGAGAATTTTTTCTTCACATTGAATTGCAATCCATACTGAAGACTGCAGTCTTTGATTTTCATTAATAATTGCCTCAAGATTTCCTCACTCTCAGGATAAAATGTTGTGTCATCAGCATATCTCCTCAGATTATTTGTTCTGCATACAGATTGAATAAGTATGGTACGCAGTACAGTCCTGGCATACACCTGTGTTAGTCTAGCTCAGCGGTTCTCAGCCTTCCTCACGCCGCGACCCTTTTATACCATTCCTCATGTTGTGGTGACCCTCAACCATAACATTTTTTTTGTTGCTGCTTCCTAACTGTAATTTTGCTACTGTTATGAATCGTAATGCAAATCTATCATATGCAGGATGTATTTTCATTGTTACAAATTGAATACAATGAAAGCATAGTGATTAATCACAAAAAGAATATGTAATTATATATTGTGAAATATTTAGTAATTAAAAATAAATGAAATTTTGTCTTGAAACATGGTGTAGCACGGGTACCAGTCTTCATGCCAGGTACTCGTTATGTGGGTGTATCTACATGTGGGCGGACCTGCCTGGAGACGGATAGAGAAGCGGTGTCTCAGTTCCTAAAACTATTGGAAATATGTGTTTTCCGATGGTCTTAGGTGACCCCTGTAAAAGGGTCATTTGACCACCATAGCGGTCGCGACCCACAGGTTGAGAACCACTGGTCTAGGTAGACGAGAGAAACAAATCCACAGAAACTCATATTGTATAAGAGAAAGTTTTATATAAAGGGTACAATTGTACATTAAGAAAGTATACCAACCCAGTTCAGTCCGTCCATAAGTTCGATATTAGCCCATATGTCCTATCCCAATCTATAAAGTCCCTTTCAGACTCACAAAGCACATGCAATGATGCCGAATGCAGGACGATCACAGTCCAGTGGGTGGAAAGTTTTTGGATCCAGTGACGTTGTAAGCATCTCAGGGCTGGCATGGGTCTCCAAGTGGCTTTTCCAGCTTGAGAGGTCTGGTTGCATCAGGGTAGGTCCATGTCGCTTCTCCAGCTCAGGGCACTAGCATAGTTCCATATGTCTTGTCAATTTCATTGTCTCCCAGGGAGTGAAGTAGTGAGAGAGAGTCTCTCCCACCTCCAATGAGGAAATACCAGAGTTTTCCCAGAATCCTCAGGGGAAGGCCATGCCCACAGAGGCCTCATTGGCTGTGACCCAATTGACAGACTAGACTCCACCCCTTCACTCTTAATCCTCTCAAGTCCCAAATTGACACCAGATGATGTGACTACCACACCCCCTTCCTGATTTTAAATCGTGCAGTAATCCCTTGTTCTGTTTGAAGGACTGCCTCATGGTCTACGTACAGGTTCTGCATGAGCACAATGACGTGTTCCTGGAATTCTCATTCTTCTCATTGTTAGCCATGGTTTGTTGTGATCAACACAGTCAAATGCCTTTGCATAATCAATAAAACACAAATACACCTTTTTGTGGTACTCTCTGCTTTCAGTCAAGACCCACCTGACTTTAGCAATGAGAGTCCTCATGCCACATTCTTTACTGAATCCACCTTGAATTTGTGGCAAACCTCTGCGACAACTGTTATTGAATTTGAGTTGAGTCCTGATATACACAGCCTTCGTGAAATGCTTCACTTCTTTCCTAATCAAGATTTCCTTCAAGTCTCAGAATATTGTCTACATCTCTGCTAGAGTAGAAAGGAAGAGGAAAGAGGCTTTTTTCTCCCTCAATCTGAAGCAAGCAAGGTATATTGAATTATTATTTAAAAGCATATGCATTTGGACGATCTCGTTTGCCTCACCTCTCTCAAGAACTCTGGGGAAAGGTATCACCATGTGCCTTTTACAAAGAAAGCGAATGTTAAATGAGCCCGAGTGACTTGTGGCCCAGTTTTGCCAGCTGATAAGTGACAGCGATGAGACAGAAGTACCAGGCTTTTTGACTTTGGTCCCAATGTGCTGTCTTTAAAACTATATCACACTACTTTTATAGCAAAGGCTGCTGCGTGCAGGGTGCCAGTGAAAAGAAGACGCTATTAGGCTGCGCTGCGAAGCGTTCCTAACATTTACAGTGTTTGCCTTTATTTTCCCTTCAGGGTGCAAACCAATGCTATGCACTGATAGTGAGGCCTTAGCTTTACAAACAACAACATTAAAAACCAAAACAACATGGACTGCCAAAGGATTATGACTCACAGTGACTCAATAGGACAAAGTAGAACTGCCCCATAGGGTTTTTGAGGCTGTAAATATTTATGTAAACAGATTGTAACCCCTTTGGAGTGGCTAGTATAGTTTATTGAAATCAGGACCTTTCACTTAGCAACTGAGCACTTTACTCATCGCTGCACTGGGGCTCTGCTGCAACCTTACCCTAAAACCCAAACCCACTGCTGCCAAGTCAATTCTGATTCTGCCACATCGAAACTCTAGACAGGGTTTCTAAGGCTGTAAATCTTTATGGGAGCATCTTTTTTCCTAGGGAGGGACTGGTGAGTTTGAATTGTTAAGCTTGTAGTGGTCCAATTGATGGGGTGAAGGGTCGGGGGCAAGAAGTCATGGACAGAGGTTAGAATGATCCCTCGTTTTTAGGTTCCTAAAAATATACTCGTGGGTAGAGAAGGATTTCATTGTACAGAAAGACGGGAGCAAGGTCTTCTCCTGGGACAGTCAGAGGGGAGGAACATGTTGATAGGTCTGTTCCCATCACATGATCAGAATGTTCAACTTTTGGTCATGTTTAGGCCTAAGACACCATGATCTGTAGGCAGGTGAAGCCAGGTGGGGAGACAGAGATCTGGCTTGGCTCCCTTTCTTATTTGCCCCATGATTTTCCCCCCAGAATACAGGTGCAAGAGGCAAGCCAGAGAAGATCCTTGGAAGTCATCCTCCATACTCCTTGTCATGATTAGCCAGGGCGTTGGCACGCTGCATACACAGGACAGGCCATTGTTTTTTAATTTATCTGGATCTTGGAGGTCTACTATTTCTTCATAGCTATGCTTTTGATTATAATATGCATCTTTGTATTTATTATGTACCTCAAAGGAGACTATTTCTGACAGTTAGACTTTAACTTGGTCTTATCAAAGTGAGGTGAAGAAACCAGATGATGCCAGGCTATCACGCAAAATAGAGTCTGGGGTCTTAAAGGCTTGTCTTCAAACAAGCAACCATCTAAGTGAACATCTCAAGAAAAGATTTGCTGCATTGAACACTAATGACAGAAGACCTGATGAGCTATGGGAGGATATCAAGAACATCATTCATTAAAAAAAAGCAAAAGGTAATGAAAAAGAAAGAAAAGATTGAAGTGGATGTTAGAAGAGACTGAAACTTGCTCTTAAACATAGAATAGGAAAGGCAAATGGAAGAAGTGATGAAGTCAAAGAGCTGAGTAGAACATTTCTAAGGGCAGCTAGAGAAGACAGTCAGATATTATAATGAAATATGCAAAGACCTAAGTTAGAAAACCAATAGGGAAGAACAGGCTCAGCATATCTTAAGCTGAAAGAACTCAAGAAAAAATTCAAGCCTCGTTGAAATTCTGAAAGATTCTATGGACAAAATATTGAATGATGCAAGAAGAATCAAAAGAAGATGGTAAGAATACACAGAGTCACTGTCCCAAAAAAGAATTAGTTGACATTCCACGATTTCAGGAGGTAGTATATGAGCAAAAACCAAAGTTGCTGAAGGAAGAAGTTCAAGCTGCATGAAAAACATTAGTCAAAAACAAGGCTCCAGGAATTGATGGAATTTCCATTGACATGTTTCAGAAAGCTGATGAAGCATTGGAAAGACTTATTCATCTATGGCAGGAAATTAGTATGGCTACTTGGCCAACTGACTAAAAGAGATCCTATTTGTACCCATTCCAAAGAAAGGTGACCCAACAGAATGTTCAAATTATAAAACAGTATCACATGTAAGCAACATTTTGGTGAAGATCATGCAACACTGGTTGCAGCAGTACATTGACAGGGCGCAGGTGGGATTCAGATCAGAAAAGGACGTGGAACAAGGGGTGTCATTGCTGATGTCAAATGGATCCTGGCTCTCAAATGCAGAGAATACCAGAAAGCTGTTTCTCTAAACCAAACTCACTGCCATTGAGTCAATGCTGACTCATAGTGACTCCCTGTGGGTTTGAGACTATAACTGTTTATGGGAGTGAAAACCAAGTCTTTCTCCCACAGAGCTGCTGGTAGTTTGGAAGTGCCAGCCATGCAGATCGGTGTTGCCCAAGGAACACATAGCCACTACATCACCAGGGCTCTTGTGTTTAATTGACTATGCCAATCATTTGATGTGTGGAGCATACTCTACGATGGATAACCTTGAGAAGAATGGGAATTCCAGAACACTTTGTTGTGCCCATGTGGAACTTGTATATGGATCGAGTGGCAGTTGTGTCAACAGAACACAGGTATACTGTATGGTCTAAAACCAGGAAAGGTGTGTGTCAGGGTTGCATTTTCTCAGTATACTTACTCAGTCTATATGCTAAGCAAATCATCAGAGAAGCTGGATTACATTAAGAAGAATGTGACATCAGGGTTGGAGGAAGACTTATTAACAGCCTATGATATGCAGATGACACAATCTTGCTAACTGAAAGGGAGGATGATTTGAAGTACTGGATGATGAGGATCAAGGATTGCAGCCTTCAATATGAATTATAATTCAATGTAATTACAACTCAAAGAAGACAAAAATCCTCACAAATGGAACAATAGGTAACAAGCATCATGATAACTGGAGAAAAGGTTGAAGTTGTCAAGGATTTTGTCTTGCTTGGACCCACAATCAATGTTCATGGAAGCAGCAGTCAAGAGATCAAAAGACACATTGCGTTAAGTAAATGTGCTGCACAAGACCACTTTACAGTATTGAACATCAAGGATATTATTTTGAGGACTAAGGTGCACCAGACCCAAGCCATGGTATTTTCAATCGCCTCATATGCATGTGAAATTTGGACATTGCATAAGGAAGACCATAAAAGAATACATGCATCTATATTGTGGTGCTGGAGAAGAGTATTGAAAGTGCAATGATCCGCTTAGAGGACAAACCTATCTATGTTGGAAGGAAAAAGGCCGGAGTGCTCCTTAGAGGCAAGGATGGGGAGGCATCATTTGCATGCTTTGGACACATTGTCAGAAGACTGGTCCCTGGAGAAGGACTTCACATTTGGTAAAGTGGAGGGGTAGCAAAGAAAAAGGCCCTCAATGAGGTGAATTGGCACTGTAGCTGCAACAGTGGCTGAAGTCTAGGAACAATTGTGAGGATGGTGCAGGACCTGCTTGTGTTTTGTTCTGTTGTGCATAGGGTTGCTATGGGTTGGAACTGACTTGATATCAAGTAATAACAACAACAATATAAGTGAGGCACCAACTAAGTCCATATGGGAGAAGCACACCGTCCTATGTGATCCAAGGATTATGAATAATAAAATCCAAATGTGAAAGAAAGAACAAAATTAGAACTTAAATTCTGAACTCCTGGTTTGCAAAAAGCTGTGGACAACAGTGGAGACCCAATATCTATTTGCAGTGCCCCCACTCTGGACTAAGCCTTCATTGCATCCCCTCTGAGGATAGCCCAGGGATGTGACTGGCCTTTCTAGAAAACAGAGAGCATTGTGACTTAGATTATGGCAGATGCTGTCAGGTTACAATGCAATATCATTTTCTATCCCTTTTGGCTCTTTTTAAAGTTGTTTGAAATTTTAATATTTTCTGCTTTCTTTTCTACTTAGATTTTTCTCTGTTTTGTTTAGTCATTATTGTTGTTTTTATTTGTTTGATGATTCTCTGTGTATGAAGTCCAGTCTAGGTAAATCTATAAAGACAGTAACTAGATTAATAATTGTCCAGGGGCATGGCAGGGGAGGTTGGGGGTGGGAAATGGGAAGCTAATGACAGTAAGTCTGACAAAGAAGAAAAGGTTCTGAAGTTGATTGTGGTGATGATTGCATAACTATTCTCAATATGATTGAGCTATCAATTTGTATGATATGTGAATTAAATGTGAAAAGATATGTTTTATTCATCTAGTGTTGCTATAGCTGAAATACTATAAGTGAATAGCTGTAAAGAAGATACATTTATTTTCTCACAGCTTATGAGGCTAAAAGCCTGAGCTCAAGGTACAGGCTCTAGGAAAAGGCTCTCCCTTTCTCTTTTCCACTCCAGGGGAAGCCCCCTCTGTTTTCCTTTTCTGGGTTTTAAATCCCAGGTTCCTTGGTGATCATGTGGAGTGTATCCTCCCCTCCATTTGTGCTTGCTTGCTTCCTTATCTGCTCTCTTCTATCTCAAAGAGATTCATCTAAAGGATACCCTACATTAACTCAGCGCATTAACATAAAAGAGAAAAATACATTCCCAAATGGGTTTATAACCACAAAATACCTATTTGGGGGGAAGATAGTTAAATCCCTAACAACGTATATCTTATGAACAACTTAATACAGACGTTTCTAGAAATGATGCGCTAGCACAAATACCACAATTAGACAGCTTGTACGATCAGGAATTTATTTTTTGGTAGGAATATTGGCCTTGGAATCTAATTTTGATCCAGGGCTCAGATTTAGGCTCTGCCATTTATGACTAGTTGTGTGATCTTAGAACATTCTTCGACTTTCGTCGTGAAATCCAAAATATGAGGATAATAACAGTTCTCGAATCACAGGGCAGCATGCTTAGCACAGTGCCTGGTACAGAGTAAGAGTTCATGTCAGAGATTTTGATTGCCTATCCAACAGCCTGTCTTTCTCCTCTCTCTCATTACCAGAAGCCCGGTTGTGTTTTCCCGCCACAGGGGATCATGTCCATTAGGACTACGAGAGTTCTCCTATGCCCAAAGAGGTACATCATAATTGTGTCAAGTAGCATAAGAAAGATAGGCTTTCGGTTTTCATAATGAAACACAGCTTCGGAAAACGACAGAAGCAGTTCCAGCCTTCCCTCCAGGGTTGCTATCAGTCAGAATGGACTCAGTGGCAGTGAGTTTAGGGATTTTTGCCGTAATGGGTTACGTGTCCCTTTGGCTGCTGACCGCTAGGTCAGCCACTCAAATCCACCAGCGGTTCCACAGAAGGAAAATGAGACCTTGGACTCTAGCAAAGATGACAATCTCAGAAACCCACGAGGGCAGTTCTATTCTGCCAGATAGGTTGCTAGGCGTCAGAATCAAATCTATGGCAGTGAGTTCTGAGTGCAATTTGTCTTCCCTCAAGTCCTTGGTCAAGGCGTTGTGGTAGAGCACAGAGATTCAGTTGGTCTTTGAGTTCTTTCTGACCATTGATTGGCCATGTAAAATGTTTTGCCCTTGGGCAGAAAGGTTTTGCAAGTAAATTGTGATTTCTGTGAGCAACTCAGTCAGGGGCAATCTTGCTTTCAGAAATGTGCTTGGGTGTGCCCTGATGGAAATTGAAGTATTAGGGTCCCATGGTTAGTAGCCCTACTCTGACCAAGGTGGTCAGAGGACCCTGAACCAAACTAAAATTTTTTGAGTCTGCAGTAGTGTAGATACTGCACTCGTGGTTCCTCTCTTTTTGTTTTGTTTTTAAACAGTTTTATTAACATAGAATTCATATATCACACAATTCAATGGTTGGAGCATATTAAAAAGACTACAATCATCACTACAATCAATGTTAGAACATTTTCTTCTTTTGTGTACTCATTATTACTAGTACCTCATTTCCTTCTCTCTTGCCATCACCCTAAGAAACTGTTAATCCAGTTACTGACTCTATAGAATTACTTATCCTGAATTCCATATAAAGAAAACACGCAAAAACGATCAACAATAACAAAATAAAACAGAGAAAAATCTCAATCAAAAAGAAAGCAAAAACTAATAACAACTAGAGACCATGATGAATTGACCTGCCACCAATCATGACTTTGTGAGTTTCCTTTGTGTTTTGTGTTCCACTTCGTATTTACATCATCGTGTGATGGGGAATCCTTGGACACCATTATGGACTCTTGCTGATGGTATTCCCCACCTAGATGCTCTGTCTTTGTCTTGTCTTTGTCCTGTTTTAGACTTAATAAGTGGGTCTCTATAAAGTATATTAAAATTTAGAATCTCTTTCCCCCTAGCACAGCAGAGGTATGTGATGTGATTCTGCTCTATGGGAGATGAGGCTACATGTTCTATGAGATTTTTGAAGTGAGAAGTATGAAAGAGATGTGGTCATTGTTATCAACTGCACTATGACACCTGGAATGGCTACAGATATCTTGGTACCATGAGGCAAACAATGCCAACAGGGTGAAGGTGATGGAGCAAATATAAGGAAGGTCTCCTGGGTTCTCAGGAGTACTAGTGAGTGAGTTACTGGGTTAACCAAACCTGCACTCTCCTACTGCTAAATGTATTGCATGGTAAGTAATAAATGACATTATTGAAGAAACTCAGTTTAATTTTTTATTAGTTGGAGCATAAGAGGACCCTAATTGGAAGGATATTGTTTATATCTCCACAGGGAAAGAGGGATCAAGCCAGTCAGGGTGCAGTAGAGCACTGATGAAACATACAACTTTCCTCTAGTTCTCTAATGTTTCCTCCTCCCAACTATCATGATCCCAATTCTACCTTAAAAATCCGGCTAGACCAGAGCATGTATACTGGTACAGATAGAGCTGGAAACAGGGATGCAGGACAGATAAACTCCTCAGGACCAATAATGAGAGTAGGGATACTGGGAGGATAAAGGGAAGGTGGGAGGAGAAAGGGGGAACTGATCACAATGATCCACATATAACCCCCTTCCTTGGGGGGGGGGCAACAGAAAAGTGGGTGAAGAGAGACATTGGTCAATGTAAGACAAGAAAAAAAAATTTATTAATTATCAAGGGTTCATTAAGGGGGTGGGCGGGGAGGGAAGGGAAAATGAGGAGCTGACACCAAGGTTCAAGTAGAAAGCAAATGTTTTGAGAATGATGAAGGCAATAAATGTACAAATGTGCTTTACACAATGGATGGATGTCTGGATTGTGATAATAGTTGTGTGAGCCCCCAATAAAATGGTTTTTTTTTTAAATGGCTCCTAATTGATATAATGCTCAATAAATATAAACTTCATATTACTTTTGTTGAAGTTGTTACTGGCTTATTTGACCTTGCTGTGCCTAAGTTTACTGACCTACCAAATAAGGAATGAGACATCAACTTTTGAGAGTTGTCAATAGAATGGATGATAATACCTGTGGAGTGCTTTTCCCATGGTTAGCCGCAATGCCAAAGTCACTACCATCGGAGACTGCAGCTCTTTTTACCAAACTAGAATCCTCATCTTTCCCCTCAGAGCGGTTGGTACTTTTGAGTTGCCACCAGGGTTCCTTCGGATAGCCCAGAAAAAGCACTAAATAAAGAATAACCCCTCCTCCTCTTCCCTGGCCTCCTATTGTTCTGTAGGTATTATTATCTTGTTTACTTTGGGCATGTCTTAGGAGAGAGCACCTGCTGAAAAAGGGAAATCTTGGTTGGACAACAGACACAAGGGGAAACCCTCAATGAGATGGGAGACATAGCAGCCACCACAGTGGGTTTAAATACACCAGTGATCATAATGATGGGCAGAGTCAGGCCACATTTTATTCTGATAGACGTACATACAGTTGCCACGGGTCAACTGCTAACTCAACAGCAACTAACAATATCCCTTTATAAGCCAGTGTTATATTGTGTTTCCCCCGCCAATTCTCTCTTCTCTCTAGGCCCACAGCATGGTTCACTAGAAGCAGGATATACTTACTACTCTACAGTCCATTGACTTTGGGCTTGGCCATGTGTCTTGCTTTGGTCAATTGAACACAAGCAGGTACCATTTATATCACTCTAAAACAGTGGTTCTCAACCGTCCAAATGCCGCGAGCTCATGTTGAAGTGACCCCCCCCAACCATAAAATTCTTTTTGTTGTTACTTCATAATTGTAATTTTGCTACCATTATGAATCGGGTGACCCCTGTGAAAGGGTTGTTCGACACCCCCCACAAAAGCGGTCGCAACCCACAGGTTGAGAACTGCTGGCTTAGGCGGAAGGCCCAGGAGCAATCACGTAAACCCTACTATCTAACCATATATGTGTCCCAGTCATGGTCCCATTCCTGCTTCTCTTGTCCCACCTGTAACTGTGATGGATTGATCTGCCACCAATCATGCTCTAGTGACAATTTCCTTTGCCCACCCATCCCCTTTTAAAGCCTGGTATCTCAAAGACCCTTACATACCATTGCAAGCTCATGTGGAAAATGTGTGCGATGTGTCTTTGTCTTTGTGTTCTTTGTCTCTTTAACAAATGTTCCCTTTAAGTATATTTGACATAGTGTCTCTTTGTACCCTAAAACAACAGTCTGAAGCAAAGCTGTTCCAGCCATGAGTATGGAAGTGGGGAGTCTGAGTGCAAAATGTTTGCTGCTTAAAATGAGGGAGATTTAGGAACTATTTGTTTTGCAACAATAGTGCTATTAAGTCTTTAAGGGACAAAGACAACACAAAGACACAGACACATCATCTGGATGAGACAGGTCATTAGCATGGGTCATAATGGCGTCAGAGAATTCACAGCAAGGACGCTAGTTAAATAAGGCATGGAACAAACAATACGGTCACAAATTCATGATTGGTAGCAGGTAGCAGTTACAGGTGGGACGACAGAAGCAAGGACAGGACTATGATTAGGACACTTATATGACACAGGTAGAAGCGCTACATGGTTGGCCCAGGGTTTTCTGACCAAAGCAGTCAGGACACAACTAATATAGAATGACTCATGACTATGCAACACCCTGTACTGTCCCCAGCATGGTGATCTCTAGCAAGGAAGAACGGCTGCCCCTCCCTGGGCTAGCTGGAAAGGGGTGGAGGTAAGCCACTTTCCAATGCACTCTTACCTGCAGGCAAGATTATCTGCATCCTTGGTTAACAATCAGAAGGAAGGCAATGGACTTTTAGTCTACATGGGGCTCTGCTAATGGAATTTTTCAAATCATTTTATTAGGGGCTGATATGACTCTTATCACAATCCATACATACATCAATTGTGCAAAGCACATTTGTACATTCATTGCCCTCATCATTCTCAAAACATTTCCTCTCCACTTAAACCCCTGGCATTAGGTCCTCATTTTTCCCTTCTCTCCCCACTCCCCCCTCCCTCATGAGCCCTTGATAATTTATAAATTGTTATTTTGTCATATCTTGCCCTGTCTGACGTCTCCCTTCACCCTCTTTTCAGTTGTCCGTTCCCCAGGGAGGAGGAGGTTACATATAATTCCTTGTAATCGGTTCCCTCTTTCCTACCCACTCTCCCTCTACCCTCCCAGTATCGCCACTCGCACCACTGGTCCTAAAGGGATCATTCTGCTAATGGATTTTTATAGCCTTCTGCAAACCAGATTTTCAGAATTTAAGCTCTAATACAAGACTAAAAGTCCAAATCAGTGTCTCATCTGTGTTTATTCTGTGCTTGTTGGTAACTCCAGGAATTCCTTGATTCCTGATGATCATAGCAAAGCATCTGTCTTTACCAGTTCCTATGTGCTCTGTGTCCCTTCTGCTCTTCCTATATCCCAGAAGTGATTAGATTTGGGACATAATTTACACTGCAATTACATCATCAACATAATCAAGAAACAAGTATGAGCAGTGAGGATTTTTGACATATGTTGGGGGTGGGAGCACAATTCAATTCATAACGCATGGAGTCTGGGGTAGGTCCTACATCAGTGAAAGGGCAGATTGGACCAGTGGATTCTGGGCTTTGCAGCTAGCTGCGGGTTATTTTTTAAAGAGAGAAAGGCTCAGACTCCAGGGTAGACTTCAGTGGGGTTTTTTCATGTATTTTTAATAGCAGTGGAGACCAGGACATCAAACTAGTTAGTACATTTGGGTTTGGCCCCCTGCTGAGAATTTGCCTTTCCATGCCTGATGTGCTGAATCAGAATCTGCATTTCAATGAGATTTCTGTGATTTATATGACCATGTAGGGCAAGGTCTGGGGTGTGGTGAAGGAGAGAAGTGGCTGGCTGGGTCAAAGCTATGGCTTTCTGTGTTGGCTAGTAACCATTTGCTGCCGATTGAGCAGTGGTGCCAAGCATCGGGAGAATGTTCCATCTGCTACCAAGACAATTTGGTGATTTCTTAGTTGGCTGGAAGGAGCCTTAATGCCTTTGAGACTTGACTTCAGAATTTCTCATCTTGGTTCTCTGAAAAACTGAGCCTGCCTTAAACCCCACACCCTCTAATGGGGTCATCACATCCTGGGACCTTTTTCTCATCATCTGAATGGATGCATATGATCAGTTGCTACATGTCTGTCTTATCTGCCAGGACCCCATGGGCTTCTCTTGCTGGGTCTCCTTTATTCAGACCTTGGAAAGAAGCAGTCTGCTAACTTCCACCTGCCAGCAAGCCTTCCCAGCCTGTGTTCCACCGTGCACTTGGCCCTGGTTCACTCAGCATTACCATAGATGTTGTATCGGTTTCTCAGCTCCTGTCTTTTCCTTGCCAATCATCTGCTGCTGACCAGGATCTGGCACATATGTAGGCTTGGAAAATGCCTACAGGCTACTCGAATAACCTTGTCTATTTAACTTTCTGGTCCCTGATATTGTACTTTTATAGATGTGGTCCTCTGGTTCACATTAAAATATAAATTCCCCATGGGAGAGACCCTATTAAGCCTTGCAGCGAATTTCTAATTTACATCTTAATGTAAATGAGGTCATTGGAGTTTCCCCCCCTTAAAGCCGTTTTTCATGGGGGCAGGGAACAGGCATGATCACCAGAGACATATGAGAGTCGGGAGAGATGGCTATGGAGACTCTATAGATGTGTTCCTTTGCATGTTTAAGGGGGAACTTGTTTGTTTGCTTTGATTGGGATTTAATTTTGACTAGGTTATTTCTTTGACAAGGTGAATCAAGTCACTTTGAAAGTAGAGGACTAATGTCAACTATGGGAGCATTCTTACAATAGGGATCATTCTGTGCAAAGAGAACACTGACCATGTGGGCTAATGGAGATGAATGGATCACAAACAGTCTGGCCTTTGGGCAGCTCTAGAGTGCTGGCCCAGGAGAATGGAGGTGCCTAAGGAAGCCAGCCTTGCTGTTGTGTTAGTAAAATGAGTGTCTTATTTGGTCACTCCTCGTTCATGTCTGATTCTAAGTGTACTTTTTCCAGAAATTCAGTTTTGCTGGTGCATGCAAGATGATCAGACTCAAAAGATTATCTGTTTCTCACGCAGGCAAGTGTATGATGAGATTTAGACCTTTGGGGTGTGTATAACATTTTATATACTAGCTGCAATGTCTGCTTCACAGTGTCAGGGTCCTTGGGGAAACAAATCAATAACAAGATGGTCAAACAAGTTGCTGTGGAGTTGACTCCCACTTAGTTGTGTCAGAGAAGAACTATGCTGCAGAGGATTTTAAATAGCTGCTCTTCCAATAGAACACCAGGCATTTCTCCCAAGACATCTCTGAGTAGACCCAAACTTCCCACCTGTCACTTAGCAGCCAAGCATCTTAATCATTTGCATACCACTGTGGTGCCGTTAGGTTTCTGGGTGATTAACCTCGGTTCTTGCTTCTCAACACTGAAAGAATTCACGAGGCAGAAGCACTTTTGCATATCTGAGCAACTTTTATGAGAAAGGAAGCTACAGAAAGTACACACTATCCCTGGAAAGTGTGCAAGTTCGAATGGTGTGGGGTGTGGTAGGAAAGTTTGAGACTGAACATGGCTACTACAGGAGAGTGCAAACACCCACAGGAAAGGAGTATCATAATAGGAGCGCAGAACCAAGTGTGCAGAACCCAAAGCAGGAACGCTCAAGAGAGCAGAGCCCTGAGAGGATGCGTGGCCCACTCACACAGAGCAATCCCACCCTTCTCTTGCAGCACACATCTGAAAGAGAGGCCTGAGAGAGAGTTAGAGAGAGCCCCAAGAGGGCTCACCCCCACCCCACCCCGCTCTCTGACCTGCAAGAGAGCACCTGAACAAGAGGGAGTGACTTGCCTCAGTCTACTTTTTATCCCCTCGTGTCCCCACTGGTTGGGGAGGCGTGGTTGAGGGTATAAGCTGATCTTATTGGCTGAGTTTAAGCGCACCTGTGTGATGTCATGTGTCTAGTTGTGGCCAGGTTTTAGCTTCACCTGTACCTAGGTGATCTTAGTCTGAGCATGCCTAGTTTGGATTGTGCCCATCAGTATCTAATTAGTGTGCCTGATTTCTTTCCAACCCCTTTATTGTGGCAGTGCCAACTGATTTTTGTTTAGGGTAGGCATTTGATGGAGACAATGCCCTTTATCCCTAATCTATCTACCTGTCAGTTCTACTCTGACACACATAGGGTCAACATGAGTCAGAATCTCTCAACTTGTGACATGGTGAGCACTCGCTGCCATCAAGTTGACACTGGCGGCGTAGAGACTCTGTAGGACGTGGACGAATTGCCTCGGTGAGTTTCCAAGACAGTTACTTACTCTCTTTCTCCTACAGAGAGGCTGGTGGTTTCAAACGGCTGACCTTACAGATCATAGCCCAGTGTGTAACCTCGCTTCATCATCATAGCTATGATTGTCCACAGGTGGCAAGCATCATTTTGAGCATTATTTTTTTTCAATGTATTATTAATTGGGACTATATATATATATATATATATCTCACATCATTCCATAGTTCAATCCCTCAACCTTTAGTTATGTTGATTTTTTCTATTGTTTGTCTGTTTTCCAGTTCATTTGTTTTTGCTCTAATGTTTATGATTTGTTTTCTTTTGCTGTTGGAAATGTTACGCTGCTGACTCTGTTCCAGTTGTTGGAGGTGTTGTGTTAAGGTGCTGAACATGATTCTTTCCTCTTTATTCATGTGTGCCTTAATTGCTATACAATGACCTCTGATAACTGCTTTGCTATGTCCCATAGTTTTTAATATGTTGTCTTATCATTCTCATTAGTTTCTAGGAACTTCCTACTTCCCTCTCTTATTTGGGCTATTACCCAGTCTTATTATTTTTTTTTTTTTGAGTAGTGTGTGTTGAGCCTAGAAGTGTTTGCCTTTTTATTCTTCCTGTTGTGGATTTCCAGCTTTATGGCACTGTGGTCAGAGAAGATGATTTGAATGATCTCTATGTGATCGAATTTTCTCAGGCTTGCTTTATGTCCCAGCATGTGGTCTATTTTAGATTATAAGCCATGTGAGCAAAAATTTCTTATTAAATCCTGAAAACATTCCAAAAGCAAGGTATTTTTACTACCGTCCTGTAACAGATGGGTAATTGAGACTCCAAGAAAGTAAATCTTTGCCCCACGTTATCAGTCTAGGAGGAGCCTGAACCAAGATTCAAAAGCAAGTAACCGAGTATGTAAAACCAAGTCAAATGGCTTCTGGTTATGTGCAAGAACCGGGGGTGGATTTGGACAAGAAAGGTTGGCAAAGTGAAAGGGAAAGACAGAAGTATGGGAAAACAGCCAGTCATGAGCATGAGGGATACATGAAATGGTCTATAAGTCCGGCTCTCAGAACTGGTTGATTGTACAAAAACTGGTAGAATAAGAAACACACACACACACACACACACACACTAGTGGCTCTCGGGAGCTTGGAGACAAAGAATGGAGAGCGTTGCTAATGAGGTCTTTGGTTTGTGTAATGGAAATCGCTTGGAAAGGCAGGTTGATAATGGTTGTGATAGTTATAGGGTTATCATGCCAATAGGCCAATAGGAACGTGTGGGCAAAGTTTGATTAGGTTGCAGCTGGAGGGCAACGAGATAAATGGCTCTTCAAAGCCCTGTCTCTCTCGCTCTCTGGTGATCGGACCAGTGTGCTGGTGCTGGTGCTGGTGCTGTAGCTAATTCTCTGCCTCAACTGTGTGCTCTGACCCACTTTTCAAGTGACATGAAAGGTTGCCAATTTTGAGTGGGTCCTAGAACAAAAATAGGCTCTGCAGCAGGTTCAAGGTGCCGTGCAAGCTGCGTTGCCACTGCGACCATGTGATCCAGCTGACCCGATGGTGCTAGAGGTGTCAGTTGTACATAGAGAGGCAGTGTGGAGTCTTTGGCAGACCCCTATTGGTGAATTATAGCTAAACCCTTGGGATTTTGGAGTAAAGTTCTGCCATCCTCTGAAGACAACTACTCCTCTTTTGAACAACAGATGCTGTGGTGTCGGGTTACCAAGTCACCATGAGGCCTGAGCTGCTCATCATGAGTCATAAAGTTGGAAGTGCACAGCAACACTCCATCATTAAATGGGAGTGGTATATATGAGATCAGGCTAGAGCAGGACCCGAAGGTCCAAGTAAACTGAAAGAACAAGTGACTCAAATGCCCAACGTCTCCATTCACTCCACTCCTTTCCTCTGCACTTCCTTCTCCCAGTCTGCACCTCTGTCCACCTGGGAAGTTCCCTATGATAAGTTGGCTGAGAAAAAGAAAACTCATGCTTGGTTTACAGATGGCTCTGCATGATATGCAGGTGCCACTCATAAGTGGACAGCAGCAGCACTACAGCCCATCTCCCTGAGGACAGTGGTGAGGGGAAATCCTCCCAACGGGCAGAATTTCAAGCAGTTTTGGCTGCTTAGTTTGCCTGGAAGGAGAAATGGCCAAATGTGAGATTGTATATTGATTCATGGGCTGTGGCTAATGGCTTGGTTGGATGGTCAGGGAATTGGAAGGAACATGATTGGAAAATTCATGACAAGGAGGTGTGGGGAAGAGGTATGTGGATAGACCTCTCTGAAGGGGCCAAGAAGGTAAAGGTCATCGTGTCCCATGTGAAAACTCACCAAAGGGTTACTTTTGAAGAGGAGGGCTTTAAAAATCAAGTGGATAAGATGACACACACTGTGGGGACTAGTCCTCCACTTTCCTCTGCCACTCCTGTCCTTGCCCAATGGTCACATGAACAAAGTGGACATGGTGTCCGAGATGGGGGCTTTATGCATGGGTGCAGCAACATGGACTTCCACTCACCAAGGCTGACTTGGCCACTGCCTCTGCTGAGTGCCCCATATGCCAGCATCAGAAGCCAATATTGAGGGCAAGATATGGGACCATTCCTCGGGGAGATCAACCAGCAACCTGGCGGCAGGTTGAGGGGGCAGTGTTTTGTTCTTACTGGAATATACACCTACTCTGGATATGAATTTGCCTCCCCTGCATGCAGTGCTTACAGACTTACAGAATGCCTCATCCACCGGCTGGCATCCCACATAGCATTGCTTCAGATCAAAGAACTCACTTCACAGCAAATGAAGTGCAGCAATGGGCCCATGCTCGTGGAATCCACAGGTCGTATTATGTTCCTCATCATCCTGAAGCTGCTGGCTTGATAGGATGATGGAATGGCCTCCTGAAGACACAATTGCGGTGTCAGCTAGGTGGCAACACTTTGCAGGGTTGGGGAAATGTTCTTCAGGAGGCTGTATATACTCTAAACCAGTGGCCAATATATGGTGCTGTGTCTCCAATAGCCAGAATTCATAGGTCCAGGAACCAAGGGGTGGAAGCTGCAGTAGCACCACTCACTATTACTCCTAGTGATCCACTTGCAGCATTTTTGCTTCCTGTCCCAGCAACCCTGTGCTCTTCAGGCCTGGAGGTCTTAGTTCCAAAGTAATAAACTCTCCCACCTGGAAACAGCACTGGCTCCACTGAACTGGCAGCTGAGAATGCCCCCTGGCCACTTTGATCTCCTCATGCCTTTGGATCAACAGGTCAGGAAAGGTGTCACTGTACTGAGTGGTGTGATTGATCCTGATTATCAACTTAGACTGGCACTACATAATGAAGGTACAGAAGACTGTATCTGGAATCCAGGAGATCTCATAGACCATCTCTTAGTATTTCCATGCCCTGTGATTAAAATAAATGGCAAGCTACAGCAACCCAATCCCAACAGGACATCTAATGACCTAGACCCCTCAGGAATGAAGGTCTGAGTCACCCCACCAGGCAAAGAACCATGGCCAGCTGAGGTGCTGGCTAAGAGCAAAGTTAATACAGAATGGGCTGTAGAAGAAAGTAGTTCTACCTATCAGTTATGACCACGTGATCAATTGCAAAAGTGAGGTTTGTAATTGTCAGTAGTTCTTCTTTATATGTGTTTATTGAATATCTTGCCTTTGTTCATGTGCAGTATACTGGATACAAATAGATTTAGTGTATTTTCATTTATATAAATGATAGATGTATGATATTAGGTAAAAGTCTCTGATTTTATTAATGTCTGGAAATTATATATGGCTAAAGAATTGTATACAAGTGCCAAGTTGGCAAGGGATAGACTGTGATAGTTAGATTTATCATACCAACTAGGCCAATAGGCACGTGTGGGTGGAGTTTAATCAGGTCACAACTTGATTGGAGGATAATGAGATAAATGGCTCTGCAAGCCGCCCCCCTTCCCCGCCCATCTCTCTTACTCTCTGGTGATCAGATCTGTGTGCTGCTTTAGCTAGTTCTCTGTCTCAACCTATGTGCTACATTACCTCTGGATCAAGCCAACCCACGGATCCTGTCGCTCCTTTGAGACCAACTTCAAGCTGCTGGTGTGTACATTGCTTGAGCTTGAGGCTGGCAGATTCTGTCACAGTGCTTGAGTTCCATATGCCATGAGGGCCTGACTCGCTAAGCTTCTGAGCTACTGAGTATCACTGACCCACCCTGCTGCCTGCTGCCTTCGTGCACACTCTGTCTGCCTTGCCTTCGTGTAGACTCTGTCTGCCTTGCCTGAGTGAAGACTCTGCTGTCTGCTCCCTTGACCTTGGATCCACAGCCCACTGAGTTGCAGGACTTCTAGTATATTAACTGTTCAAAAAAAGTGAGTTGAACTGAGCCTTCTGTACTGCTGTGTGGACTAATGAGTTGTTATAGTCCTTCTTGCTGTATAAACCTATCTATCTATCTAAATGTAATCATAAGTGTCTTGGTTTTGTTTCTCTAGAGAACCATGCCTAACACAATGGTGACACAGCATGGTGAGTTTAATTAATGTCACTGAAATATAGATGTAAGAGATATTGAAATGGCTAATATTTTCTTGTATATATTTTTACTACTGTTAAAAGTATCAGAGAAAATATATTGGTTTTATTGTTTTGTTTTAAAGAATGACGTGCTCACCCAATACTGGGTTAGGGTACAAAAGGGACCCCAATCTCAAGTATTATTCAAGGAGAGCATTTATTAAGTCTTAAAAGGGACAAAACACAAAGACACCAAGATGTATCCTCTGGATGAGGGAGGCAATTTGCACGAGGTCAAATGCCCATGGAGGCTTCAAACTTCAAATAGGCATGGCATAAAGGAACTGTCACAAATTCATGATTGGTGGCAGATCAACATATCACAATGACAGGTGTGGATACAAAGGCAAGAGCAGGGCCATGATTGGTTCAGGCATATTAAGTCAGATAGAATGACTTACAAGATTGGCCCAGGGCTTTCTGACCAAGGCATTCAGGGTAAGAACTATCAGTTCTACCTTATCCTACAGGACTGGTATGTGTCAGAATTGACTCACTGGGGCAGTGAGGCAGCAGAGTTGGGATTTAAGTTCAAGACACAGGCACTAAAGGTGCAACATTTTCAAAGAATTAATGCTGCTTTATGATGGATGCAATTTGTTAGACATTGCATTTGATTTCTTTTTTTTCTTTCTTCATTTGATTTCTGTTTTTCAAAACTGTTTCATTAAAGTAAATACAGTGGAAATAATGAATGAATATAATTAATTGTCCTCACAACTAATCACTTATATGGAAGGGACTTTTAAAAAAATCATTTTATTGGGGGCTTGTACAACTCTTATCACAATCCATACATCTATCCATTGTGTCAAGCACATTTGTACATTTGTTGCCATTATCATTCTCAAAATATTTGATTTCTACTTGAGCCTTGGTATCAGCTCCTCATTTTTCCCCTCCCTCCCCGACCCACCTCCTTCACGGAACCCTTGATAATTTATAAATGATGATTATTTTGTTATGTCTTACACTGTCTGACGTCTCCCTTCACCCACTTTTCTGGTGTCTGTCCCCAGGGAGGAGGTTATATGTAGATCCTTGTGATAGGTTACCCCTTTCTACCCCCCCACCTTCCCTTCACCCTCCGGTATCGCCACTCTCAGCACTGGTCCTGAAGGGACCATCTGTCCTGGGTTCCCTGTGTTTCCAGCTCTGTACCAGTGAACATCCTCTGGTGGAAGGGACTCCTATCACTGAATGACAATGATACTTAGAGTGTCCCTCCGAAGTCCTTTTGGTCCTCAGTCAACTCTCCTTTTCCCCTGTCTCTGGGTTGGGCATTGTGATGACTGACCTATTGCACACTTGATCTGCTTCCTCTTTTATTCCTCATGCGTTTTCAGAAAGGGTAAGTATTGCAAATTTTTCCTGGGAAATTAATTCAAGGCAGGTTAGGAAGTAGCTGTTTCATTAGCAGTAAGCATTTTTTCCTCAATCCAATAAGTGAAAGATATCTGTTTAAAAATTTTACTATTTAACGATTAAATATGAAGTATCTGAATATATTTAAATGTTTATTTAGATCCATAACTCCCTGATAGATTAAGTGGGCCCCAGAGAGATTTATTATCATAAAAGATGCTGCCAATAGAAGATAAATAAGCAAGAAAACAAAATAGCCCTACTACATAAATAAAAATGATTTCACAGTAAAAATTCCATTCTAAAATTCAGCAATACATCACTGAATAAAATGGTTTGCACATATCAATTGAAATCTGGTGATGATTGGAGTTAACTTCACCCTGAGGTTAATAGCTAATTAGAGAACTTCCAGTAGTAATCATTGATAAAATGGAAAGTGGTGAGAAGCTGGGAAAATCACCCCTTTTGTAATTACTTCTCAGCTGTATACACGTGAAGTTACATAGTCAAATTTTTGTCCAAACCAGGATTCTTTAAGAGAGAAACACAGTAAGTCTCTGGGTTATGAGCATTCTACTAAAAGGTAACTCACAACTCCTCAAAATCTAAACCACATTCACATGATGCAAACTCATAGCAGCCCCGCCTTTCTGCCTACAACTCGTTTGCCCTTCAATACTATGTAAATTTGTGCTTACTTGAAGTGATGGAATCAACCCTTTTCCAAAGAAATTCATCATAATCACTTTCACTTGTTGCACATGAGGAGGTTTTACATCTTTGCAAGTCTTCAAGCTTTCTCTTGTGCTGAAATCCCAAACCCGTTGAGTTGATTCCAACTCACACAGACCCACTTGGGACAGAGTAGAACTGCCCCATCAGTCTGTGAAGGCTGTAATCTTTATGGAAGCAGGTGGCCACATCACTTTTCCACGGAGCAAGTGGTGGAGTTGAACCATGAACCTTTCGGCTAGCAGCTGAGTACTTTAACAAAAACACCGCCAGGGCTTCTTTTTACACTACTCAGAAATCACACTTACTTCCCTCCAGTCAATCTGACTCAGTAGCCCTATAGGACAGGGTAGCACAAGTATCAGAGACTGTAGTTCTTTATGGAAGTTGAAAGCTTCATCTTTTCAGCTGCTGACCGGTGTGTAACCACTGTGCCATGCCACCGGTGCTTTTTTTTTTGCATTAAAGTAAGACTAAATAAATGTTTTGCTGTAGATCAGAACCCTGGTGGCACAGCAGGTTATGCTTTGAGCTACTAGTAAAAAAAGTCAATGGTTTGACCCCACCAGCTGTTTCACAGGAAAAAGATGTAGCCACCGGCTTCCATAAAGATGGCCCTGGACAATAACCAAAGCAAACCTCCTGCCACTGGGTCCATTTTGACTCCCAGCAACCTTCCATAGGGGCGCCAGACTGTGAACAGCCTCATCGCTCTGTGTTGGAGCAGATGGTAGTCTGAACGGCTCATCTTGCAGTAAGCAGTGGAATCCCTAGCTCATAGCACCACCAAGGGCTCCTGGTTATTTGGGCATATGTTGGCAATAATTTACACAGAAAAAAATGTACTGTAATGCCAGTAATGCCAAAGTAAGTACATCTTCTAGATTCCATTTTATTTGTCCTACAACATTACCTTTCTTCAACATTAGGTAACAAAACCAAATGCTAATTTTTAAAAAATTCCCTCTGAGGATCAGAAAAATTGTACATGTATCTGAATAATAAAGGAGCTAGGCTTTCTCCTGGGAACAGCTACAGTCTCAGAAACCTGCAGAGGTCACTGTGAGTCAGCATGAACTCAATGGCAGGGAGTTTGGGTTTCAGGTGGGTATCGCAAGAGTTCATTGTTCAGGTGCTAACCAAAAGGTGAGTGGTGCAAACTCACCCAGTGGCTGCATGGGAAAAAGAGGTGGCGATCTGTTCCTATAAAGATCACAGCCAAATCATCCTTGGCTTCGCTGGGTTTGGGCACTGCAACCTAGAGGCCACTTGGTTGACTTCCTTTCCTATCGTTCATGCTTCTGGCAGGTAAAGCAAGGAGAATTGTTTGGGCCCTCGGTATGCCCTCTCATAGTATCAGTGAACCACTGTACTACACCATAATCGCTTTCTACATGCTTTATATGCCACCCCTTAAAGATTTTTTCATCAGATTCTTATCTCCTTATGAAACTTGGGAATTGCATTTCACGTGCATTTAATCTCCCAGCCTCTGGAGGAGTATTTCAAGGTCTACTAGACCCCAAACCAACTAACCAATTTGTTTTTGGAGTTGTTTCTGACTCATAGAGACCCTACATATATCGAGTTTCCAAGTCTGTACATTTTTATGAGGGCTGACAACCTCAGCTTGCCCCCATGGAGTGACTGGCAGGTTTGAACTACCAACCTTCTAGTTAGCAGCCCAACATTGACAAGAGAGCCCCAGCAGGGCTCCAGTTAGTGGGAACAGCTCAACGTTGACCAATGATGATGGTGTGGGTTAGGCAATCTCTTCGGGAGAAAGCTGAGATTGTCTGTTCTTGTACAGAGCTACAGCCTCAGAAACCCTGTATGCGGTTGGTATGAGTTGGATACATTTGATGGCAGTGAGTTCGGTTCTTCAAGAACTAGTCTGAAAAGACTTCTAAGAGACATGCATTTAATTCTTTTAGGTCCCAAGTATTCTGCTAGCACATCGATGGGGACATCTAATAAAGGATCTTTTTTCTTTTGTATTTCCTTCCACAACCTAATGGAGAAACTAGCATGAGAGAAGACACCTCGATGGCCACATGACCTCAAATCCCCAAAACTACATCTGAAACACTCCACTGCACTAATGATGCCCTCTTCTGTACCTACATTAAATTATACATAATTTATTTCCTCTCCTATTTAGTTTTGTTTTTCTAAATATAACTTAAAAGCCGAGGTAAGCCACCTTTAATTCCCATAATCAATTGGGCCTGGCTCATTGAAAAAGTATTGCTGTGCCCTCATGGAAATGACATTAAAGCAAGCAAAAGAAAAATGTACCCACAGCTGTTTAGGTCATTAACCAAAAGCACTGGAGCACTATCTTCTTGGAAAAACAGCAGACTGTATTAAAAATAGTGGGCAGCAGTGGGCAATAGATGCTATCTATCCAAGATGCCACTTCCAAGATTCTAGGTCTGCGTTTTGGGGCAGTAACATCACAGAAATTATTAACATTCCCCAATAGAATTTAAAATAAAATAAAAACCTTCTCCACATGGTAAAAGCGGCTTTTAAAAAATGGCTTGTCTCTGGATTTTCATTAGTGAACATGATGATTCCCAGAACTCTCCTAACTGAAAAGAAGTCATCGATTTTATTTCTTCAAGGTTCAGAGAGTTAATCCAAGTTATCATTTACCTTGTAAATTTATTTTCACAACTAGATTCTAGAGGTTTTAATTTACATAATTTCTGAATGTCACTTGTGTTAAGATTTTTGAATATACCTCTCTATTATCCAAATTTTCCCATATGCTTCATTTCCTTTCTCATAATAAATTCAGGTTTCAAAGCTAAGTTCAGAAATGCTGCTTTTTATTATCATACATTTGGAACATTTCCTCATTTCCCTCTTGGTTTTCGAGTTTATCTCCCTTTTTTAAACATCTATGTAGGTAAATTTCAATCTATTATATGGTATATATTTTCCTTCATATCTTAGATTTATATCTGAAATACATACTATTATATTTTGATATTTTATATAGGAAAATATATACTATTATATTTTGATATTTTACATTGGGACACTCATATAATCCAGTATGTCTTTATTGCCAGTTGTCATCTGTTCAATTCCAACTCCTGGTAATCAGTCCCAAGGGTTGGCCGAGTGAAACTGCATGACCTAGAGTCCCCTTGATGGCAGCGAGATTAAGTTTGGCCCTTTGAGAAAAAGATCAGCAGACATTATTTCCCAAGTACCTATGTGTAAATGTGAATCACCAACCTTTCCATTAGTAACCGAGTGCTTAACCACTTGTGTCACCTAGGGATATACTTGGACCCATATTATTTTCTATGTTGGCAAAGGACACATCTAGGAAATCCTTTAGCAGACTTTTAAAATAATACATCTCAAATCGTATATTTTATTTTTCTTAAAAAACAGGCCTTCTAGGCATCTATCTGTTGATATGAGTTATAATATCATTTTCAACCTCAAGGTGTAAGGCTCAGGTTTTCATTTATCTCAAAGATAGGCCAAGTGCTTGAGCACTGTGAACATTTAAAGCTCTTATTAATATTAAATTAAACCTCACTGAAATATAGAATTGTATTTGCATTAAAAAAGGAAATATATTTTTCCCTTACTTCCTATCTCCTTCTCGGGTAGGCAGAACCATGGTCTCCAAATATGCCCTTCAGTGGCAAGAGGGGCTTTGTAGGTGTGTTAGATGAAGGAGCTTGAATCATGGGGATTACAGTAGATTGTAGGAATCTCTATGTGGCACATGTGTCTACAGTATGCGAAACCAAGCTTCACCATCCTTGCCTGACAAATGGTCATTTTTCAGGGTAGAAATAGAAAGTGAATACAGCCCCCCTCCTCTTTTTCATCAAGCCCACACCACATAACAAAAACAAAACAAAAACCCAACCACTGTCAAGTCAATTCCAACTCATAATGGCTCACTCTATAGGTCAGCGTGGAAGTGCCCCTTAGGGTTTCTAAGACTGTGAATCTTCGTAGTATCACATCGTTCCACGGAGGATTGTTTGGTGGGTTCATACCACTGATATTTTGGTTGTCAGCCACGTGTTTTAACCACTTTGCCACATCTACCCCACTGCCGTTGATTCACACTCGTCCTATAAAACAGAGAGCTGCTACATAAGGTTTCCAAGACTAGAAATCTTGAAGGTAGCAGGCAGCTTCATCTTTTTATTGAAGAATCCCTAATGAGTTTGAAACACTGACCTTAGGGTCAGCAGCCAATGCCTAGCTCCCAGTGCCACATACTTCAAAACTCCAAAACCGAACTCACTGCCACGGAGTCGATTACAACTCATAGTCATCTTATAGGACCGGGTAGACTGACCCCCTTGGGTTTCCAAGATGATCAGCTAGGCTAAGATAGCCCTAGGCTAAGAATAGATGACCTCGTCTTTTTCCTTTGAAGACGCTGGTGGGTTCGAACTGTTGACCTTGCATTTAGAAGCTCAATGGACAGCCTACTACACCATCAAGACTTCTGAGGAGGGACTGCTGTGTTAGAAGCCACTGACCTTGCAGTTTGAAGCTCAATATACCTCATTACGCCACCACAACTCTTTATATAGGGAACGGAGCAAAATATTCTTGGTGCTAGAAAATTTTAAAGCAGAAAAAGAATAAAAAGACTCCTGATCTTCAAATGCATTGTTCTTTTGATTTCTAGGGTCTAGTATGTGACACAAGGAGCAGTGGTGGCATAGTGAGTCACCCACTGAGTTGCTAACTGAAAGGTCAGCGATTTCAACCCCACTAGTTGCCACGTGGAGGAAGCTCAGGCTCCATTAAAGATTAACAGTCTCAGAAAAGTTCTACTCTGGTGTATAGGGTCATTACGAGTTGAAGTGGACTTGATGGTCATGGATTTGGTTTGGTTTGGCTCCCTTTACAAATCACAGTAAGAAGAAAATGAGAAAAACAAATGCAAATCCATGCCCCTTGATACATATATACAGATGGGATAGGTGTTGGGCTGCTAACTATAAGTCTGGCTATTCAAACCCGCTAGCTTCTAAGAGGAAAGCAAGAAGAAGCTGTCTGCTCCCATAAAGATGTACAGCCTCCAAAGGCCATGATGAGTCTGAATTCTTTGTTATAGATTTCCATAAACCCATGCAAAAGAAATGATTAGAGACCAGATGTCAGGCAACCAAGATATAAGATAGGAAGGTAGGAAAAATAGCAAAGGGACCCATCTAGTTGTAGGAGGAAGACCAAATTAAATGTCAATCAAATCCTGAAAATGTAGATATAATATACATACATTTGTGAAAAAAAAACCAAAAAGAAATTCTATTTTATTGTATTGATTTAGTCTCACAGCGATCCTATAGGACAGAGTAGAACTATTCCTGTGGGTTTATGAATCTACAAATCTTTATGGGATTAGAAAGCCCATCTTTCTGCTGTGGGCATGAAGCACCGATGCTGTGGTAGCAGCCTAATGCATAACCCATTGTGCCATCAGAACCCCGGATACTTAGGAAAGGAAAAAGGATATAATATAATATAAATATGGTATTATAAAATATTATAAATATATGTATTATATAAAGGAAAGAGGTGGTATAATAAAACGGATTAAAAAATATGAAATATTGCATGGTTAAAAATCAGGACAGGTGTATCAAGGTTATATCCTCTCACTATACTTATCCAAAATGTACAGTGAGCAAATAATCTGAGAAGCTGGGCTGTATGAAGAAGACTGTGATATACAGAATTGGAGGAAGGCTATTAATCTGTAATTTGCAAAAGATACACCCTTGCTTGCTGAAAGTAAGGAGGATTGGATTGCAAACATTATGGATTGCCACGCAATGTATAAAAACAATACTAGTCCTCAAAACTGAACTGTGTTAGGCTGGGTTTTCTAGAAGGGCAAGACCTGTGAGACACACACACACACATACACACACACACACACACACATACAAATATGTGGCACACACAGATAAAATTCTCTCTCTTAACACCCTGAGCAAGATATACCTATCATTCACACAGTTGTAGAAGCAGTTAAATCCAGTTTGGTTCAAGACCATGTGTCAGAATTGGAGGCTTTTCCCAACTTCGGTGACTGCTGGGCCTGGAAGGTTAGAAGACAAACCAGGAAGTGGCAAGACCACAAACTGGATGGAAGTAGATCAGATGTTATTGCAGACTGCTGACAAGTCCCTACGTGGTGGCCATGGCCCAAGTTCAGTGAACCAGAGGCAGAAGTGAGAGATGCAGGATCCACACTAGCAAGAAGAGAGAGTTCTTTGCGGCATCTCTTCTCTGGATCTCAAATAGAACACACCTTCAAGGAGGTCCCTTAGGCTGTGACCTGAGTGAGAGGTTGCCCTCCGCCCATACCTTCTTGCAGGTGTAGCCAAGTTGACTCCAAACCTACCACATGGGGAAAGTAGACATGATGGATGAAGAAAAGAGCGAAGTGGTCAAGGATTTCCCTTCACTGGATCCACAGTTACTGCTCATGGAAGCGGCCATCCTGAAATTGAGTGAAACGCTTTCAAGGTGGCATCTGCGGGCTTCCAGCTGCTGCAGAGTAGGCTGGCACCATTTCATCGCCATCCTCCAACACTGCTATTGTGGTGGGTTCCGAAGCCTGGAGATCGAGGCAGAGAACCATTACTGGCCAAGAATGCCCTACCTTGTCCCAGAACAGGAGGTTGGTGGACCTGTGGTCCTCAGGCTGAGGCCTTCAAGGCCATCAAAGTGGACAGCACTTTCGTATACACCTCCCACTCTGCATACACATGGATTTGATGTTGACCAGCTCAACCAGTTCAATATCACCAAGAAATGGTCCCAAGTCTGAGTCTCCACCCTTCACCTTTACACATTATAAGACTATCCGCTCTTCACCTGATCCTGAGAACGAAATGACGCCAGAAAAATGGGACCTGATGGCCCAGTCATATTTAAAACAAAACAAAATAAAATGCAAGCATAGCGGACTACATATAAATTACCGTGGTGTTGTATTGCATACATTTTCATCCTGATAGGGAAAGACAGAGGATTTACTGGGTGAGAGATGATATAAAGCATATTTTGGATGAAAACTATGACAAATATAGATACTTAAAAGAAATCAAATGGCATATTGCATTGGGCAAATCTGCTACACAGGCCTGCTTACAGTGTAAAGAGCAAGGTGTTACTTTGAGCACTCAGGCCACCTTATATGCCTGTAAATTTGGACAGTGAGTAAAGAAGACAGCGGAAGAATTGGTGTATATTAACTATGGTGTTGATAAAGAATATTGAAAGTACCATAAACAAATCTGTCTTGGAGGAAATACAGCCAGAATGCTCCCTAGAAGCGAGGATGGCAAGAATCCCTCTCAGGTACTTTGGACATGTTACCAGGAGCGAGCAATCCTTAGAGAAGGACATCATGTTTGGTAAAGCAGAAGGTCAGTAAAAAAGAGAAAGACAAGATGGATTGACACCATAGCTACAACAATGAATTCAAACATAGATGGGATTGTGAGGACTGTGTAGGACCAGGCAGTGTCTAATTCTATCATACATAGCGTTGTTATAAGTTGAAACTGATTCAACGCTCCCTAAAAACATGTTTCTCTCTATATAAACTTG
>NW_022109491.1:35350346-35361684 GCF_000313985.2 Echinops telfairi
ATAAAATACAAGGAAAATGTTTGTTGTTTTGTGGTTGTTGTCATTATGTTATACTAAGAGCTATAACCTAAATTTTACACTGATGTTATGTAGCTAGGTACCATCCAGTCAGTTCCGACCCATAGTGACCCTATGCACAACCGGACGAAATATTGCCCGGGCCTGTGCCATCCTCACAATTGTTCCTATGCTTGAACCCATTGCTGCAGCCAATGTGTCAATCATGTTCATAAGGGCCTGTTCCTTTTTGCTGCCCCTCTACTTTAGCAAGCATGATGTGCTTCTCCCGGGACTGGCCCCTCCTGAGAACATGTCCAAAGTATACCAGGTAAAGTCTTGCCATCCCTGCCTCTAAGGAATACTCTGACCTTACATCTTCCAAGGCAGATCAGTTTGTCTTTAGGAAGTCCATGGTACTTTCAGTATTCTTTGTCAGCACCATAATTCAAATGCATCCATTCTTCTTTAGTCTTCTATATTCAATACCCAACTTTCACATGCATAGAAGGCAATTGAAAATAACATGGCTTGAGTCAGTCACACCTCACTCCTCAGATGAACACCCTTTCTTTCCAACACTGTAAAGAGATTTTGTGCAGCAGATTTACCAATGATATGTGTCCTGCTGCTTCCGTGAGCATTGATTGTAGATACATGCAAGAAAAATCCTTGACAACTTCAACCTTTTCTCCATTTATCATGATATTGCCTACTGATCCAGTTGTGAGAATTTTCATTTTCTTGAGTTATAATCCATATTGAAAGCTGCAATCCTTGATCTTCATCAGCAAGGGCTTCAAGTCCTCCTCACTTTCAGCAAGTTATCACAGGTTGTTAATAAGTCTTCCTTCAACCCTTCTTAGTAAAATCCAGCTTCTCTGATGATCTGCTCAGCATATAGATCGCAGCTCCCTGTCAATGCATTGCTGCAACCATTGTTGGATGATCTTCAGCAAACTTTTACTTGCATGTGATATCAATGATATTGTTCTGTAATTTGAGCACTCTGTTGGGTCACCTTTTTGGAATGGGTACAAATACAGATCCCTTCTAGTCAGTTGGCCAAGTAGCTGTCTTCCTAATTTCCTGGCACAGATGAGTAAGTCTGTCCAGGATGTCATCAGCTTTCTGAAACCTTTCAGTAGGTCTTCCATCAATTCCCAAAGCTTTGTTTTTAACGAATTCTCTCCATGCATCTTGGACATCTTCCTTCAACCCCTTTGGTTCTTGCTCATACACTACCTCCTGAAATGGTACAATGTTGACTAGTTCTTTTTGGTACAGTGACTCTGTGTACTCTTTCCATTTTCCTTTGAAGTTTCCTGCATCGTTTAATATTTTGCACATCGAATTTTTCAGTATTGCAACTCGAGGCTTGATCTTTTTCTTTCAGTTTTAAGATATGCTGACCATGTTCTTCCTTTATTGACTCTTATGTCTTTGCACATTTCATTATATTATTTTACTTTGTCTTCTTGAGCTGCCCTTTGACATTTTCTTTTCTTTTAATAAAGAGTTTAATGATATATGGCTCTTCACATAGATGGCACTGAAACTTTAAGCTACAGGAATACACAACATGCAACAGAGACCAATAAGCCAGAGGTGGAGAATTAACTGGGCTCTTACTACAACCACCCTGTAAACACTGCAGCCCCTCTTCTGCCCTTTCCTCTTCCAAAATGGCTCAAAATCTTATATGGAAACAGCCACTAGTGGGGAGCCAGAAACCTAGCCTGTGGCCAAAAGGAAACATGAAAGGAAACGTAGCAATTCCGTGAACAGTGGGTGAAAGCAGGTGCACACACTGTGCTACTTGGCTCTACTACCTCTTGCTCTTTTTGTCCATCTTCTTCAGCCCATCCATATTCACTCTGAGCAGGTGTGAATAGGCCATCTGAAACTTAATTACTTCTTAAGCGCTCACCACCATACTGCTCTTTTTTCCCCAATCAGTAGCTCTTAAGAGACATTTGTTGTCAGAAGGGTCAAAGGTGTCCATAGAACCTTTCCTTGGACTGGAGTTAGTTTGACCATCATATTCTTCAAGGTGGTGGACATGCTGCCCGACAACCGGCAATTCTGTATGAGCGTGTCAGCTCCACCAGGAAGCGCTCGCTCTCCAGCAGCACCGTTGTTCCAGTGCTAGCTGTTCTGCCCGTTTGGCTTACCCTTCGGGGTTTGGCGCCTTGCCTTTTTTTTTTCGGTTTTGCTTTCTTTTTTTTTTCCTTGCTTTTTGGCTTTTTTTTGTTTAGGGGCAGTTTTCGGATTTTTTTTTGCTATTCCTTTTGTTTTTTTCTTTCCTTCCCTTTTTTTTATTGCCTTTTGGTTTTTTTCTTGATTTTTTTTGTTTTCTTCCCTTGTTTCTTTGGTTTTTTTTCGGTTGTTTTTTGCGGCGGCAATTTTTTTTTTGGGTTGTTTTGAAATTCAGGGAGGATAGACTCAGGTTGTATTTTGGCTCTTGTGAACTTGTTCTCATTTTCTTCAGCTTCAACCTGAACTTCCATATGAGCAATTGGTGGTCTGTCCCACAATTAGCCCCTGACCTGGTTTTAGCTGCTGATACTGAGCTTCTTCATTGTTTCTTCCCACAGATGTCAACTTGATTTCTGTGTATTCCATCTGGAGAATTCCATGTGTATAGTCATTGTTTGTGTTATTGAAAAAAGGTATTTGTTATGGACACCTTTTGGGCTTATAAAATTCTATCATGCAATCTCCAGCTTCATTTCCATAACCAAAACCATATTCTCCAATTATTGTTCCTCTTTGTTCCCAACTTTCATATGCTAATAACAAACAATGATCAAGGTATCTTGGTTGCATGTTTGATCATTTTCCGACAGAAGACATTGTTAGAATTATTCAGTTACTTCATCACTAGCTTTCATTGTTGGTACATATTTTGAAATATAGTTGTATTGATTGGATTTCTTTGAAGGCAAAGAGATATAAGCCTATCATAGACAGTTTTGTACTTCAAGATAGATCTTGAAGTGTCCTTTTTAGACAATGAATGCAATGCCATCGCTCTTGATTTTGTCATTCCCGCCATAGTAAAGCATATGATTTTCTGATACAAAATGGCCAATACCATTTCATTTCAATACCAGTCCATTTCAGCCTAGGATATCGATCTTTGAGTTCCATTTCATTTTGACAGCTTCCGGTTTTTCTAGATCCATGCTTTCTTCATATGTTCCAAGTGCTGATTCCTAGTAGGTTTTTGGCAGCGGTTTCTTCATATTTTGAGTTGTGTCCCATCAGCAAATGAAAGCCCCACAGGCTTTATCCCATTTATGTCACCAGGGTTGACTCTGCTTTGAGAGAGCAGCTCCTTCTCAGTCACATCTCCACTGTCTTCCCACGGGAGGGGTCCATCCTCTGGCACTATCTCCAACCAGGCTCTGCTTCCGTTCCTTAGCTCTCCAGTATCTGAGAACGTTTCCATTCCATGCATAAGGCTTCCCCTCGGAAGTGGGGAACTGAGTCCTGCTTTGCTGCCTGTTCTTAGTCTGCAAGTGCTACTGAAAGCTGTTCACTTCGGGGACCCTGCTGGCGTTTGACATACTAGCGACCCAGCTTCGAGTGTGACACACTCTAGTCTGACACACAAGCCACCACAGTATGCCCGCCTGATAGACAAGTGGTGGCTTGTGTGTCAGACTTCACCTCTTCAGTCTCTGACTGGAAAAGACCGGATGCCAACTTCTAGAATGGAAACTGGAGTCACAGCACAACATCAGCTGAGCATGCATCCTGAGCAAGGCACGTACATAGCCTCTGAGACTGACCAGGACTCTCAGTTCACTGAAGCAATCGGATCGCATGGTCCTCTAAGACATTTTTAGGTGACAAAACTCATTAAAAAGGAAGGTAAAAATTATTTTTGGGTGAATGTGCTTGACACAATGGATGGATGTATGGATTGTGATGAGCTGTACAAGTCCCCAATAAAATTATTTTTAAAAGAAAAAAAAAACACCACCACCAACAAAATATCTTGTGTGTGCTGATGAAAATTTGGGGCTCCCTGAGGCATAAATTTAACTGAATTGTACTTTTCGTGTGATTCCAACCACATGGAGTCAATGAAGGAAAGAAAAGAACATTGAGTCTCATTGAATGTGCAATTGATATTTATATAGCAGGTTAATGCATTTTTCTAATCTTGTTTGAGCATAACAAGATGGTAGGAAGGACTCACTGTATTTACAAAACTGATTTGTTCACATTTAAAGAAGGAAGAGAAACATAAAACCATGCAATTAGGCTATGCCGTAGAACAGCCTCATTAAGTAGTGTGTACATTTTCCATATGCTCTTATTTCATTTTATGCAATATTGTTATAAACATCCAGGAGGAGGAACAGTAAATTCACTTTACAATCAGATCCCGTAGGTTAAATGCTGACACCCAGGTCTGAGGGCTTTCTAATTTTAATCTAACAGCATGCTTTCCTCACATTTCGTGGGCATGATTACAAATGTTTTGGCATCAGGAAAAAATAATTTCATTGTCCTTTGACTTATTTGGGGGAAAATATCTTAGTTTTTATCCAGAAATATGTCATCATTTTATTTGTGGGTTTTTTTTGCATAAGATACTTACACATTCATTTTGCTATGCCACACCATACTTTTCGTTTCACAGAGCAATACATGAACATTAAGTTGAATACTTGTGACAGGGAATTTATAAATAAATATTATGACAACATAGGACCTTCAGGACCAGTGAACTTTTATCATTACAATAAAAAGATTACAAATTCTTGACACATTAATTCAATGAAATACTATGTAGCAGTACAAAGGAATTAGCTGCTAATACAACCTATAGCATGGATAAACCCCACTGATATAGTCATGTCCAAAAGAAATCAGACACAAAAGGGCATATTTTGCATGATTCCAATTGTATGAAGTTCAAGACAGGAAAAGCAGTGTTATGGTGGTTACCATTGGTGATGGTATATGTTGGGGCAGACAGGACATGCTATTGACTGGGAAGGAGCATGAAGGGGGAGTCTGGGGTGGGGGCAGTGTTTTATATCTTGATTCAGATGGTGGCCACATAAGTGTTTATATAAATGAACATTCCTTAAATACTTGAATGCTTTATTGTATGTATATATGGCAAAATAGTAAAATAATTACCACCGTCATTCATACCCAGCACATTTGAATCCCTGTAGTCAGATCATACACCTGGTTCATACATAGAAAATTATTTTTTTATTAATCATTTTATTGGGGGATTCTTACAAATCTTATAACAATCCATAATTCAATTGTATTAAGCATACTTGTACATATGTTGCCATCATTTCCAAAACATTTTCTTTTTACTTGAGCCCTTGGTATCAGCTCCTCCTTTTCCCCCTCCCTCACCTACTCTCCCACCCTAGTGAATCCTTGATCAATTATATATTATTATTGTTATTTCATGTCTTATTCTGTCCATTATCTCCCTCCACACACATTTCTGTTATTCGTCCCCCTGGGGGGCAGCTGTATATCCAACCTTGTGATGGGTTCCCGCTTTCTCCCTATCCCTCCATCCCCCTACCCTCATGATAGCACTACTCCCACTACTGTTCCTGAGGGTTTTATCTGTCCTGAATTCCATGTGACTAGAGCTCTTATCTGTACCAATGTGTGCACTCTAGTCTAGCCAGATTTGTACGGTAGAACTGGGTTATGGTAGTGGTGGAGAGGAAGTATTCAGGAACTAGAGGAAGGATGTGTTTTGGCCGTGCTATACTGCACCCTTGTTGAATCATTACTTCTTTGTAACCATTCTTTGGGGAGATGTCCAATTTTCTTTTTTTATTTATTTATTTATTTATTTATTTTTTAAATTTTTTATTTTTTATTTTTTTTATTTTTTTTTGAGATGTCCAATTTTCTACAGATGGTCTTTGGGTCTCCACTCCAACCGCCCTCTTTCACATTGCTATAATTGCTTGTTTTGGATCTTTTGATACCTGATCCTGTGGACACCTGATGATCACACAGGCTGGTGTGCTTCTTCCATGTGGGCTTATTTGCTTCCCTGTTAGATGGCTGCTTCTTTAACTCCAAGCCTTTAAGACACCAGATGCTCTATCTTTTGATAGCCAGGCACCATTCACTTCCTTTACCGCATTTGCTTATGCACCCATTTTGTCTTCAGCGATTGTGTCCCGAAGGTGAGTATCAAAGAGTGCCAGGTTATTAGAACAAAGTGTTCCTGTGTTTAGGGAGACCTTGAGTAGAAACTCAAAGTCTGTCTGCTATCTTAATATTTACCATATAAATATATGTACCTTGGCTTCTATCCCTTTACTTATAAATTAATATATTTACATCTATACATGCCTATAGCTATGTCTCTATAAATAGCTTATGCCCCTAGTTCTTTCCTCTATTTCCTTTCACGTTCCTCCTGTTCCACTGTCATGCTCACCCTCTATAAAGCTCTCAGTAATTCTTCTTGGGTACGTTGCCCTTGATCAACTCCACCAGGCGTTATATATCCTCCTTGCATCAATTTTAGATATCTTGTTGTTCCCTTACCCCTGAGTTTGGTGGCTCTCCGCCTCCCATCCCCACCCCCTCCTCTCCCATGTCCCCCCAGGACCACCGGTCCCGTTGTTTTCTCCTTGGGATTGTTTGTCTTGCCTGTCATTTATAGATAAGACATAGAGAGGACAATTCTATTTTTAAACCAAATGGTTTGGAATAAAAGTAAACCATTTTCTCATAATTTTCTTTTATATTCTTCCTTAACACCCTAATCAGTAATTGTCTTAATGGAAATCTAGTGGGTTTTGCGTGTGTGTGTTTAGTGTTGTTATTGTCATTTTTTCTGTCATTATGTTTTAAGTAATCACAGTCATGGAATGATTTCTATTATGATCATCTTCTCTGATTCTCAGCGCTGCTAACCAGGCGGCTTAGTTGCTCAATACACTGCAGAACAAGACACAGGCTAGGGAAGAGATACCCTCAGGCCAAGACAGTCCATGCTAGGCCTGTTGTGTGCAACGCGCCTTTCAAGGATATATGTTTTTAATTAAGTCAAATTGGACCAACAGGCTGCTGGTGTACTTTTTTCCTTTAAAAAGGACAGCAGATAAAGAGCTAGGTGGAAGCTGTGATTAATGCATCACTTTAAATCTGAGGACTAGATGCACTGCCCTTTCTCTGAAAAGAAAACAAGTGGTCTTTTGCTAATACAATTGTAACTCTTAACTAAAGGTCCTTTTTTTTTGGTTCTCTTCCTTTTGTATAAACACAACAAGTAAGAGGTAACAAAAATGGATAGTTTATGGAGGGTTTGCTTTGTCCTTCCTAGTGGTGAAGATGAAGTCACACAAGATATTGTCGTGGAATTGACCCTATAGCTGAGCACCAAGGTGTTTAGCATTCTGTCTGGAGCCTCCTGTGTCCGAAGTATTAGCAGAAGAAGCTCTATCAAAATGTGTCTCCAACCCTTTAGCCTGGAAAACAAACAAATAAGTGAACAAACATAGAAACTTAATCAGTTACTGAATTGCTTACAAGTTATGGAGACCCCATAGGTATCAGAGTAGAATTCTCCTCTTCAAAATTTTAAAATTTATATTTTCTTCAGAATTTTTAATGCCTATCATTTTTCAGAATTAGATCACCAGGCCTGTGAGACCTTTCTTCCTAAGCAACCTTAGATGGATTAGAATTGGCAATCTTTCCGGTAGTAGTTGAACATGTCATTGTGCCACCCAGGGACTTCTGAATAGGCAATTTTCTGTTTGCCCCTGTGCTTGCAAGGGGCACCACGGGGGCTGCTGGGCTTACCCTTCTTGCAGTTGCCCCACTAAAGAAGACGGCATATCTGCTACGTGGGCCCCGCTGCAGTGAGAAGCACTGGAGTGAACTACCGTGAAGAAAACATTTTTGAATTGTCCTCCCTGTCCTCAAGTTGTCCTCCATGGCAGAAAACGGGGTTAGACATGCATGGCACATTTCAACAGTCTCTTAGCCAGAGAAGCATCCACAGACATTCGAGGGAGGACCACAGAGCTACAGGTCAAAGGAAGAGACACTCGTTTCTGTCCTACTTCCTGCCTAACACACAGGAGAGCTGGGCTTCCAAGGGGAAATGGCGAGAGTGGAGGGAGAGTGAAAGTGTTTTAAAAAGCCAGATCCTGGGCCAGCAGCTTTGTATTTTTAAGACTAAGAGGCTAGGCTGGAAGCTATGAGGGGGATGGCACGGAAATGGAATTTAAAAAACTTGAAGTACAGGCTTTCACCTGACCTGTTTTAATGTTGAACTTTATAAAATCTTCCCGTAGAACCTTTGCAGTATCTGTGTAACAGACTCCCCTTTCCTGCTCTTGCCCCACAAGCATCTGGAATGTGATCTCTTTAAACCATCGTTGGATCTTGCAAGCACCCTGGTCAACTTTTTCCAATGGGATCACATCACACGTGGCCTGGTCCCCTGCTGCCTACTTCTCTGACATCAAATCTGCCCACTCCAGCCTTGCTCTACCACTTTGGTTTCTTTTGTGTTTTTTGAACAAGATAAGCACTTTCTAATCTCAGACCTTTTGATGTTCCCTCTGCTAGAAACTGTCCCACAGGTGTTCAGATCTCTCACTGCATTCAATTCTCCACTGACAGGTTACATCCCTAGAGAGGGCATCTCTGTCCCTTTTCAATATACCACTATCCCATTCCCTTCCAAGGGAGTTTTTCCTTTCCATCACAATTTCAGTACTATTTTCCTCTCATGGCTTCTAAAGTGTCATCGGATGTTTGGCGTTGTCTCATTTACCTCAGCCTGCATGGCAAAGAATAGTGCCCGGCACATAAACTGTTTAAAAAACATTTGTTGAATGAATGACTAGTTACGATATTATTAAGGGGAAGGAATGGGAAATCATATGATTTTTCTGTGTACTTTTTGAAGCCCCTCGTATTGGCTGTGTGACATCTGAGCAGTTGCTTTGGCTTTCTGAACCTTCATTTTTTCATCAAGGAGTAGTAAAAAACAGGCCTACAAAACTGGGAATGCAAGGTGCTTGGCATAAAGAGGAGCTTCTGCCAGAGAAACAGGCCAAAACCCAAACCAAACTCAACTGCCACTGAGTCGATTTCGACTCAGAGACACTGCAGGGCAGAGGAGAACTGGCCCAGTGTTTCCCAGATGGTAATGCTACCAGGAGTAGACAGCCCTGTCCTCCTGTGGAGCAGCTGGTAGTTTGTAGTTAGCAGTTAGTAGCCTAGGGCTTCTTAAAGACACAGGCCAGACTCCTTTTTTTGTTGTTGTCTGTGGGGGAGAGTGAGAGGGGGTGGTTGCTCTACTTATTCCAAGCTGACTTTCAAAATGGCTAGCCAGCAAACCTTGGGTAGCCTGCAGGCAACGCTCCCAGAAAGTGTTCACTCCCGTTGGCCCTTGACGTATCGATATTAAGTGACTGTTAAATGACTCAAATAGCAAAACAATGTTTTAAGCGGTCTTGTCACTGCCTTGTAGCTGTTAAAGTCTGATTTTTAAAAATATCAACCACTCACAATTTTCATCTTGTAAGTTCCTGGACCCTCTCTATTTAAGCTCTGTGAAAAATGTCCTTGTGTTGCATTACTTTTGGTGAATCTCTACAAGGCACTGCCTGATCTTGGATCATTTTTGGCCCTTCGATAAACTCCTTTAATTTTATCAGAAGCTCCGGTTTGCTGTTTGACGCTGCCTCACTTCTTGCTACTCAAAAATCTGTAACAAGGCAGCTTATCAGAAATACAGAATCCCTGGCTCCACTGCAGAGACTGTGCACTTTCACGGATCCTTCTGTGATTTGGGTGCACACTAAAGTTTGGAAAGCACTGCCCTAACACCTGACATGCGCAAAAACCAACCAATGAACGAACCAACTAACCTGCCAAAAAACCAAACCAAACCCATTGCCAGCGTCGATTTTAACTCTAAGAGACCTTATAGGACAGAGTAGAACTGCCCCTGTGGGTTATCTGAGACTGTAACTCTTTATGGGCATAGAAAGTCTTGTCTTTCTTCACAATACTCAAGATGATCACATCTTGAAGACTCCCAAGGAGTGAAGAGCCACTTGAGTTTTCTTCCTGATCTGTCGTTCCTTATCAATCTTGCAGGTAAACTTCACCTTTGAGATATTTTTTGGCTTCCTCATGGGCAGATGGACTCAGCTGTCGAGTATGTTTGTTTTAGGGGTCAATTAAAATCACAGTTTAGCTGGGGAGTTTCAGTGGATCCCTAATACCTTTCATGTTAAGGATGCTCCATTGGTAAATTTGTGATGATCACTTCCCTCTTGGTCCTGCCTGCAACTGGCTAGGATGTACTAGGGTACTAGGGCAGCTGTCGTGGCGGCTGCCCTCCAGAGCCTGGACTACAGTTTGCACACACAATGCCCTCCATTCCTCACACTGCTAGCAGCCAAGTCCTTTCTTTCCTCCAGGCCAGCAAGACCGGCTCCGGCAGTTGAGCATGCCCAGTTCAGCTGGGAGCATGGGCGCAGTTCCCAGTACGCAGGTGCCACGTCTCCGGGTTTTGGTGGCCACCAGCCGGCTTGAGGAGTCGGAGTGGCCTCTGGGGGAGCCGGAATCCCGCACGGGAGTCCTGAGCTGCACGTTGGGAGGGTCGTCACAAAGCGTGATGCTAGGCAAATGCAATTAAGGTCTGAGTTTGAGTGGCTCCGAGTCACGTGGGACCAGTTGTATGGCGGAGAAGAGCCTAGAACCGGCTTGAGCTACGCCCCAGCATCCCGGGGACCAAAGTCTTGGGGGTGGGGGGACGGGGGTGGGTGAGTATTATGTCTCTTAGGGCTGCAGTTCAGGGAAGGTTTTTTGCAACCACATATGATCTCTGTTCCTCGGTTTACTCCTCGGGAAAAGAGACAAATGGATTTGCTTTGAAAGATTGTTTTATGGATGAAATGAATAAAGCGCGTTTAGAACATAGCCTGACGCATTGTAGCGCTTTATAGGTTTATGAAACAAACTACGAACAAATTAACACGCCCTCCTAGCGACTTCGGGGCACCCGTTCTCAGCTCCGACCCTAACCTCTCCACTCAATGCCCCAACAACCGGGCCCCCTGACCCTTAGCGGACAGCCGGCGTCCCACCCCAAGGTGACTGCCACAACCCCTCTCCCCTCCGCTTCTGCTCCCCGCGCCAACCTGTGTGCAACCGGAACCCCAAGAGCTGGGCACGTGCCACGGGACAGGGACACGGGTGGGGCTACCGGCCGGGGAGACCCCGGGGTCGCGCGCAGCGGGGCCACTTCCCCTGACGCCCCACCCACTTTCTCCAGCCCTGCCTTCCCCTC
>NW_022109491.1:35362176-35365943 GCF_000313985.2 Echinops telfairi
AGCCGGGGGCGGGGCCGCAGCGCGCCGGGCAGGGGCTGGGCTGCCGCTTTTGGGGAAGGGTAGTGCCTCGAGCGGTAAGTGAGCTGCTCGGCGCGGCGCGAGCCCTCGCCGCCGCGTGCGCGCTCACACACAAATACACACGCGCACGCAACACACTTCGGCTCTCTAGGCGCCGGCGGGGTCCGCATCCCCGGCCGCAGCTCCAGGCAAAGTGACAGGTAGGAGAAGACATTGCGGGTCCTGCCCGCAGACGCTCCCGCCGGCCGCGGCCCCGGGGCTTGTTGGTTTCCCGCGGGTGCGTGGAGGGCGCGCAGGTGCGCGTGCGCGCGCGCGGAGCCCGAGACCCTGCGGGGACCCGGGGCAGGTGCCGGGTGCTAGGCGTCCGGTTCGCGCGCAGGAGTCTGGGGCTCCCCGCCGACACCCCTCCCCTTCCCCTGTAGTCCTCGCCTTCTTGGCTGCTTCGGACTCTGTCCAGTCTTTCACCCGCTTCTAGACTAGAAATAGCTTGGCTCGACGGGGTCTACGATTATTTTCGTTGGAAATAGTTGGCACCATGCAATGCATGTAAACGTGTATTCATGTAGATCTGCTTACCTCTTCTGGGGAAGTAATAGAAATGATTGAACACTTCCACTTACAGCAACACTGATGGGCTTAGCATTTGTTAGGACAATGCTTGGGCCTCTTCGTTTCAGAATTTTTAAGTTACTTTTTCCTTAACTAATTAGACCGTATAGACCGTATTTTGAGCGTACACTGTTTCTGACTGCAGGCTATATAAACTGCTGTATCAAGCAATAATGAAACATACAACTCCCAGTTTCCAAGTGTGTATATGCACCTTTATCAGGAATCATAAATATTTTATAAAACTAGTATTTTCAGAACAGAAATGCACAAATCCTTTATGTTTTCATAACTGAGTGTATTTAAAAGACAACCCCTGCCCCTCTTTAAAACAAAACAAAACAAACCTCTTGTAGTGTCTAGTTATTGTTTTGTAGCACATAGTTGACATTTAATTTTATGAAAAGGCTCTGATAGCAATGAAGTTAGCCAAAGCCTTCATGGAAGGTCACTATTTTTTTAAAAAAATGTAATGTGATACATGGTGGTCTGTAGTTGGGAGATTAATTCTGTTTGGTTGGCAGTGATTATCATCCAAACATAGCTGTCTGTGTAACAACTTCAAATAGAATTGAATTTCTCCTTCAAAGAGAAATCAGATTCATAAAGTAAACAAGACCAGGAAAATCAACTGGTGACTTTACCTGGGCAGTCCACAAAGACCTTAAGAAAGCCGGCCACTGTGTTCTTCAGAACAGAAAAAATGGTGTTTGTGCGAAAAGTTTTAACTTTATTCCTTTAGTTTATGTTCCAGTTGATTTCAAACTAGGTAGTTGAACTGAGAACCTCGTGCTTTCCTTTCTTCAAAGGTCTGTGGTCTAAGTTATAGAAGCATTGCCCAACCAAATCTAATCCTATGGAGCCAGTTCTTTGTGGGAGCAGACAAACCTCTCTTTCTTCCTTTGAGCAGCTGGTCGGTTTGAACCTCTGACCTTGAGATTAGCAGCCCAATACCTGCCTAACCCATTGTGCAACCAGGGTTCCAATAGAATCATATAAAGAAACTAAAACCTAATCTAGCAAGGAGATATATATATATATATATATATATAAATAATTAAAATTTTATTTTTATTTTTAATCATTTTGATATATATGGCCATGTGGTTTAATCCTCTACTGCAGGTATTTTGGAATCTAGAATGCTGTGTTTCTCACAAGTCAAGCCTGCATATTTTTCATCTAGTGTATTGATCTATTGTATAGAACTGTAGACGTTTAATAAATGTTTGCTATCAGGGGAGAATACTTGTTTTCATTAAAAAAAAAGTCACGTTTAAATGGAAGAGCAATTTTATTAGAATTGTTATGTACATGAGGCTTCTTCTGCCAGAACTAGTAACTTCAAATGTAGCATCTTATAATAGATCTCCAGGTACCATGTAAATACTAGGTATTAGATTACCTATTACACTTCCCTTCAAGTACAGTATTATTCAACAATTTGAATTTAATTTCAATTCAGCTTTAATGCTATCCCTACCCAGCTCTAAGTTAATCAGTGGTGAACATTCATTTCTACAAGTAACTGTCAAAACAGAATTTCCAAGACTCCATTTGATCACTGGGTAGACGTTTACATCTGTCGGGATAATTCCACCTTCATTTTACAAATGCACACCCACGCAGAGGCGCTTTTGTTCCAAAATACTCTCTTCTACGTTTCATTTTTGTATGCCTGAACATTTATATTCCCTGGAATCTTGATGTGTTTTGGTAGGTTGGGCGTCTTGGTGTGGTTTTGCTTGATGAGAGGGGAAGTTGAAGAAATGTTAGATGTAGCCAAAAAGCTTTTGCAGAAAGAGATGTTGAAAATCTTTTCACCTCTTTGAAATACTCCATCCCCAGCAGTGATTTTGTTGTTCCCCAGAATATATGCACGTGTTTTTCAGATTAACGTACAGTGCCAGCCATGGCAGCATGGGACGGTTCTATTTGACAACCCAAAGGATATGGGCTTTCCCTAGGATAGAAAAGAAATCCGGCTTGTGGGGGTTGGTTTATTGAGAGTTGAAATGATGACTTAACTCCCCTCCCCCCAAGTATAATTCAGGTAAAATTGAGCCTCAGTGCTGCTTTGTTGTTTGTTCGCTTTGAATCGCGATCACATTGGCAGGCCTATTTGTGAAAGACCCTGATATAAACGAAGTTCACTTCTGGGTCTTGTGTCAGTATTTCCGTCCCCAATTTTGCAGATTTAGCTGGCAATCTCAAATATCAAAATCCATGGACCGTCTTTGTGGCTTATCTTTAATAAAACATGGTGGCATTTAGCTGCAGAGCTGATTTGAATTTTTGCTTCAAGCAGTTATGTTGGGAACACAGTATATGTTTTTGGATCTGAGCATTTAGGTAATGCAGTCACAGGAAAGAGGGTTGATGCCTTTCTTACATTCTCCACACCCACCTTGGCGAGCGAACGCCAATATTTTGGGAAAGACAAACATTATTTGAGACTTAAAATTGTGTAGCAGAGTCTGCCTACACACTCATCTTGTGCGACCACTTGTAAGGTAGCATGAAAGAGCATGTTTATTAGCACTGACAACCCAGGTTTTGAATAAATTATCACAGGGAAACGTGTAAAACCAAGAGCTTCTGTGTTTGATAGGTAGAATGAGGTCAAGGACTAATGGTGACACTTAAAATGATCGCAGTGGGTGTTTCTTGTCCAGACTGAGCTTTCTGAAATAGTTTGCCTTTTTAAAATTTTTTAATCTTGTCATGAGACTTGTAGGCCGTATAAGTGCCTGGCAAAAGACTTTTCCAGGTCTTCAGAAATTAGCATAGCTGTTCATCTCAGCCCTGGCCTTCTGTGGTTGTGCTGTTGGTGTTCACATGCCAACTATGTTGGTGAGGGCACTCAGGTCTCAGAGCTGCCATATTGTGCTTTCGGATTCCAGAAAGGTCTGCACCTGGTGCAGGTCTGTATCGCATCCCTTAATGTTGGCCTTTTGGATGAATGGTTTCTCTTTTGTGAATCTTCCTCCTTGGAAGTAAGTGGAAATGCTTTCTCGCGTTATATTGTTTACTTATCTGTGCCTTAGAATGACAAAAAGCCTTTCCACATTCAGAAGCTGTGATTCTTTAGCTTAAGCACGCGGAGAAGTGGATTTGCTTTATCCTAGCAGAAGTAGATC
>NW_022109491.1:35366091-35372286 GCF_000313985.2 Echinops telfairi
AACGCAGGAACTAGCACTTTTATTCACAGTGCCCCTTGCCATTGCACTCAGTTGCACCCCACTCCCAGACTCCACTTTGCGTCTGCCTGGAGCTTCTACTTTGGGATGCTTTCCATATGCTGAAGGTGTATGGACCCCACGTTCATAAAAGAGGTGGAGCTAGTGAATCTCAGCTAGGATACAGTATGTTCAAAGAAATGTATGACTAGCCAAGTTTTTCTTTTCTTTTCTTTTTGTACGAAGTCACAATATTTGAAAAGGACATACATCAAAAGAACTTTTCCCAGATCACCTTTCTCCTGTTTACCAACTACTAGAACCTTTTATGAGCATGCTGCTTACCAGGTAACCTCAGCATAGTGTTATCTTATCTCCTGGGCTGGAATTTCCCCCGCAGCCCTTCTGTCATGATTTCTTGGTGTGCTGAGTGCCGGGAAATTCCACCTTTAGCTACTGAATCACCCCTCTCACAGTCTCACTGCCACCCAGTCAATGAGACTCTTAGCCACCCTGTAGGGAGGGTAGAACTGCTCCTCCAGGTTTCCAAGACTATAACTTTCTTTTGTTTCCCCCAACAGATTTATTGGCACAAAGTTTACATATCATACAATTCAGTAGTCTAGTCGTTCAATCATATCAAGGAGAATTGTACCATCATGACCACATCAATTTTAGAACAACCTCCCTACCATGGTTAAATTGCCTTTAAAATGAATTGTGCAATCATATCACTTCTAGTGCTTGACTGTAACTCTTTATGGGAGTAGAAAGCCTCATCTTTCTCCCAAGGAGTGGCTGGTGGTCTTGAACTGCTGACCTTGCAGTTGGTTAGTAGCACAATGCATAACAGCTATGCCATGAGGGCTCCTTCAACCACTCCTGGCCCTGGAAAATCCTGGCTATAAGGTATGTTGCCTTTCTTAAAGCTTTCTTTCACTTCTGACAGAAAGATGCTTTCATTCTCTGACAAGAATGAATTCATTAACCGTTTCCTTAAATTGCAAAAAACAAACACACAAACAAAAAGCCAAACTTCCTGCCATTAAGTTGATTCTGTCTATCCAACAGGACAGAATAAAACAGCCCCCGTGGGTTTCTGAGACTATAGAGCTTTATGGAATTAAGAGGCCTCTTCTTTCTCCTGCTTAGTGGCTGGTGATTTCGGACTGCTGACCTTGTAGTTAGCAGCCCAATGCATAACCTGCTATGCCACGAGGGCTCCCGTTACCTTAAATTGGAGGGAGAAAGCAACTTGAACAATTAGGGTAGGCATCTCATCTAGAGGTAAGGGGTCACAGACCCATGGTTTTACATGTGATGCCTTCCTCTGTCCCCTCACACATGAGTGCTTAACTTTGGGTCCTTCCCGAAGTTGGAGGATGGAATGTGGTAGGTCCACAGATCTAGCTGGGAAATAAATGACATCTTTATTTTCACTCATTTACAACCGAAGTAGCCCTGGTGGCACAGTGGGTTAATTATTGGTCTGCTAGCCATGAGGTTAGCAGTTCAAACCCACTAGCCACTACTTGCTAAAAAAGGTGAGACGGTTCTGTTAAGTAGTACTCTGTTAAGCGCTCAGCTGCTAGCCACAAGGCCAGCAGTTGGGAACTACTAGCCACTCCTTGAGGGAATGATGAGACTCTCTGTTCCCATAAAGATATACAGTCTCAGACACCCACACGTGTAGGACTGATATGAATAGGAATTGATCCCATGGTAATGAGGGTTTTGTGGTGTCTGTTAGCATTAAGATTGACAACCTCAGAAGCCCTAAGGAACCATCCGACTCTTGCTTGTAGGGTTGTGGAGAGTTGGGATCAACTGAATGGCAGTGGGTTCTTGCCAAACGGACAGTTATGGTTGGTAATGCAACAACTTCTAGCTCTTGGCATTTAATGCATTGATATGTTCCTCTACCACAGGTACCTCTAACAAGTTTTCTGTATGAATATGTCAACCTAATTGGTTCCCATTGTGCTCTTAATATATTTAATTTTAAGCATTTAAACATATTATGTTGAGAAGGGTTGATAGGTTTCCTGGCCAAATATTAGCTCAGTCCTTTATAACAGCTGCAAAAGTCTGTAACACTGATGTTTCAAAATCGAATGCAGGGAACCAGACACTCTCCCGGATATCTGTGTCTCCCCAGCTAGGCTTTTTACAAAGACCATACGGCACAGTTTAGGCCTGGAAGGAGAGAGGTGGCCACTAAACGGATTTTGCACTCCTCTGTGCTTAGGGGTGGGGGTGGGAGAGTTGGGGGGAGCAGAGGTGGCAGTCCCGGCTCCTGTTCTCCCACCTGGCCTTGGCGGGGGGGCACTCAGTTCCTCTGCTCTGCATTATAACAACTGACTGTCATTAGCTGGGCCCTTACCATCATTTAACGCTTCCTACAGCCCTGTTGGTATAGGGGGTGGAGGTGCTAACGGAAAGTTCAGTTGTTCAAACTCACCAGTTGCTCCGTGGGAGAAAGATGAGGCTGTTTGCTCTCCTAAATATTTGAGGTCTTAGAAACTCAAAATGGCAGTTGTACTCTGATTTATATGTAGGGCTGCTACGAATGAGTTGGACTCACCTCCATGGGGGTGGGCTTGGTTTGGGGTGTACAGCCTTTGCTGGGGTGTGCAACTCTGCTTTCCATTTTACATTTGGGGAAACAGACTTGGAGAGGTTTAAGTGTTCACTTTAGACAGTTGAAGTCAGAGTTCAGATGCAAATGCAGGTAGGCTACTACCAGAGCACCAATTTCTCAGCACTGGTGGATCGGTGGTAGAACTCTTGCTTTCCGTGCGGGAGACCTGGGTTCAAGTCCTTGCGAGCGCATCTTGTGTATTAGAGCCCTCCCGTGTCAGCGTGTGGAGGCTGTGTGCTGCTGTGCTGAACGGGCTACAGTGAAAGTTCCAGACTGAGGCAGAGTCTGAAGAAAAACCTGGCGATGTAGTTCCAAAAACATCCCGTGGACCACGGTCCAGTCGTGGGGGTAGATTAGGGCCAGGCCGCTTTTCCTTCTGCTGGGCAAGGGGTGTTCAGCAGTTGGGGGGCATGTTTCCGTATTCACTTTAAGCCTGCTGCTATGCGGAAAGAAAAGTTTTCTGGCACGTTTAAAACTTGCTGGGCCCGAGCGACACCGATGTGTCTGGCAAAGAAGTTCCTCACGGCTTTAATCATGATGGTGTGTGCTCCAACTATCTCTAAGGACTGGGTGAGGGATGTGTGCCTAAGTATGTGACAGCCCAGCTGGGGGGAGGGGCTTAAGGAGTGGTAGGGGCGCCTGTCCACTGAAGCGCCTGTCCATCTACCAGGGGCAGCTGCTGGGCTGGTTTGGCCGATTTCTGGCGGGCAGGTGTGGGGCCCTGGGTTGCCTATCCACTTTGGCATTTTTCAAAGAGAAGCACAGAAGGGAGAGATTATTTTTGTGTGAGCCCTCGTCAATTAAAAATATTCCAAAATAATTTAAAATCAACCCAAACAGATCGGCCCATGAAGTGGCCCAACCAAAACACCTTTGTGGAACAAATTCAGCCCATGAGCTCCCATTTTGAGATTGCTGTCACCTGTTAGTGCTTAGAACCATTGTGCCCTGGCAAATGTCAGTAATTCTATCTTTGAGCCTGGAAGCCTCATGCATTTTGTTTGTGCTTCAGTTTCTTAGAAAGGTTGTTATGGTCATTTATGCACGTCGATTTCATAGGCCAAATTCCTGCTTTTTTCCCTCTCGGCCTCTCATGTTTCCCAGAAGTTAGCAAATGCACAAAGATGAAGAACACTGGACCTGCTGTTTCTCTTGTCTCTCCTAGTTCATGGTGTTCTTTCGAAATAAGAAAATGTCAGCGTGCAGAAGAGGATGGCTTCTTGATGGGGGCATGGAGTGGAGGTGCCTGTGCCTTCATCACCAGTTTGAACTCTAGTCATAAACTGTCCCCATGTCACCCCCGTTATTTGGTAATTGCGATGAGGTTTTGTAATACGCTTGTTCTCCGTGTATCGTAGCGAGGTCTGTTTCTGTATGTTAGAGTTCCAAAATGCAGTCTATTTCATAACCCTCTTTTTCTTCTTGGCTCTTAAATGAACAAGCACCTTGGATCAAAAGAAAGCGATTTCTTTCCTGAGACGGATGTCACTACTCACATCGACTAGACAAGTCACCTCACTCTTCTCTTTGGTACATAAACGGGAAATTGATTACGTTGAAGTATACTTGTCAAACGGTAAAAAAAAAAAAGGCACTTGTGATACGGCAACACGTGCCTCCAAATCAATGCATTCAAAGAGTTAGCTTTTTAATTTTGTTTTTAGTGCCTTCTAACAGTATGTATGTGGTATGCTTTAACTGACACGGCAATACAGAATCAGAGAGAACAAAATGGAAATTCCCCTTTCCCACCTCTACCCATTCCAGATAGAACGATTGGCAACAGTTTAGAGCACTTCTTTTCACATTGCTCTCTATTCATTTTCCTATAAATATACACGTGGCTGCTTCTTCTATAACTGTCATTCTGTATGCATTTGCTTTTTTTTGCCTAAACTTTGTGGGATCCTGGAGATCTTTCCCATCCATCAGCTAATTATATTGTGCGTTCTTAACTTGCCACACATTTCAGCTTTGTGCTGCCAGCGATTAAGCATTGGAGTGTTAACGGAAAGGTCCGTGGTTTGAACCCACCCAGTGGCTCAGCAGGAGAAAGACTCACTCCTTTGCTTTCATCAAGACGACAGCCAGGAAAACCCAGTGGAGTGGTTCTGCTCCCTCCTGCGGGACCTCTGAGTCAGAATCCACTCGATGACGCCTAACAACTTTTTTTTTTAACGATTGCAAACCAGTCTGCATGCCGATGCGTGAGACTTTATTGGTAGCGGAATTCCTAGAAGTAGAATTATTGGATCAAATGGGCGAGACACACGTGTTTAAAATTTGAAGAGAACATTGCCAACCTGCCTTTAAGAAAGGTCCCCGTAGGATTCCTGCCTCACGGAAACTCAATTTATCCAGCTGAACGTAGTCACTAATTGATGCTTTTCCCAAATTGTTCCATTGCTTTACGAATTCAGTCAGGTTTCAGGCATATACAGTCCACTAGGAAATCAGTACAGAAATAGTCCGAAAACCCCATTGCTGTCAAGTAGATTCTGCCTTCGTAGCAACCCCGTGTCCCTAAAAAATTCCTGGAAAATATAATGCTTAATCATAAGAATTTACTGGCTAAGGGACTAATTTAAAAGCTGTTTATCTAAAGTGGTATCTTGTGGAATCAGGGAGATGAGCATCTGTATTGGGATCAGTTCGGTCAGCGGAGGAACTCCAGAGCCCTCCCTCCCAGCAGGGTCATGTCATAAGCACCCTTCTTGAAATGCGAGGTGCTGCATCGCCAGTGCAGACAGGTGAGAGGTGGCTAACGACCTGGTGTCTCCATTTATTTCATTGCTAAGTGTTCTGTCAGGGGCACTTGGAGCTTTAGGCTTTCAAATATGTTATCTAAGGACCCCTTTTGCCTTCTACAAGAGAATTAATTAGAAGGGTCCATAGCAAATGCTCTTTTTCTGGTGAGGTTTATTTAACAGATTTCCGAAGAATCTTGTCTCCAGAAAGGATGGCAGGCAAAGGTACAGTCAATAGACACTACACTGTATTTCATGCAGTGTCATGAAATCTGGGGGGAGTTCAGGAAGTCGATACCACTGATTCCCAACTTTTTTCAGAAGTAGCAATTTTGATAACAGTCATTGTTATCAGCAATATCAGACGAATCCGAATGATGTTTTCAGAGTTTTATGAACCCTTCAAAGGCTTGGCATCGCCGGAAAGTACGCCTGCTAGTGAATGCTGATGTGAATAAGTATCAGGAAAATCACAAACTGTTTCTGTTTGCAAAGACGGATTCCATTCATGTTTCTCGAGAGTGTTTTCAGACTGGTTCTGGTGAGGTTGGCCATGACATTCCGATTCTGATCGTATGCCTTCTGCGTGTTTATTGCTACAGCACACTGTGAATTGCAGCAATGTGGTAAGACTCAGTCATATTTCCTTGGCACTGAAAGCTTACGTCTTCAAGAAAAGTCTATATGAAGTTCTACTCGTGGAAATGTTACAGTAATCCACAGTTTACAGACAACTTTTTTGATAATGAGAGCGAAAGCCACAACACAGGGAACCACGAAATCACTCGTTAACCCTGTCATTTACGGCTC
>NW_022109491.1:35373556-35375423 GCF_000313985.2 Echinops telfairi
GGCTCTGTTGGCTTGCGTACTTGTCCTGAATGAAGCAGCAGCAGCTTGACTAGACCTGTGAAATCATACAGCTGGAGGAGGGTCAGAGTTCACCTTCTTTGCTCCAAGTTTTATGTTGTAAGAGACCAAGACTCTCCTAGCCAGGAGCAGAGTGCTCCTGTGGCAATTCACATCAATTATCTATTCCAAAGGAACTGCACGCGATTAGTCCCTTGGTTTGCTAATACCATTATAGACTCACAGAGTATTTGAGGCAGGGCTCATGAGCACCTCTTCCACCATTTAGCCCTTAAAATGATGCCTCTGGAGGTCTCTCTGTTGCTCCTGACTCTTGTCACTCTATAAATGCTCCCAGTGTACAAAACAACCCGTTTCACTTCTGCTAATAATGCAGGCACTCGTTCACTGATGACTCATGAATATGTACATCCCTGATCGCTTGTCAAAGCCCAGATGCAGTCTACTGTCTGCTACAAGTTTTATTTTGAAATCCCAGGGATACTTTCAAATTGAGTTCAAAACACAAGCCTTCAACTTAAACCTATGTCTCACCAGGCACGCTAAATCTTTGTGAAACAGGTTTGTTTGCCTCCCTCCTTTTTATCTGGCCTTTAAGTCTGCTTCTCTGTATTCCTGTCGCTGTTGCGTAAGTCCGAGTCTTCCTCTCTTCTTGCCTTGGTTGTTCTGGTCATCTTTCAACCATTCTCTCTGTTGTTCTCCCTTTCTCATCCTTTCCTTCATCCCGTTACTCAGTTGGCTATTTCGTGAGCACCAATGACAGTGAAGAAGAATCGATGTGTTTGAATTATGGTGTCGGGGAAGACTATTGGAAGTACTATGGGCTGCCAAAAGAACAACTAAATACGCCTTGGAAGAAGTAAGGCCACGATGCCATTAGGAGCACGGATGACAAGAGTTCATCTCACATCCTTTGGACATGTTATCAGGAGAGACCAGTCCCTGGGGAAGAACATCAGGCTTGGTAAAGTAGAGGGGCAGCGAAAGCGAGGGGTACTCTCAGTGAGATAGATTGACACAGTGGCTGCATCGACGGGCTCAGACCTAAGAACAATTGTGAGGGCACGAGATCGGGCAGTGTTTTTGCTCTGTCGTACACAGGTTGGTCTGAGTTGGAGCCAAAGGCACGGCCCCTAACAACCATACCAGTAGTGACTGTGACAGTGAGCTGGCTAGAGCCCATGTCTTCCGGCATTGATCATGTAATGATAAAGTAAGAAGGAGTGAGAGGTACAAAGGGTATGTGCTTGGCTGCTGAACAAAAGGTTGGAGGTTCAGGTCCACGTAGAAGTACCTCAGAAGAATGGGCTTATGATCCTCTGTGAGATCAGCTTTTGACAACCCTGCGCAAGCACAGCGCTACTCTGATACACATTACGTTTCCACGAATCTAACCCAATTTGATTGTTCAGAGACAGACAAGTAAATAGTAAACTACTTAAAATGCATATATCTCTACCCCTGTACTCCATACGCTATACTTTGCTGAAGTCATTTACACAAAACAAATCTTATTTCCGTATTATCTTTAATTTAATTCAGCTCCTTATTGCTTTCAGGATTAAATTCCATTTCTCCAACTTGCCAATACAAGCCATCACTTCCAGACTGATCTCTGCAATGAAATTTTAACTCCTTTATTTGCGTCATCTATACAAAACTGATTTCAAATTCCTGCTGTGTCAAGACTGTGGCTGCATTGTCTTTGCTGCTCTGCACTCAGCTCCTTTCTTTAACTGGCTGACTCCTACAGGCCTTTACGGACCCCACGTAGTCACTGTGTTAGTCCAGGTAGACTAGAGAAACAAATCCAGGGAGACTCGTGTGACTAAGAAAGGGCTTTATATAT
>NW_022109491.1:35377015-35388231 GCF_000313985.2 Echinops telfairi
GGCGTGGGTCTCCATGTGGCTCCTCCAGCATCAGCGTAACTCCATCAGGCTTGTCATCAGTAATCTCTCATTGGTAGTGTGTGTCCCACCTCCAGGGAGCTATTTATCTCCTTAGTGCCTCTAAAGGAGGCCATCAAGCTGCGACCTGATTGACAGGCTAAACCCCACCCCTTCACCCTTAAGTCTCAAATTGACAACAGATTATGTAACTGCCACAATTACCATTGAAATCAAAGGCTTCCTTGATTTCAGTTCCGTTCCAGGATTGGTTGGGGCCCCACCTTGGTTCTCTTTGAGCAGTCTGCACATTTAGCCATAGCCTGCTTGTCCTCAAGAATCGAAGTCTCTGGTGTGTGTCAGAGACTGAGTTAATGGCATGTTCGCAATGCCTTCAGATTGGATGAGAAGATCAATGGTGAAAAGCAAAAGAGGTGCCATAATGAGTTAACCGAAGCCACCTGCCTAGTTAGGACAGACGGGAAAATTCCAAGATGATATGCTGTGGTCACTGAAGAGCAGCCAAATGATCTCGTTGGAAAATTGGCCCGTCCTTTGAAAAGCCATAATTTGCACTAACAGCAGTTCTGATATTGTAACATATAAGGAGCTCAGGTAGCTCTGTGGTTAAACGCTTGAATGCTAACTCAACAGTTGGTGGTAGGCCTACCCAGGGGCCGACTCCAAGGGAAAAAGACCTGCTGATCTGCTTCTATAGCTCAAGGCGCCCTGCCACTGAGGTGCGTCCAACTCACAGACACTCGACACAGGGTTTCCAAGACTACGAATCTGTACTGGCGCGCACTCATTTGCCTCCCATGGAGCCATGATGAGTTTGCATTGCCCACTCGTGGTTAGCAGCCCGGTGCCTAACACACAGTGTCCACAGGGCTCCTTCCTGTTCAAATTAGAGCCCAGAAAAGCCTGTAGGAGGACAGTTCTGTTTTGTGACACGGGGTTGCTAAGAGTCGAGTTGACTTGACAGCACTTAACAACAACCACATCAATATACGAGAGGGTAACCCCCTGCAAACCGGAATTGCGCTGGGCAGAGCAGAGCTTTTGTGTATACACCATTTTCCTGCTGGGCGAACATGAACAACTTGCTCTGAGTTAGTGCCCCCAATAGCACTGCCTGGGGAGGTTCTCCCTGCCCACTGTGAACTTTTTCATAAAAAACGGTTTCACCCGGACCTTGTTTTTTGTGACGGCTGCTTTAAGTGAACAGGGTGCAGCTGTGCAATTTTGTTTTCTTCTCTGGAAAATTGCAGAAACTGTTGTGATGTTGAACACAGTTTACAAAGACAGCGCTATGGGAAAAACTCAAGTGTATGAGTGGTTTTCTCATTTCAAAAACGTTGAAATGTCAATTGACGACAAGCCTCGTTCTGGATGTCCCTCAACTTCCCAAATGGATGAAAATGTCAACGCGTAGTGCACTTGGAGTTCATTCCACCAGGTCAGCCTGTTCATCAAGCTTTCTTTTTAGAGGTACTTCAAAGATAGTTTAATAGTGTGTGACCAAAAAGGCGTGGTTTGTGGCAGACGGGAATGGTTTTGCCACCACGACAATGCACCTGCTCACGCAGCCTTTGCAGTGTGCCCGTTTGTGGTAAAAAACAGCTCGCCTCTCTTGCCCCACACATCTTACTCACCTGACCTCACTCTGTGGGACTTCTTTTTGTTTCTGCAAATGAAGAGGTACATGAAAGGACAGCTATTCGATGAAGTAGAAGAAGTGAAGAAAATAAACAAGGGAGCTTCTGTCAGCTATCGAAACAGATGAGTTTGAAAACTGTTTCCCAGAATGGAATTGCATATTTGACGAATACGTTAAGTGTAATGGAGAGTTCTTTGAAGGTGATAAGTTTGTTTTGTAAAAAAAATTTAAATACATAGCTTGGAGGGTGGTATCCAGTTTTTTGGGGGCACTCCTTTGTTTTACATTAGAACCAGAAAAGACTTTTCCTTGAATATAATGTCATATATTTTTGATGAGCATATTTCTTCCATTGTCTTTTTTTTCCTAGCTCATTCGTCTGATTTTAATCAAGCTATGCATATTTTTCTTGCAGTGTGTTAAAACTGAATCAGAAATTTCCTTATTTCAAAATTGGCCAAGAAAAGCATTTATTTAATCAGTCTTTTTATTAAGTGGGAATCTCGATGCTCTAAAATGTGCTTTATTTTCGAGAAGCATATTGTTTCAAAATGAACTCTGAATATATTAGTGTCAAATAGAGAAAGTAAGAAAGCTATTAATTAATTGGAGGAAAATATTCTGCTGAATGTTGTTTTTCAAGGAGCAACTCTTAGAGTTCCAAAATCAGGATGGAGCATTTTAGTCATGATGATCGGAATCTTAGAAAATAGCTGCTTTGGTAATCTTGACTCTGCCCTGCTGTGCCCCCATCCTCAAGGTTGGAGTGTTCACAGTGTTTAACAGGTTTCTTCCCCCCCAATTTAGCAGATTTCTTCTAGCTTCACGTTGAAAAATGCAGGGCGGCACATTATTCAGTTGTCAGTGGACAGAACGTTTAGGAGGACTCTAGTGTGGCTGGCACCCTCTCCCAGCGGTGGCCACATTGCCTGGCTGTTAACTGAAATTCTGGCTGTGTGAGTCGACCAGGTGCTCGGTGGGAGAAAGAGGTGTCCGTCCGCTTGGTAGAAATTTTCAGCTTTGGAAACGCGAAGGAGCAGTTCTAGTCTGCCCTACAGAGGCGATGAGTCAGAATCACTTGATGGCAATAGGTATGGGTCGTTCAGTTCTTACACTTGCTCAGAAACGACATCGCCATGGCACTTTGGAAGTACGCAGAGAGAATATTTTCTTTTCTTTTGAGCCTTTTGGAGCTGTGAGGCCCTCGGAGAATCTCAAGCCTGGCCTCATTCTGTCCATTTTTTCATTCCCTTTGAAAGAATTTCAAAGTAACAAGTTAAGGTTCCTTTTCCATCTGTCATAAGCAACAGCACGTAGATTTCGGGTGCCGCCGCCAAAGGGGAAAGAGACTTTGAAGGTGCAGATGGTGTGGGTGTTGATACGTGCCCTGAAAAATGACCGCTTAACCCAGGCACTCTCAAACTGTCACATGTCACTCTGCTGAGGTGGAGCATGAATTGATTGCTTTTTACCCTAAAACTGTGAATTGAGAGGAATCTGCACCTGGCATCAGAGCACTAAGTGTCTTTTGAAAATGTCCTGGGACTATTGCACTTCTCACTCAGCTCTGCTCTGTTGGAGTGGCTGAAGCTTAAGATGCCTAGAAGGTTTACCCTGTTTTCTTTTTCTTTTTTTAAACAAATCATTTTACTGGGGGCTCTTACAGCTCTTATTACAATCCATACATCAATCGTATCAAACACATTTGTACCGATGTTGCCATCATCCTTTTCAAAACATTGTCTTTCTGCTTGAGCCTGTGGTGTTAGCTCCTCTCTTTTTCCCTTCCCTCCCCCATCCTCCCACCCTCGTGGACCCGTGATAAATTATAAATTATTATTATTTTCATATCTTACAGCATCTGCTGTCTCCTTTCAGCCACGTTTCTGTTGTGCATCTGCCCCTTAGGGGTGGGTGGTGGTGGTGTGGTGGCGGCGATGGTGATGATGATGCTACGTTGATCATTGCAGTCGGTTCCCTGGTTTTCTTCTTTTTTTCTAGACTATCTCAAGGGCAACTTATGCCCATTTCTTTCTTGAAGTAAACTCAGAAAACCGAAACCTATGCCACTGAGTTGATTTGGCTCACAGGGACCCTGCACAGGGTTTCCGAGACTCCGGATGAGCAGGTGAAGGGTTTGAACCACTGACTGTGTCGTTAGCAGGCCAAGGCTTACCTGAGAAAGTCACCAGGAACCCAAGTACTAGTTAATCACTGCTTTCTGTCCTCGTAAAACATGAGACCCACAGAAAGGGAGTGACACACGTATCCAACGTTTGTGGATGTTTTCCGTTTTATGGGGTGACTGTGAAATTTTAGAATGCTGTGGTTCCCCAGGATACTTTGAAAGCAGGCTGGAAGCTCTACCTTGATTAGGTGAGACAGTGTGTCCTGGGCCTTACAGATGCAATTGTATTTCAGTGCTTCTGCAGGTTCCGTTTAATTATCACCATTTGATGATAAGAAAACTTGGTGATAAAGCATTTGTTAAAGGTTACACAGTTGATGGCATAGGTAGGCTTTAAACTGAGCTTGACCTGTGTCCATATGGCTAATCTGAGGTCCGATGAGATCGTGGGACGCACAGTTCTCTCTCTCTAATTCCGCATTTCCAGTGGAGCTGTGCCTTTGGTTCTGGGTAGCAACATGTCCTTTACAAACACTCCCTTCCCAGCCTCCCTGCAGCCAGGAGGGCTCATGTGACCTAGTTCTGGCCGGTGGGAAATAGATAGACTTTTTTTCTTCCTGATTTTCCCCATTCCCTTCTGGACCGTAGATACAGTGATTAGATTGGCAACTACTGACTTGTGGGTGTGACAGTGAAGCCCATCTGCTGAGGATGGCCGAAGAGGAAATCGAGGGAGCCCAGTTTCGTGATACTACATTTTACACTAAGTTTACATATTTAATGTCCAATGTCTCAGTGGAGCTCTGGTGGCATAGTGGTTATGCGTTGGGCTGCTGAACACAAGGTCAGCAGTTTGAAACCACCAGTCAGTCCGAGGGAGAAAGACTACCCTTTTTACTCCTGTGAAGAGTTACTGTCTCGGTAACCCACAGGGTCAGTTCTACCCTGTCCTATAGGGTCATTGGGATCCAGAATAGACTTCGTGGCAGTGAGTTTGGCTTTGAGTTTGGTCCCTGTTCTGTACATACATAATACACACACACACACACACACACACACACACACACACCAACCATACGAGGTTTTTCAAGCTGACGTTGCCTATTTCTTTTCCTCATCCACCTGTACAGTAGTTAGCACATTGCAGATACCTTGCACATTGATTTAGAATATGGTGTTTGGCAATAATTAGGAAAACAGAACAGTTAAATTAGGTTATGTAATAAAAATAACTAGATTCAACGAGGAAATAGAATGAGGAATGTCATTGCTGGCGACAGATGGGTGCCTACCCATGTATTATTGATGATACAAAGGCATTCGTCATAACATTATGGATAACATGCAAGGAGTGGGAATTCCAGAATACTTAACTGAGCCCAGGCGGAACCTGTAAATGCACCAAGATGTAATTATTTTCATAAGACACGGGGATACTGAATGGTTTAAAAACAGTAGAGATGTGTATCAGGGGTGTATCCTTTCACCATACTTATTCCTTCCATATGCTAAACACATAATTTGAAAGCTGGACTATGTGAAGAAGAAAGCAGTATCTGGATTGTAGGAAGTTTAGTAACAATCTACCAAACGCAGAAGGCATAATCTTTCACAAAGGGCTTGAAGCACTTACCGATTATGGTAGTTACATAATCTGTTGTCACGTTGAGACTACTAAGAGTGCAGAGGTGGAGTTTAGCCTGTCAATCAGGTCGCAGCTTGATGACCTCATTTGGAGCGTCTAAGGAGATAAATAGCTCACTGGAGGCAGGGAGACATTCCTGCTGACAAGATACATGGTACTACGCTAGTATCCTGGAGCTGGAGGAGCCACGTATAGACCCTTGTCAGTGCTGAGATGCTTATATCACCACTGTATCCACAAGACTTTCCACCCACTGGCCTGTGATCTTCCTGTATTTGGCGTCATTGCATGTGTTGCATGAGTCTGGAGAGGAATTTATAGATTGGTATTGGACATATGGGCTAATATTGGATATATGGATTTGATCTGGACTGGGCTGAGATGATTTCTCAATATACAATTGCTCTTTTATATATAGCTCTTTCTTTAAAAAAAAACCACCTCTTCTTATATACGTATGAGTGTCTAGGAACTTGTTTCTATTGTCTACCTGAACTGACACACTGATGAAGCTCAAAGACTTCAACTTTCAATATAGATTACACCTCAACATTAAGAAAACAATCATTCTCACAACTGGACCCAAAGTGTTCAAAAGCCAAGTGTCACTTTGAAGAGTAGGCTGAACCAAACCATGGTATTTTCATTTACCTCATAAGCATTTCAAAACTGGCCCATGAATAAAGAAGGCAGAAGCATATGTCGTTCTGGTGAGGTGCCGTCAAGTTCTGACCCATCGTGACCCTGTGCACGACAGAACAAAACATTGACCAGTCCTGCACCATCCTCACGATTGTTCTTATGTCTGAGCTCATTGTTGCAGCCACTCTGTCCATCCATTTTGTTGAGAACCTTCCTCTTTTTCACTTCCCCTCTACTTAGCAAGCACGATGCTCTTCTTCAGGGACTGGTCTCTCCTGACCACACGGCCAAAGTATGTGTGCTGAAGCCTCACCAGCCTCGCTTCTACGTAGCACTCTCACTATCCTAAAACATGATGTGTTTGTCCTTTTGGCAATCCCATGGCACGTTCGGTATTTTTCACCGGTATCATAATTCAAATGCATGAATTCGTTCGTGGTTTTCCTTATTCAGTGTTCAACTTTCACTTGCATATGAGGCCGTTGAAGATACCCTGTCTTGGGTCAGGTACCCTTTAGTCCTGAAAGTAACCTCCCTGCTTTTCAACACTTGAAAGTGGCCTTGTGCCGCAGATTGATTGACTCAGGGCCACACGCTTTTTGATCTCTTGGCTGCTGCTTCAGGAGCATTGATCGTGGACCCAAGCAAGACAAAATCGTTGGCAGCTTCAGTCTTCCCTCCATTTCTCATGTTACGCAGTTGTCCAGTTGTGAGGATTTTCGTCTTCTTTGTAGTACACTGTAATCCATACTGAAGGCTGCAATCCTTGTTCTCCATCAGCGTGTGCTTCATGCTCCCCTCTCTTTCAGTAAGCAAGCAAGCAGAAGAACCAATACCTTTGGATTATGGTGTTGTGGAAACCATATATGCCATGGATTACGAAAAGGATCAGCATATCTATGTTGGCACTGATAGAGCCAGAATGTGCTTCAGAGAACCGTTCCTGAGAAGGGTGCCATTGTTGGTGGAATCAGAGGGTCAGTGCAAATAAAGGAAGTGGCACCATGAGATGGGTTGACCCTGTGGCTGCAGCCATGGGCTCACGCAGACTAATGGTTTTGAGGATGGCACAGGACTCAGTAGGGTGTCCGAGTGCTAGGCGCCAGACTAACTCAACAGCACCCACCCATAGCAGCAATGAAAATGTAGGAACCGTGGTAGTGCTATCTAGCATGCTTTAGGTTCTTAACTATAAGTTTGGCAGTTCAAACCCACCAGGTGCTCAGAGGGATCATGATGAGGCTGTCTACTCCCGTAATAAATTTACAGCCTTGGAAACTCTCTAGAGAGCGTCAGTGTGAGTCAGAATTGGTTTAATGGCAGTGGTTTGGTTTTATGCTCTTTTTATAATAAGAAAAAATTGGATTTAGAACTCAAGTCTGCTTTCCACAGGTGATCATTTTCTTGAGTCCGCTAAATTTAGAGGGTATTCATTTTAATAGAACTCTTAGAGCAATTCATTTGTATAGAAACCAAAAAAACCAAGCTCACTGACATGGGGGCAGTGCTGACTAAGCGACTGTATAGCATAGGGTAGAACTGCCCGGTGGGTTTCTGAGAGTGCCGTTCTTCATGGAAGTAGGAAGCCCATCTTCCTCCTTCTGAGTAGCTGGTGGGATCGAGCTGCTCAACTTGGCAGAGATGATCCAAATCATGTATTTCTTTTAGTCTTTACTTTTTTATTTACTTATGCTGTGTACATGTCACCGGTTTTCAGGAGTCTTAGAAATGAGACATTTCATGTTGAACGAGCTTGAGATAATTGTATATTGCTGGGAACTTGAATCAGGGCTCATTTTATAAGTTGATAAGTAACGTATGCTTACATGAACTTCTTCGCTGCTGATGTACGTCCTGGGGTCAGTTTTTAAAACAAAAGGCAAATGGTTCCGGTTTGTCTTTCTTAAGGTTTCAACAATAATCCAGGGAATATTTTAAGTTCTCTTCGGCGAATTTTTCCTTTCATAGGCCTAGTCTTCTCTTGGTCTAGAATGAATTTTCAGAAGCCTTTCAATGAATAGAATGTCCTATTCTGCTTGCTTTGTGCCTGTCGTGGAAACACCGCACAGTTATATAAGTGGTTAAGCGTTTGACTACTGGACAAAAGGTTGGTGGTTCGAACACACTCAGAATTGGCCCAGAAATCAGGCCAGGTGATTTGCTTCTGAAAGTCACAGCGTACAAAACCCTGTGGAGAGTTTCTACTCAGCTCAAATGAGGTCAACGTGAATTGGAGTCAACTCCACCGCAGCTCAGAACAATGTATAAATTTATCCACTTAACTGAAGTATTGAGGAAGTGCAGCTATAAACCAGGGGACACATCAGAATGATTTATCTTTAATACATTTTTGATGATGATAACGATCAACTGTGAGGACATTTTAATAGAAATTATTATATCAACATGGTTAAAATAACGAATGACTCTATCGATGTTTCTTTTTCATGACATATTTTAAAAATTTATTATTATTTGAGTATACTTCTTAAACAGTATGTGGTATTCTATAAACTACACAGAGGTTTAATGGTACAAGGAAGACATGTTTTGTTTGAAAGACCTCTACTTACACCTTGCATGTAACTATACCGTATCACAAGGCATTGAAAAATCAATTCCTTTATGTTTGTACCTAACGCATCCGTGAGCACATGAGCTGAAGTGTCACTTGAATATGTTTGAAAACATGAATTGGAAGCTATTTGTCTTTTTCCTAATTCACTCTTAATTTTTAAATCGGATTGGTATACCTGTGAGCACATGGAAGGCTCCTAAAGGTGTTCTAAAGGTAATGGGTGAGGAGGAGAGTGACTAATGCTGGCATTCTGCCTCTCTGCTGTGTCTCATGGTTTTCCATGTGCGTTTGCTGCTCTTTCTAAGCAATGCATGCTTTAACGTTACTTAGCGGGTTTTATCCTAGCCTAAGAGTTCAGGTGGTGTGGCAGGCGGCACAGTGGACCTTTTTCTACCTGGCTAACACCTACTTTCCTGGATTGGAACTATACTTGCCTGAACCATAACCTTGACATTGAGGGTACATGACTGGACTTTGGAAACATGAGACCCGGTGTGATCTCATGTTGTGGGTCCCTGTTCCTATAACATCCTTACGTAACCGTCATCCAGGAAAACTGCCACGCTGCTGCATATTTCTCACAGGGACTGGCCTTGTATAGCAGTGATTTGGTGAGGTTCCATGCCGTTGAGTTGGCTCCACTTCCTGGCAGCTTATGTATAATAGAACTAAAAGCTATCACTTTTGGCCTGGTCCTATGCCATCTTCATAATAGTTGCTCTCTGTGAGTTCATTGTGGTGATTGTGTCAGTTAATCTAATTGGTAATAAGTTCCTCCTTGTTTCTTATCTTTCATTTGACCAAACATGATGCCCTTCTCCAGCAGTACACCCACCCAGAGGTGTCCAAAGTAAGGTGAGCTGAAGTCTCAGAGTATATTCTGTGATCCACAAGGTCAATGGAGAAGGAAATCGCCAGGCCTTTCTTCCTTTTCTGTCTTTGTCTTCAAGTTCTGCCGAAACCTATCTGCAGTGCCCGACTCTCCCGGCGTGTGAAATCCCATTGACATCACTTGTCATAGCAGGATAAAATCACCACGGTTTTGACAAGGTGACAGCCGGACGACGTGGTTCATTTTCTGAAGGATTCTTCTCCAAACTGGAGGTTGGGAATGCAATAGCATATGCTTTTACTGTAATAACACACAGTAACTGGGTAACATCTGACTTCTTCTTTGAACAACATTATGTTTTTAACTTCTTTCTTGTGAGAAGTGTTAGGAATGGTGCCCTGTATCACATGGCTCGGTGTCAGTAGAAGAGGTGATATGAATTAGACTATTCTTGACGTCTCACTGTTTTACTTCCTTATCCCTTCTGGTTTTACAAAGAATCAGGTAAAGACATCAGGACAACCAAAAAAAAAAAAAAAGAGATCATCTGAATCTTATTTTACCTAGATTGAAAAGAATATAATAGAGGACTCCCTACAGAAAATGTCCTTTAAAGCTCCTCTCAGGTACAATGTCAGTGTATTGGGAAGGAGACTATCAGTTATCCAGTGCCTGGTAAAGGTTAGGCATTTTGCCAGTCCCTTCTCCCCAACAACCAAATTCACTGGCACGGAGCAGATTCTGACTCATAGCGCGATCCTATAGGACTGGATCGAACTCTCCCTACTCATTATAGAAGGGGAAGACCCGGTCTTTCTTCCAAGGAGCTGCTTGGTGGTGTCAAACTTCTGACCTTGTGATTAGCAGCCCAATGCATAACCCACTACCCATAACCCACTAGGGCTTTAGATGGGGATAATTCCTTTTGATTGAGGATTGATGAAGTGGCCCTGGCTGTGCCACTGACTAGCTAAGTGACATCGGGGGAGTATTGGACCTCCTCTCTTCATCTGATTTTGCAGCAGTCCTGTAAAGCGGGTAGTAGTATACTCGTTCCACAGATAGGGAAATGGAGACGCATTTCAGTCATTTGTTTGGGATCACAGAACTAGGAAGTTTGCAGAGCTTAAATCTATCTGGAGCCAGCCTGTACCCAGGACCTTACCCTTTTCATCCCATTGCATGCTCCTTTCTAGGGCTGTGCCTTTGCACAGTTACCAGATGGATAGTATCCCAAGTAGATTACAAGGGGATACCCCTCCCCAAACTGGGAAAAAAGCTGCACTGGGCCGAGGTTCTGTAGTATGCATTTTTCCAACTGGAGGAACTTGCTCTGAGTTAGCGCACTCAGCAATTTCACCTGGGAAGGTTCTCTTGGTCACAGTGAATTTTTTCATAAAGGCAATTTTGCTTGAACCGCCTTTTTTGGTGATGACCGATTCAAAAAACTGTGCGACCATGAAATTTTGTTTCCTGCTTGGGGAAAATGCCACAGAAGCTGTTGTGATGTTCAACACAGCTTACAAGGACAGCTCTATGGGAAAAACTCAAGTGTATGAGTAGTTTTCTTACTTCAATAAAGGTGAAATGTCAATTGATGACAAACCTCATTGTGGATGTCTGTCAATGTCCCAAATGGACAAAAATGTCAACTTGTAGTGTATTTGGAGTTCCTTTCACTATGTCAGACTGTCAATCAAGCTTTCTCTTCAGAGCAGCGGTTCTCAACCTGTG
>NW_022109491.1:35390014-35391481 GCF_000313985.2 Echinops telfairi
CACTTACTTATGCACACATTCGTCTTCCGCGTTTATGTGGGGTAGGTGGTCACACAATGATAGTTTCTTTATTTTCTGAGTGTGGTTTTGGGCTCGTAGAAGTCTTTCTTTTAGATTTATTATTTAGCATCACAAAGTATTAGTGTCTAACAATAATACTCGTTTTGAAAGTCTGTTTTGTCTCATATGAATATAGACAGGGCACCTTTCTTTTGCTAGTGTGTACCATGGCATATCTTCTTCTGCCCTTATTTCCAACATATTTGTGTGTGTCTCTTTAAAGGACGCCTCAAGTAGAGAATAGATACAAAGGTGAGTCAAAAAGTATTGCTCCTAGGATTCCAGTTCATTCTTATATGGGTTCATTTAAACAAACTAACATGTTTAGCCCTGTCTCTATGATCAGTGGGGATGCAGACAAGTTCTCTCAGTAATACACATGTCTTAGTCTCGGTAGGGGGCCTTACCAAAAAGATTCAATCAATTAGTGACTTCTGATGCCATCAGCGAGGTCTGTCAAATTCAAGGCAGAAAAGTCAGCTCCAAAGGTTATGGGAACTGCTTCTTTCAAATTCCCAAAGGATGTTTTATAGATTTGTCTGAAAGGACATAGGACTATCACGTTGTTATGAAGAAATTTTTAAGAAGATGCAGAAAACTGCATTGGTGAGAAAAAGGAAAGTTGTGTTCAGAAACCCCCCTCCGCCACCCCAGGGTACCAGCTCTGAGGGTACCAGCTCTGAGGGTACCAGGTCTGAGGGGGGTAAGAGCCATCCTATGAGAAGTTCCTTTGGGAAACCTTTGCCTATCAACCTTATAACCCTGATGTTGTCCCTTCAAACTTTTTTGTTCCTAGATCTCAATGAACATTGAAAAGAAATGCAATTTGAGTTCAAGGATGCCCAAACGGCCCCTGTGACATGGTGTCATTCCAACAGCCCCGGTATCATGGCGTAACCCCAACAGTCCCGGTGACATGGTGTAACCCTAACAGCCCCGGTGACATGGTGTGATGACTCCAACAGCCCCTGTGACATGGTGTGACTCCAACAGCCCCGGTGTCATGGTGTAACCCCAACAGCCCCGGTGACATGGTGTAACTCTAACAGCCCCGGTGACATGGTATGACTCCCAACAGTCCCGGTGACATGGTGTAACCCCAACAGCCCCTGTGACATGGTGTGATGACTCCAACAGCCCCTGTGACATGGTGTGATGACTCCAGCAGCCCCGGTGACATGGTGTGACTCCAACAGCCCCGGTGACATGGTGTGACTCCAACAGCCCCTGTGACATGGTGTAACTCCACAGCCCCTGTGACATGGTGTAATTCCAACAGCCCCGGTGACATGGTGTGATGACTCCAACAGCCCCGGTGACATGGTGTGATGACTCCAACAGCCCCGGTGACATGGTGTGACTCCAACAGCCCCGGTGACATGGTGTGACTCCAACAGCCCCTGTGAT
>NW_022109491.1:35392795-35404844 GCF_000313985.2 Echinops telfairi
CCGATGATGTATCCCTTCACCTACTTTCCTGTTGTCTGTCCCCCTAGGAGGGATTGGTTGCCTCTTTCACCCCCCATCTTTCCCTTCCCCTCCTGGTATTGCTACCCCACCTCTCCTTTCATAACACGTAGCTGCACTTCACTTCTCGGCTTCTGACTGGTGTTTTTTGGGCAGATCCTATAGCTTTTGCGTCACTTGGAAGTATTTCTATTGCTGTTGGGTCATTTTCAACTCAGAGTGACCCCCCTGGATAGAGGAGAACTGCTGCTTTGGGTTTCCAGGGTTGTAAATCCCAATGGAAGAGGACTACCCCATCCTACCCTCACAGAGAAGCTGTTGGGTTTGAACCTCCAGGCTCTCGGTTAGTAGTTAAACACTTAACCTCTCCATCCCAGGCCTCCTTATAAAGTATGAGAACGAGCAAATTTTTGGCTATTACAAAACTATTGTGCAATTTCAATCAAAACGTCCATTCGCCCAAACTAGTTGTATCGTGTTTTCCTTTTCTTCTGCCTTTTGACCTGGGTACAGAATAAAGCTAATTTCTCATTTAACTGCCCTCTCGTCATCTCTTTCTACCCATGGTCTTTGACTTTCTCAGAGTCAGTAAGAGAACGTAAAAGAGGCCAAGGCTGTAGTACTTGGTAGGGACTACTTGTTTCCAAGGCCAGCTTTTTCTGCGACACACCTAGGTTGGTTCTTTGTGAATTCTCAGTACCATGCTATTACAGATGTGGGCAGTGTAGTCCCTGGGCTACTGCGTCTGACTTCAACCCCTGCTCCCCAGTGACACATCCCTGGAGTGTCCCTTTGCCCCTGTCCAGGCAACAACCCATTTGTATAGAGACCTTTCATGATCACTCAAGCCTGACTCCTTAGCCACAATTCTCCATATTCGATGGCTTTCTGGCTGTGCAGTAGTATGGCAGGTAGCATGAGTGGGTATGCTCGCTCTGATCTTATTCTGTGGATTTCAGAAATAAGCCAATTATCCAGTCTGGGAGGAAAATCTCCGCCTCCTTCCTTGTGGAGAACTCCAGTCTGTGAGGAGCTTGTTTGAAGCACTTGGTCTGAGAGGGCAGGGAGGAAGGGAGAGGGGTCCTTTCTCTGCCCCCAGGGATTCCCATTGAAAAGTTATCTTCTGCAGTGCCATTCAAGTTCTTATCATATGTCCTCCAGTGAGTGTGGGAGGGACCTCCGACCAGTTTGGGCCAGTCTTGAGGGCCTCGGAAAGAACTCAGCGCCTATTGTCCTTAGCGTTGAGATTAGCTGAAAAGTTGACAAAGCAAGAAAGTATGGCTGGTTTACAACTGCAGGAAACTACTGGCTAAATGTTACAACTCAGCTGTATTTATAACTTGTGAGCTACCACACTTTATAATCTTCCCCCTCTTTAGGAGATACTAAGTATAAAAGATATGCGTGATGAGCCAACCAAGGGTGGGGTAAGGATGGTGGTCTCTGGGGAAGTCGGAATGACCAGCATCGTAAGTGGAATGAGGTTTCTAATGTGATAGACTCTGCTGATTTGCTTGGTCACTTAAGTGGAAAGAGCTATCATTCAGACTACTGTTAGCGTAGTCAAACTAGTTGATCAGGTTGGCTGAGGTAGATAAAATCTGAAACTGAATTGATAGGCATCACTGGTGGAGATCCCTAAAGAGTGCAGAATCTGTGTGTGTGTGTTCAGAAAGTTTGTGGAAAACGGAATTTAAAAATTACATAAAAATATATTGTGTGTGCCTACATATGTGCACAGTTATAAAGTTTGCATACTTGTGTGTATGTATATACACACATGTATATTATGTCCAATAGTTATGATATAGATAGCTATCAGAGGAAGAAATAGGTGGTGAGCTTCCCTCAAGTATATTTTAAAAGTCGACAAAGAAGAAATAGTGCAGATAAAGTAGAATGGCTTAGAACAAGAAATAGGTTATAGTTTCACTTATTGAAGCAGATTACAGTTGAATATAAAATGTACTGTTCTAATCATCACTTAGCCTTTTTTATGAAGTAGATAATCACCATAAACTATCCCATGTGTTTTGTACCAGACTATAGGTGAGACTTTGGGAAGTCATTTGATAGTTATAGATTTAATTTTGTCTCAGGTTAATTATCAATCTAGTATTTTCAAGAGATACTAGCATGTATGATATTCAGTAGTACTTTAGGTGAATAGAAGGAGACTAAACTCTTAATGTCTAAGATGTTTAAAAATAACTTTTGAGCTTATAAAAAGAAGACATGATTATTCTAAAAATACTAGATGTAACTGAAAAGGACAAAAGTACCCTTAATCTAATCATGATAGGTAACTAGCAAAGGCCAGAATAGGAGGCTCCAAATGACTTTCCCTTATTCTCTCCATTTAAAAAAAATAAAGAACAAGTTCTTTTCATGGCAGAACTGTTTTTGATCCATATTTATTCAGCTGACTGTACTGTCAAAAAGGAATATGAATTATCTTTCATGGCTAAGCTTTATATTTAAGAAGCTATATACCAAGATCATATTCAGTCTAATCAGATATGTGCTAAATACAACTCTACAGCTTTTATTTGTAGACTAGATTTTTCTGTAATTTTTTGAGCCTTTGGCAACTGTTGAGAATTACTTTAGGCCACAGAAAAACAGATAATTTAGCACAAAAAATTTAGCTTGTGCATAAGAAATATTTTTTAATACTTCAAACCTGTGTTTAGTTCCAGCCCTGTAACTGCTCATGGCAATTTTCAATTCATGTGGACCTCAATATTTCATTTTGTAAATGGGGCAGTTCCTGTCTTATTGCGGGGTCAAGTGCAAAGAGGAATATTAATGCTTTTGGTCTTTTTTGGCTTGTATATTTTAAGCAAGGTGAACATCTATGAGAGTCCCAATTTGTTTGAAAGCTTGGCATTTTGAGCCAGAGATTTAAAAGGAGCTTTGTCTATAGTTCTATGTAAGTATTACCATATGTTAAGTTTGAAAAATTCTTTCATCTATTTCTTTGATTTTTGATGTCCTTTATCCTAAGGAACGCTGGTGGTGCTGTCAGGTAGACATTGGACTGTGAACTTCATGGTTATTGGTTCAAAACTATCAGATGTTCCGGGGGAGAAAGATGAGGCTGTCATTTCCTGAAAAGTTCCACAAGCTTAGAAACCCCATGATGACTGATAAGAGTTGGAACCACCCTGACGGCAGTGGTTTGGTTTTTGTCTTTTGCCGCTGTTGGCCTAGGATGACAAGTAAGCACACTGAAAGACGCCTTCACAGAAGACACACTGATTCCTGGAGCCTTAAACTGAGAACAGTGCCGTCGCATGCCTCAGAAAATTATGAAAGTGGGTTAGGCAGAGATAAGGATGTGCTTATTTTCTTAACGATACTGCCACCATTTATTTGCTGAAAAAACAGAAAACAACTTGTATTAGATCTTGACTCCCCTCCTCACACACACAAATTTGCGTACAGAAACAATTTAAAAAATAGCCAACTAACATGGAGGGAGAAAAAAGTGGAAATGTTCCTAATCATATAACTATCCCCAGATAACTTGTTTCTCCAAATGGCACTTAGATAGCTGCTTGATGGAACTGATAACTTGCCAAACACTCATATTGTTTTAAAAAAGAAAAAGTGTGAGATCCAGTTCTGCTGAAATGGCAGAGCCGCCAGCTCATGTTCTAGCTGATGCACTGCAGCTAACTTGTTCGTCTCTGCACATTTATCCCCGACTGCACAGATCGTGTAAAAATAATTACCAAATGTTTCGGGGGTGGAGAGTCTATTTCTTTTCATGAGGATTTATGAAGTTGTTAAATTAGCTTTCTTTGGAGTCAACAGTTTATTTCATTAAGATGTTTACTGGATAAATATTTTCACTAAGGTTCTCCTCAGCCTCAAAGAGGAATTATTTATTCAATGACAAGTGTTTACAGGCTATTGCCATGGGCATCTTTTTCCTCTTCTTTTTATAGTAGATTCTCCCTGCCTCCCTATTTTGGTGTGTGTGAGTGCACTATTTCAAACCACTGCAATATGTTGGATATTTTGTATGCATAGAAACAATGACTTCTCTTTTTCAGCCCACTCGCCCACGGGGGACTCGTGAGTGTCTATGTCAAACTTTAGTCTAGAGGACCCATGAAAGCTAAAGGCTTATGTAGATATCCGTGCGGAATGAGGGATCTGATTTCTGAGAGAAACTCGTGGTCTTATTTTGCATCATTTCTCAGCCATTCAAGTCCTTAGTGTAGTTGTGTTTTGTTTAATGGCCACTAACAGGAACAGGATCCTAGGTGTGTCCAACTACATCCTAGGTCTGGTTCCTTAGAGCTATAAGACTGCTTGGAGAGGGCCGTGATCTGTTGCACGCTGAGTCATGCCTGGCTAATGACATCAGTGAATAGCACTGTACCCTGCAGATGCATGTACCATTCGTATATGTTTTAGGGGCTACAAACGGAAAGTTCTTATAAATCTTATTTCATCTAGTATCCATATGCAATTTATAAACAATATTTCTGTTAAAAGAATGAAAGTGAGGAAGCAGAGTGGTAGAGCCCAAAGAACCAAAGAGCAATGAGGGCCGATGTTGCTGGGTTGGGATAGCAGGACTAGCTTTTACTAGATGTTCCACCTCAGGGAAGCACCTAGCTCTCTCTGCGCTCATCTGATCTGGAAGGGCAGAGAGACAGTTTTGATTACCTGGGGCTTGTGAACGGTCAGTGGAATACTGGATGAGAAGTGCCTACCGCATCACCTGGCTGGTAATAGCTACTTCTTACGTATACTTTTTTTCAAGGTAGAATTTGACAGAATTGTTAGGCTGGATCAGATGAATAGTTCATCTAATTCATTATTTCTAGAAATGATACTAGCTGGTCTTTATTTCTGTGAGGGTCGTATAATGCATTTTGTGACGTCTCGGAAAAATAATTCAGCAGTTTGTATGTGGTTTTGCTCTTTCATTTGTTCATTCATTCATTTGTTCATTCATTCATTAAGCTTTTGTGAATACTTGTTAAGTGCTAGCTTTCTAAACTCTGCTATGTCCTATTAACAGAGACCAATGCATAAGAAAGCACCCACCTCCTGCTGTCCAGTCACTTCCAATGCTTAGTGACCCTATAGGGCAGAGCAGAACTCCTCAGGGTTTCGAAGACTGTACATCTCTATGGGAACAATCTCATCTTTCTTCCACGGAGTGGCGGGTGGGTTTGACTTTGTAATTAGCAGCCCAGTGAAGAAACCAGGGCACGGCCTGGACTACTTCCTAAGAGAGAAAGTATTGTCGAATTTTAAGTTCCCTAATAGATGCATTCCTGAGAACCCATAGAATCCCAGAGTGGGGACATTTAAGCCTTCATGATATTTCCTCATGTTCCTGTTTGCGATTTTTCAAGTGATGGTTCGTTTCTGATCCAGTCATGCCTCTAAATCTTTACTTTGTTGAAACATACAGGTTTTGGAGACTGTCTTAAATTAGAAGATGCTAATTTCTTTGGTCATGCAGTAGTCTTGATGTCCTTTATACCATCAACCCCCACCCCTCATCCCCCGGCCTCCATGCTTAATCTGAGGGGTTAGTGATGCAGAAAAAGCACGAGGTGGTTGGTGAACGATGTGGTGCGTTGTGCCTGATGATGACTGTTGTCTCCGAGCATGCTGGCCTCTTTGTGTGAGGCATCCTCTTGAAACATGGAAATGATCGATGAGGTCAGGGAAGATTACGTAACTGCGTTATTGGACAGTTATGTGGAGCATCACAGTTAGTGGAAATAAAAACAGCTTCTGAGAACACAAGAGGAGGGAAGATAAATTAGACTTGGTATTTATAGAATATTTTTGGCCATGAATTATAGAAAACAGCAGCTTAAACTCACAGAAATTTATTTGTCACATCTAACATGAAATGCTGTTTTTTTGGCAGCTTCAGCCTCTTGGCAATGCCAGCAGAAAACCTGTTTCTTCCTTTCTACTATGTTATCTGTTTGTTGTCCTCCTGGTTGTAAGAAGCACCCCCGCTCCCAGCCCCCAGGAAAGAGGGAAGGGATGTGTTCATGTCAGGAGAGCAACTTGGTCAGCATCTTCTCTCTCGCATCTCTTTGGCCAAAATTGCGTTGCACAGCCATGTCTAGCTTTAAGAAAGTCTGAGGGAGCAAATGGTTTTAATTTGATATATCTCCACACAGAACAAATTCAACACTCTGAACAGTGGGCAGACAAATAGCCATGGATGCCATGCTTGAGAATTTAATGTTTATAACCTTCTGTGGCTTTACCTTGAATAAGGAAGACCAAAGAAGAACCAAGGCATTTGAATTATGATGCTGGCAAAAAACGGTCAAAGTGCCACGGATGCCAAAAGAACAAATAAGTCTGGGAAGAAATTGAGCCAGGATACTCCGTGGAAGCAAGGATGGCGAGACATTGTCTCATGTGCTTTCGGCTTGCCACCAGGAGAGACTTGTCCCTGCCAAACGACAGCCCACGTGGAAGATAGATGGACACTGTAGCTCCCGCAGTGGGTTGTGAGTGGTGCAGGACTGGGCAGTGTTTCGTTCTGTTGCTATGAGTTGGCACAGATTTGATGGCACTTGGCAGCAATAACAGTGGTAGCTTCTCAAAGAGTCCTGGTGGCAGAGTGGGCTACCCATTGAGCACCAACCACAAGTCAGTGGCTCGAACTCAACAAGCACTCTGTGGGACACGCTTGCAAAATTATAAAGTCTTGGAAACCCAAAGGGCTGGTCTACCTTGTCCTTTCATTGCTATGAGTTGGAATCAACTCAATGACAGTGACCTTAGTTTGATAGGGAGTGGCTTTACTCTTTGAAATCATGATATGGTGAGTTACTCCTTCATTTATTCAAAACCTGTTACATATTTATGAACAGATAGTATGAAGGGGCTTCAAAAATTTGTGGAAAAAGACAATTAAAAGATAGAATTTTTCCAACACCTTTTGCCCTCTTGTATATTACCATTCCCAGTTTATTAATAAAATGGCTTCGAATTATGACTATACAAATGGAAAATATTTGAGTCTGAATGTAAACTAATGCAAGTTTTTCTTTGATCAGGTAATAAGCTACTAGCACTGTGGTTTTCAAGTCAAAAACAACTGAATTGTGTTTAGATAAGCTCCATCAAGCAACTCGTTCATAATTGTTACCCCCACACTCCCTTCCCTGACCCTTGCTCCTTTCACCAATAAATTTGGAAGCTTGCCTAATAAGGCAAAGTTGTTCTGGTTTCCCATCATCCTCCCCTTTCCAGCTTTTATGTGCTTACCCATTAAGTCAGACAAATTTCCTCTTCAGAACTTGGCATTGTGTCACTGTTGGAAAGGAAACAGATTGTTCTTGGCCAGGAAAACTTGGGGGACACACACACACACAGACACACACACACAGTGTAAAACATGGACTGTTTTTTTAAATAATTGGATCTCCTGGCAGGATTCAGTGTTTGATCCTGGGGATATTCTACTGAGAAGGAACCCAAACATGTTCTTATTCCTGGTTCATTTCTACAGCAGGGCTGGCAGCTTCCCTTGTAGTCTTTTTGCTGCAAATGTGACTTGAATTCCTGCTGCTTCTTTGATGCTGCCAGCCAGGTTCATTATTGAGCTGTCTGGCAGGGTCAAGAAGTCAAATGTTGAGGCTCTGAATATGATTTTACTTTGTGTAACATTCTTGCATATTGTGAAAGCTGGCCTCTGGCCCCAGCTAACCCCTCCTTGAGTTCAAATTCTAAGTCAGAGCTGGTTGAATCTTTTATAGCTGTGTCCCCCAAACTTGGACCAATAAAGGATTTCTTATTAAATTCCCGTTTGGGTCTCTTATTTAGACAGACATTTTTGTTCATGAAATAGATCACACGGTTAGTAATTCCTGATAAGTAAAATAGAACTAGTATATCTATGCTTATATAACTTAATTCAAAGTAGAGATATTGGAAATAATTTTTAAAAGTTTTATTGTGGCTAAATATATACTGTTTTATTTGCTTTTTGAAATACTGAAAAAGGCTCTAAGGGCATCATTGCCACATTTTTTGGACTGTAAGTCTGAACTGTTCTTTTTCCTAGTGGGATTATTGATTTTAAAAATTGCTGCTTACAAATGTACAAATGTGCTTGACACAATTGATGTATGTATGGATTATGATAAGAGTTGTACGAGCCCCCAATAAAATGATTAAAAAAATTTTTTTTCTGCTTTATCTGTCTATTTTTTCATTTTTTAGCATCTTGGGTAAAGAAAACAGATTGTGATATTCATGATATCTGTATGTCTTTCTCCTTTTCTTATATTTTGATTAGTTTCTTAAAAATACTTTTTATCACTTTATATTTACATTTTTAATATAACAGGTGTATCGTGAACCTTCGTGTACCTGTCTTTAAGCTACAGCAGAGTCATAGATATTTTATGTTATCCTTCTCCATCACTAGCTTCATCTGAAGTGCTTGAGGTAAATTCTAGATGTCATTTTAATTTTGGATGGCAGCTAAGGATTGAAGAGCTGTAAGAGGCTCTATCCTAATGATTACTGTGCCATTGATTATGATTTGGATCAATGTTTTCATGTGGACCTGTGGCTTTTTTTTTATTAGCAGGCTGTACCGTACCCACCATTGTGGGATTGCTAGACAGGAAGGTGGTAAACTAACCATAGGCCCTAACTCTAATAGGTTGGCAGGGAGTTGGCCAAGGTAACGCTTCAGCCTAGCATGTGGAGTGACCCAAAGCAGGAGATAGATGTTCCCAGATGTTGGATTACTTTGTGAAATCTATGTGGAGTTGGCATGGCTTTGAAGAAAAGTTCCAGATCTAAGGATGACCACGAAACATGTTCCTCAGCGTGGCTAGTGATAGACATGGATATGATTACAGGATTCACACTTTGTTATATAAGATGTTGCGGAAATTTCTTATTAAATTTTTTCTTTTTTGCAAAGAAGGTGGCAACTGAAATAAACACAAACTAGTAGAGGAGACTCCATTTGAGGTGTGTGTGTGTGTGTGTGTGTGTGTGTTTGAGATTTCCCTGGAGTATGATCTTAGTTTGTACAACTAGCGGCCATTTCAAGTTTCTGTAGTTATTTTGGGTCTGACGTTTTGACCATTGTGTCTGATTCTACAAGTCATTATTCCCATTAGAAACTAAATTACCGATGGAGTTAACATATTAGGGTCAGACTCAGAGTCAGAAGAACACATCAGCCTGTGTGCTCACGAAGTGCCGAAGGGATCAGTTGTCTGGCGTCAAAGAACAAAAAATCATATCATTGTGTGCTTACCTCCATGATATGATCGCTGAAGACAAATGGGTACATAAGCAAATGTGGGGAAGAAAGCTGATGGTGCCCGGCTATCAAAAGGTGTAGCGTCTGGGGTCTTAAAGGCTTGAAGGTAGACAAGCGGCCATCTAGCTCAGAAGCAACAAAGCACACCAGCCTTTGTGATCATGAGGTGTCGAAGGGATCAGGTATAAGGCATCATTAGAACAAAAAATCTTACCATAGTGAATGATGGGGGGAGTGCGGAGTGGAGACCCAAAGCCCATTTGTAGGCCATTGGAGATCCCCTTGCAGAGGGGTCTCGGGGAGAAGATGAGCCAGACAGGGTGCGATGTAGCAATGATGAAAAATACAACTTTCCTCTAGTTCCTAAATGCTTCCTCCCCCTCTCCCCCCCAACTATCATGATCCGAATTCTACCTTGCAAGTCTGGCTAGATCAGAGGATGTACACTGGTACAGATAGGAACTGGAGACACAGGGAATCCAGGGTGGATGATCCCTTCAGGACCAGTGGTGTGAGTGGCGAGGTGATATTGGGAGTGTAGAGGGAGAGTGGGTTGGAAAGAGGGAACCAATTACAAGGATCTATACGTGACCTCCTCCCTGGGGGCTGGACAACAGAAAAGTGGGTGAAGGGAGACGTTGGACAAGGCAAGATATGACAAAATAATAATTTATAAATTATCAAGGGCTCATAAGGGAGGGGAGAGCGGGGAGGGAGGTGAAAAAATGAGGACCTGATGCCGGGGGCTTAAGTGGAGAGCAAATGCTTTGAGAATGATGAGGGCAATGAATGTCCAAATGTGCTTTACACAATTGATGTATGTATGGATTGTGGTGAGTCGTATGAGCCCCTAATAAAAACGATTAAAGAAAAAAAAAAGAATCAGAATGACGTCCTTGTGGACATGACTCTTTTGGTCAGTACAATTAGATTTGCTTGAAAACAGTATGGAGTCGTATATGATTAACTTAAAGGTTAAACCATTTACTTTCTTATTTGGGTACAAATGTACCAAGTTAAAATATTAAAATAATTTAATTTACATTCATGTATGATTTTGAACAAAGAAGTCATAGTCAGTAATTTCCAGTGGCTAATCAACTCCTTGGTTGTGGGGTGTGGGGGCTTAATAGGCTTCTAAGGCACCCAGGGGTTGCAGTTGGTTAAGGCCTCGACGGCTCCTCAAGAAGGTTAGTGGTCTGAATGTGTTCAATGGCGCTTCGGGGGAAAGGTCTAGCAGACCGCTCTGTAGAGATTATAGCCCGGAAAACCCCGTGAGGCCATTTTACTCTGTCACGTGGGGTTGGTATAAGTCCGAATAGATCTGATAGCACCCAACAGCAACACCAGGTTTCTGTGCTCACTCATATCAAAGCAAAAGTGAGAAGACTAATCAGAGGATTTCTATTTTGATTTCATTTCGGCTGTGTTTTTTCTTGATTGCAAAGCCCAAGAAATCTGGAGCCTATAAAAGCTTAAGTGACTTGGGCAATAAAAAGCAATACTTAGCTAGCAATGAGCAAGGCAAATCCAAATGCATTGCCCTGGTCTTGATTCTGACTCACATGGCAACTTAAAATTCTGTGATTTTCCTTTTCATCTTCATGGCAGTAGCACCTCTCCATCTCTCTTTCTCCATTGGAAACTTTGGAGCAGGAGTGGAGTTTTGTACATTAAATTCTTAAGTTATACTTTTATTTTATGGAATTAAACAAAATGTTTAAGAACATGTCGCTGGGAGGAATAGGAAGTGAATACTTTAATCCTAATTTAGAAAGTTTCCATTTATTTTTGTATAGATTTCTATTTAGTTTCATCTATTTACTTCTTAGAAATCAAATCATTGGAATCAACATCTTTAAAATATTTTATTTGCTTAGAAGTAGTTAAATCTAATTTTTATACTGTAACTGTGATTAGGATATGAAGAGATGGACAACATCAAACTCAGTGCCATCGGGTTAATTCTGACTCATAACCACCCTGTAGGATAGGATAGCCCTGCCCGGGGGTTTCTGAGACTGTAACTGTTTTCCAGCGTAGAGAGCCTCCTTTTCCTTCCTCAGAGCCGGCTGGTAGTTTCGATCTGTGTCCCAGTGGGTAACCACTAGGCCCCCTGGGCTCCTGAAGAGATACATAGTAGAACGTAAACGTTTACTTTCTCTGTTTTGTTTTTATTAGCTGTGGTGCAGTGAACTATTTAACGTAGCTCTTCAAGCCATAACCTTTATGCCTCCCTCCAAATGACTGGATGGAAATATTCAAATAGGGTATATGGAAAATTTAATCTGAGAATTGTTCAATTTTGTCCTCTTGATAGATATAAAATCTCAGAAGCAGGAATGAGGGTCTCACTACCATTAAGCCGTGAGTGCACCCTGGGGCTTCTGTGCAGTCCCTGACCCTCCTTGATTTAGCAGATAGCTGTGATCCCAGAACAGCTACGGGGATGCAGCAGCAGCCCCAGAACCAAGACCTGCACTATGAGACTGAGCCACCAGGATTCCAGGCTTACGTGGAGCAACTAAAACTGAGTGCCTTCAGGGAGGAAGGAGGCGCTCTTGCAAAATCGGTCGCCTCTAGGCATTTAATCTGGGGAGCTAGGTTTGCTGACCAAGCACTGGATCCAAGTGCCTTCAGGCTGAAGAGGATGGTGGATGGAGCACCCTTTGGATTTATCAGCAGCACCAAAGGAGCTTTGTAACACTTTCCAGAGCAAAACAGAGAAGAAGGGGTTGT
>NW_022109491.1:35405344-35409332 GCF_000313985.2 Echinops telfairi
GGAATTGGGATTGGGTTGATACTGAGTTTGTTTCTCTTATTCTCTGTGAAGTCAAAGGTCAGAAACTGTCCCTGTGCCAGTTTTACACTATTGAGTAGTCTTTTTGTTTTCTTTTTCCCATAGGAAAACACAGTTTCTTTTGGATACAAAATCCTGAGATGTGATCACCTTAAAAAGGTAAGTGCTTTTACAATTGGAGTTATTACTTTTGTATTTACTTTGTTATAATACAGTGTGAATAAATTACAACCCAGAGTCGTTAAATTGAGACGCAGCTTTTACACTGCTAAGGCATTAGATGAATTAAAACCTCAGGTTATACTGTCTATAGTCAGTATGTGAATTTCATAGGCTTTTTAAAAATGAGTATGTTGCAATAATATTTGATGTGTATGTCAGTCAATGTATGTAATGTGTAATAAATGCATCTCTCAGGAGATGAATTTTTCTTGAAATAGTCTAGTTCCAGCCCTCCCTAATAAAATTGATGCCTGTGTTTTCAATGAGTGGCTTCTCCCTAGAAAACTCAGAGAATTGGAAAATAGAAAATGGTCTGTCATTAGTAAAAGTTGTCACATCTTCTTTTATTTACCCCCTGTGAGATTTGTTCTTCAGAGGGTTGATAGTGATGTGAAATTGTTGCTTCTTGCTTTATCAGCAACCATAGGTGTGGACATTCTTAAGTTTATTGAGCCTGTTTTGTAATCTGTACAGAATTCCAAGAGGTTTCCAAACGTCAGGAACTGAGCTCCCAGTGTCACAGTTGCTTGTATTTTCACCTGATGCCTTTCACCCAGTAATAGGGACACGGCATCTGTCAGCTCGCCTGCTTTGGAAGGTATTCAGGAAAGAGCTTTCAGAGATTGGGGAAGCTCTCAACCTGACTGCCGTGGACTGTCACTCGGCACCAGAAGACACTCTCAGATTTTAGGGTGTTCTAAGACCAGAGGAGTTAAACCTGACCATGTGCCACCCCCTTCAAGGTTTCCCTAAAGTCTGCTATCATGTGAGTGTCTGGTTCTTAGATCATTTCTAAGAAGTTACAGTGTACAAGCATTTCTTCCCTATCGTATAGTCTGCGGGAGTCCTGGTAGCATAGTGGTTACTCTTTCGGCTGCTAACCACAAGGTCAGCAGTTCAAAACCGCCAGCTGCTCCACAGGAGAAAGATAGAGCTTTCTACTCGCATCAAGATACTCTCTGAGACCACAGAGGCAGTTTTGCCTGCCCTGTAGGGTGGTTCTGAGTTGGAGCTGGCCGGATGGTGGTGAGCTTGTTTGTTTTATAGTCTGCAGATTTGTCGTCATGGTGGTCTCTCTCTCATTTCCTGTCAGCTTCACGGAAGTGGCCTTTTACCTCCAACTTTCAATCGCTGGTCCAGCTCATGGTCATCTCAAAGCTGTGAATGGTCTGGAGCTGCTGGAGTAGTGACCCACGCTACTAATAAAAGTAAAAGCCACTTCTAGAGAACATTTTGATACGTGCTGGGTTGTTGGAAATCTGGGGTGGCGAGCAAACACAGATCTTAATTTCTGAGTTAGCAAAAGCGGCACTGATGATGCGACCAACTGTTTGGCTTACTTAAGATGACGCGAAGCACCGGGTCAACTAGCTTGTTGTTCGGTGGTGGTGGTGCTGGTCCTGACTCCTAGGGATGCTCATACCTAACAGAGCAGAAGAGAACAAAACATTGCCAAGCTTGCACCGTCTTCACTGTCATGGCTCTGCTGGTGAAGATCTCCCTCTTCCATTTTGCTCAGCATAGGATCGTAAGTGCAAGAGTGTGATAGTGAAATGAAGCTCACTGTTCTTGTGACTCAAATTATTTCTTGAGATTTTGCCTTTAGAGATGACGCTGAGAAACATCAGTTAATCACAGAGAGGGAAGATAGTTTTTGATAAGATGACGATAGAAAGAAAGTTGAGAAAGAAATGTTGAGGCATAAAAATACACTTTTAGGAAATCCAAATAATCTGACCTTTAATCTTCTTTGAAGGTAAAATGGTACTTGGAGTTAACTTTAGTACAAATAACGCATGTGCCTCTGCTACCAGATTACATTGGAAAATTTTCAGCTCTAAGCAGTAAGAGAATCGCCTTTCCTCATTTTTTTTCATATCAACCCCCACTCCGCCTTCATATGAGTCACAGGACTTATGTTATCTGCCAGACAGTTGGACAAATTAGGGATATGGTCTTTAGAAGTTCAGGTCACAGGACCCAGGAGATTATGGAATATTGTAAGAGGTCTTAGAGTCTATGGTATTATCAAGGACAGTATCAAGGATTAGGAACAGTAGCAAGGACTGTTCATAGATTGATTAATTAATATCTTCCATGTAGATGCATATTTACTGATCCATATGGGTGCTGCTCTTACTAGGAAATGGGCACGAATAGAAAGTACTACTGAATTGTCATTGTGAGCTGCCATTGTGTTGGCCCTTAATGAATTGCATAGTGAAATGAACTCCCGCCCTGTCCTGTGCTATGCTCATCATTGGTTGCAGATGGGACCCCTGTGACCCTTGTGATCTGTATAGTTTTCATTGGCTCATTTTTCAGAAGTAGGTTTCCAGGTCTTTCTTCCTAATCTGACTTTGTCTGAAATTTCTGCTGAAACCCACGTAGCATCATAGGAACCTTCAGGGCTCCATTGACAGGCTGCAAATGAGGCTCACTGTCTGGGCAGGGAGCATGCGTCTACCACGTGGAGGGCAAGGATCATACCACTGAATCCTTATGGCCTCACTGATACCCAAGGAAGAGGAGTTTTTACTATGGTGTGATTTCTTAATCAGTAGGAATTAAAGCACAACTATTATTGTAAACAGCTATTAATTAGCTTCGATTGTAAAGTGTTGCTCAGACCACAGAGAAGGCATGTGAGTCAGGTTAGGATTGCTCATGATCCCATGAAGGCAGGCCCCGAATGTTTTCACACAGTTACAGGAAAGAAAGACCCGCATGTTTGTTTTAATGGACACTAGATTATGTTACTTAGGTAAATAAGAACATGCCCTTCTAAAAGATTTTAAACAAGTCACTACTTATAGATTAGATTGGTTAACTGCTGCAGTGTTTAATATGATAGCCGATAACTGCATGCTTGAGCTACTTAGGTTTAAATAACAAAAATTAAAAATTGAGTTTCTTAGTCACACTTGTACAGGACCGTGCAGTGTTATAGGATCACTGTGGGTCAGAACTGACTGGAGGGCACCTAACCACCGCAGCCACCATTGGTAAGTGCTCAATATCCCCATGCAGGGAGAGACCACACACTGAGCAAAACAGATCTAGAGCATGTGCATTGCCACAGAAAGTGCTGTTAGGTGGTGTCAGAGATGATTGTCAACCCTGGACCACTCCGTACCACATCGACTAGCTCTGCTCCCGGGATACTGATGCTGAATGGAAAGAAGACAAAGCCCGGTCAGCCTTGTAGAGGTCTAGGAGATTTCATGCTCATAAGTTCCTAGTGGGTGTATCAAAAAGAAACTTAACTCCACCATAATCTTTGAGGTCAAATGAAATGTCTTTTTAAAAAAAATCATTTTATTGGGGGCTCTTACAGCTCTTATAATTCCATACATCAATTGTATCAAGCATATTTGTACATATGTTGCCATCATCATTTTCTTTTTGGAGGCTTGTGTAGCTCTTATCACAGTACATCCATCCATCCATTGTGTCAAGCACATTTGTACATATGTTACCCTCATCATTCTCAAAACATTTTCCTTCTACTTAAGCCTTTGATATCAGCTCTTTTTCCCCCCTCCCCAACCCTCGCTCCCTCACACACCCTTGATAATTTATAAATTATTATTTTTTTCATGTCCTACACCGACTACTGTCTCCCTTCACCCACTTTTCTGTTGTCCGACCCCTTGGGAGGAGGTTCAAGTGAAATTTATTTTTATTGAAAAAAAATCATTTTATTGGGGGTTCATATAGCTCTTATCACAATCCATCCATCCATCCA
>NW_022109491.1:35409503-35430320 GCF_000313985.2 Echinops telfairi
TCCTTCACCCACTTTTCTGTTGTCTCACCACATGGGAGCGGGTTCAAGTGAAAAAAAAAATTAATCATTTTATTGGGGTCTCATATAGCTCTTATCACAAAATCCATTCATCCATTGTATCAAACACATTTGTTGCCATCATCATTTTCAAAACATTTTCTTTCTACTTGAGCCTTTGGTATCAGCTCCTCATTTTTCCCCTCCCTCCCCCACCCCTCTTCCTCATGAACCCTTGATAATTTATAAATTGTTATTGTTTTTTCATGTTTCATACTGATCAGTGTCTTCCTTCACCCATTCTTCTGTTTTCTGTCCCCCTGGGAGGGGCTTCAAGTGAAATATCTTAATGTGGCTCTTCTCTCACCGTCTTTAACTCCCACCACGTGATTGGGTGGGGCTATGCAAATAGGGTTTCTGGCTTATAACACAGATACTAGGCATTGGTCAGTTTTGGTTATACCCCTGGTCGCAGTGCCTGCTCCACTCCTTGGCTCTGAGGATGAGCCATCTTTGAAGCAGGAAATAGAAAATCCCGGACTATCAGAAGCAGAGCATGTTCCAGATCTCTCTCTGAAGTGGCAGAGGCCAAGAACAGTGGCACCAGAGACTGTGGCATGGAGTCTCAGAGGAGCAGTGCCAACCAAGACTATGAGGAACCTTCGTCTCATGTGGCCTGCGCCTGGGGGACTGGGGGACAGAGGAACAGGCACTGGCTGGCTTCCTGGCCCACAGAGGCAGAAGCCACATGATCACGTGGCTGAGCAGCTGTGACCAAGAGAGAGAATTAGTTGCTGGCTAAGGAAAGGTACTGCTATGGGTGAATGACGGTTTAAGGTACTGCTATGGGTGAATGACGGTTTTCTTTACTGTTTCTTGTTCCTACTCAGTGGAAACCTATTAACTTTCCCCTATAAACCCCCTTCATTGTGAATACGCTCTGTGAATTAAAAAAAAAGTAATCATTTTATTGGGGGGGGCTCTTAAAATTTTTTTGACAATCCATCATTCAATTGTATAAAGCACGCTTGTACATCTGTTGCCATCAACATTTCCAAACCATTTTCTTTCTACCTGAGGCCTTGGTATCAGCTCCTCTCTCCCCGACCCCCTCCATCCTCCCACCCTCGTGAATCCTGATCCGTTATATATTCTTGTTGTTATTTCGTGTCTTACACTTCACGCTCCTCTCTGAATTTTGTGTGATGGCTACAATGCATTATTGACCTTGGCATAGACCTAGAGTGCTGAGGAGCTCGGTGTCAGAGTAGGTACAGAAAGATGGAGCCTGGAAGCCCTGCCTTGTGTCAGCAGGAAGCCGGAGGAGGTCGGATAGGGCCTCGCCTGTCATTTAAGGCAATCTTCTTTCACTCCCCTCCCGTTCACAGCAGCCTATACCTCTTGCTATTGGCAGGCTGCGCTGATGACATTTTGTCATCTGTGTATTAGACATGTATAGCTTTGGGGCTGCCCAGCACTTGACTCCCTTTGCTGGAATTGGGGAAACCCATCTTTGTAAGAGGCTGGGGAGGCGAGAGTGTCCTGTTCCTCTTAACTTCCCCAAGACTTCTGCCACTTTGCTGTTTTTCCTGACTTCTTCCGGCAAGTGCGGCACCAAAGCTGGCACTGAATGAGGGACTCAGGAGGGGCAGGAGGTGGTTTAGAACTGGGCCGTCATTATGTGGGCAGCAGCGTTGGGACTGACAGCTACAGCCTGCAGCACCCGGCAGCTTGGGGATTAGGGTGTCACAGCACTAACTGGTACTTACAAGCATACAGAAAATACACAGAAAAATAGTTGTTTCCCATTGATGTGTGTGTAAAGAGCCCAGATTAGTTTCTCTAATCCCAACAGACTTTTCCCTGTATGTGGAGTAACAGAATTACAGAAAAAAGGAGAGCGCCAGACACGAGTGTTTCCTTAAATTATCTGCACACAAATCAGCTATCCTAATATCCACAGATGAGAAGGAATATCCTATAATGAAAGAATACAATATCAGAAATTTTTTAAAAAGGTCACACTTTGGTTTAGTAATAGAACATATCTCTTTGTTTTAAAGAGTAGTGTTTATAATCCTTACTTTCAGAATGTAATTAAAATCGTTGCCCATGTAAAACCACCGAATCCCTGATTCCTGCCAGCAAGGTCGATCTGCCTGTTTATTTGTTTTCCAGAACAAACAGACTGCGACATATTGTTTTGGGCTATGTTTTGAGTGCTTAAGCATATTGTCTGCTCTCTCTGCTTGCCGCCTTCCCACTTTGGTGCACACAGCAGCTGCTGTGATCGTCTGTGTCGTCTGTTCTGTGCACGTCATCCGCCGTGGAGTCCCGCACAGGCATCCTTTCTAGGGATTCCTCCATGGCAAACGTGATTTTGATGTCAGCAGGCTACAGATCCCTGAAATGAAATCTCTTCTGGATGGACTCTGTCTCCACATTCCATGATAAGACCAGAGGCTTACATGCTAACTGACCATGACTCTCCAGAACAAAGATGGCCATCGCCCATCGTAGACCATTCACAGCCTTTTATAGGGAAGGGGCGTCTTTGAGAACAGCTGCCCGCCCTGGGAGATTTGTGCAATAGCTCCATTCATATCCGAGTGTCCACATGACTTGTTCTCACAAACAGAACATGAGTAGATGTGATGTGGGTTAAAATTGGGGCAAGCTTTTTGCTCTCTCCCCTTCTGCAGGTTGGACATAGATGACTATGAAACCTCAGAAAACTTGGGGGAGAAACAATTTAGGGAACCAGGGTATTGAATTGTTACATATATTTAAGGAAGGCTCTTCAGTTTTCAGGAATGTGTTCCTAGATAAGAAATCTTTGATGGGCGTATTTACTGGTGTCGTCCCAGTAACAACTCTATGCTACAGAATTACAAGAATGAGAGCAAGTGTGGTAGTTATATAATCTGGTGTCAATATGGGACTTGAGGGGGTTAAGAGTGAAGGGGTGGAGTCTAGTCTGTCAATCAGGTCATAGCCAATGAGGCTTCAGTGTGGACATGGCCTTCTCCTGAGAATTCTGGGAACTCCTGGCTTTCCTCCTGGGAGGTGGGAGATACTTCTCTCTCTTGGTTCATTGCCTTGGAGACACTCTACAGACAAGGTTGAGTCCTTGTGAGATATTCCTGAGGAGAAGCCATATGACCTACCCTGACAGCCCTGGGTCCTGGAGAAGCCACATGGAGACCCCTGCCAGCGCTGAGATGCTTACAACGCCACTGGACCCATAGAATCTCTACCCACTGGCCTCCTGCACTCAGCATCATCATGTGTTTCATGAGTCTGAAGAGGACTTTACAGATTGGTATCGGACATGTGGGATAATATCGGATTTATGGGCTTGGACCGTACTGGGTTGGGATGCTTTTTTAATGTACAATTACCCTTTATATAAAATCCTCTCTTATACACATATGCGAGTCAATGAATTTGTTTCTCTAGTCTACCCGGACTAAATCCAACAAGAAATAAAACTTCTATCGTGGTGGATGGACCTTTATATGTTTTTTGTGTGTATCTGTTAGAGAAGTTAATATTACCCAGTCCACTCTTATTCAGCCTCAGAAATATCCCTATTTCTTCTTGTCATTTCTTAGCCATGATATTTAACTATTTCTAACTGAAACCTTACTGTAATATTTAATAGTAGCATGACTTACACATAGTTGTGATGAAACTATTGAAGAATCTGTGGTCTATGTTACTTACAATGCCTTGATAGAAGGAGAGCATAATTTCTTTTTTTTTTTTTAACCTTGTTCTGTTTTCTTTTTTTTAATCATTTTATTAGGGGCTCATACAACTCTTATCACCATACATACATCAATTGTGTAAAGCACATTTGTACGTTCATTGCCCTCGTCATTCTCAAAACATTTCCTCTCTACTTAAGCCCCCGGCATTAGGTCCTCATTTTCCCCTCCCTCCCCACTCCCCACTCCCTCATGAGCCCTTGATAACTTATAAATTGTTATTTTGTCATATCTTGCCCTGTCCAATGTCTCTCTTCATCCTCTTTTTGGTTGTTCGGCCCCCAGGGAGGAGGTCACATATAGTTCCTTGTAATCGGTTCCCTCTTTCCTACCCATTCTCCCTCTACCCTCCAAGTATCACCACTCATACCACTGGTCCTGTAGGGCTCATCCACCCTGGATTCCCTGTATTTCTAGTTCCTATCTGTATCAGTGTACATCCTCTGGTCTAGCCAGACTTGCAAGGGAGAATCGTGTCATGATAGTGGGAGCGGGGAGGAAACATTTAGGAACTAGAGGAAAGTTGTATTTTTCATCGTTGCCACATCGCACCCTGACTGGCTCGTCTCCTCCCTGAGACCCCTCTGCAAGGGGATCTCCAGTGGCCTACAAATGGGCTTTGGGTCTCCACTCCACACTCCCCCATAGAGCGTAATTTCGTATTGGAAAAACAATCTGCCAGTTTTGCACAATGTTGACTTAGCATTTTGAGTTGGATTCAACCCTCTTGGCTCAACATGAAGATTGCAGTGGTAATCAGAGTATAGTGCCTGGGTTTTGCTTTAGAAAATTTGCATAGAAAATTTGTCATTGTCTTATTATAAAACATTTTCCAGGCCCAAAAGCTTTGTGTGGGCTGAAAAGGCAGACAATAAAGGTGAAAAGAGAGAGAGGATTATATTAAATAATCATAGATTAAAACAGAGGGGAGCAGCAGATACTTGATGTTGATTCAAACGTGGTCGCTCCAGAGATTATTTGTTTTGCACTTGGTGTGGTGTGAGCCTGATTGTGTGGAAAAGTATTAGGGGTTTCATATGCCTATTTTTTTTGTTCACTGTGTATTAACTAATAAAATGACAACTGGGTACTTGTGAACTTATTAATGAAGGTATGCATGCTGAGAAGTAGAAAACATTTTAAGTCTTTTGGGGACAAGGCATTTAATAAGTATAAATAACTAGTTATGTTACCAGTTTATTTTTATGGACTTAGTTAACAGCCCCCCCCTTTTGCATAACAATGCCAGAGCATTTTATAAACTCCTGGGTCTCATTTTGATTAAAAAGAAAGAAGACATTTTGTAGTATTGGCTCTGTGTCACCTGCTATAGTCTCTACAGATTTAAAGGGGCTTTTGCTGAACAAGATTATGATTACTACAGTAAAAAATGTGGCCCCATGGCCCACACGGCGTTCATTTTCACCCAGATTCTGAACGTGATGCTACAGAAGTGAAGGGCTTGCTCTTGTGGGAACCTCCCCGGCCCAAGTGTCCACTTTCACTATTCTCCAACACCGGCATGCGCTCTGTGCTGTGGGGTAGGGGACGTCTTACATTTTGTGTTGCTTGTCTCTTTTTCCCTCTCTTAAAAGTTATTCAAGGATCGAAACAACTTTTGCCTATGTAGGTAATACCATCAGTATTTTCCATGTTAGAGTGTAAAGCAGGATTAATTTATTTTAAAATGACAAGAATAAACATGTCTAATGTAAAATTATTGTTATCAAGAATGCCACCTCTGATTTCCACTGGTTACACAAGGGAGGAGGAGAATCCAAATCCACACCCAGCCCAAGGCTGATTCCTGTAAGACAGAAGCCAGATATGTTTCCACCTTCCACCTTCTTTACCCTATTCTGACCCTCACCCCATGGCTCTTTACTTCTCTGCTTGGGTTAGAGCAGTGGATCTCAACCTGTGGGTCCCAACCCCTCTGGGAGTTGAACAGCCCTTTCACAGGGGTCACCTGATTCATAACAGTAGAAACATTACCGTTATGAAGTAGCAACAAAAATAATTTTATGGTTGGGGGTTGCCACAACATGAGGAACCATAGTAAAAGGTCATGGCATTAGGAAGGTTGAGAACCACAGGGTTAAATAGCCCATTGCCATGGTGACACAGAATTGTCATGATTTTGGAATTTATTAGGGAAGTTAACAGGTTACAAGTCAAGGTCTAGAGATGTTAAGGATACAATTCTTTTGTCTGCAGGACATCTTCTAAGCTAGGCAGCAGCAGGCATTTTTCTCTTCCTCTCTCTCTGGTCTGCAGCCCCTTGGTCATGTGGGTCCAGTGGCCTCTGCCCTGCTTGGGGGCAAGTGTTACAAATCTCCTTTAGCACTACTGACACCTGAGGGCACTCGGCTCTACTTGCTCTGTGAGCCAGGAACACTACTTCCCTGCTTTGTGCTGTACTCGGGGTGCAGCTGCCTTACCTGCCCCCACCTGTCTGCACAGAAATGTTGGATGTGCTCCATGGTGACCTTATGATCACAGGATTCTCTCCTTCCTGCTTCTGAGATGAGGTCACTTTATAACAAACTGACCGCTCCTTTCATATTAGCCTCATACATCCTATTTTCGAACTCTCACCCAGCCATGTGTTGGGAGTTGCAAAGGTTTTAGGTAGAAGAGCCGTACCAGGGCCTTCCACTTCACCCCTCATCATGAGAACAGTTTTGTCCTCCCAGATGCTCTGACATGCTCGAGAGCACCACACTTTGAAAACTGCTGCTACACAGTGAATCCTGATGGCTGTATTTAGGAGGGCAACTCCAGTTGTGCTCCATTTACCCTTTTGTGTCAGGAAACCCCTCTTCCATCCAATGAGTATGGTTAGAGTAACAAATCAAAGATGAGAAAAAAAAAAGCATATTGATTATTCTTAAAACATTCTCTTTTGTTTCTAGTTACGGAAGGAGGGCTGTATCACTTAATTAACCACAGTGGAAGCATTTAACATACTAGTATCTGAATCTATCCATACAGAGCCCTAGTGGTACCGTGGTTAGGTGCTTGGGTGCTAACTTAAGGTTCAGTATCTCAACTTCATCAGTCATTTTGTGGGAGAAAGACATGGCCGTCTGATTCCGGAAAGAGTCCAGCTTTTGAAACCCCATAGAACAGTTCTGTCCTGTGTGTCGGAATCGAAACAGGGCATGGCTAGGTTTTGTTGTTTGGAATTATGATCTTTCATATTTGCAGTGAGATAGTGGGCTGTGTGTCTGTCATTCCCAAGCATTAATAATTCTATTTATAATAATGATTTCAATGTAGTGATCCAGTCAAGTGTAACCATTATTCTTGCTTATATGTCTGCAGGTGGGCAGGTATCTGCCTTATCTAGGCTGAGCTGCATGAATTGGGCTCCACACTGTGGAACGAGTTCAAGGTTGCTGTTTGTGTCTTCCTCCTGACTTGCAGAGGGCATGGATTCTGCAGTCAAAGACCAAGCAGATGCTGGAAACATCTCCTAAAGTCTGTTTGGAGTTAATTCGTCCTCATTTTAACTTACGTGCCATTGGCCAAAGCAAGTCATATGGATAATTAACAACATTGTGACAGTAAAGTGATATTTGTTTGGGTAGCAGGAGTGGGTCGTTGTTAAAATACTCCAGTTCATTGCAAGGAACAACTCCAAAGTAGCTACTAGTAAATAATTATTTCTACCTGATTAATTCTTGTTGAGGGCAATAACAAAGGGGCTGTGTCTTAGTTTTAATTTAAGGCTGAACTCTTCCTATTGATCTTTCAGATGACAGCTGGCATCTAAGTGTCCTCCTTCATTCTCAGAGCCACTTTTTATTGTTTCTTTCGTCCCATGAGAACCTTTCATTGATCTCTGTTGTTGTTATTTCTGCTTGGTAACCAGCTACCCCCAAACTAAATGGCTTAGAAGTAAAACCACCAGAAACCAGTAGTTAGGGCGGGTTGCACTGCATCCTCAGCTGCGTGTTTGTGAGGGGAGGTGTTGAATGGACATCTGCTCCAAAATGAGTCACTTAACATGCGTCGCAAGTTGGCCTCACGCTGGGAACTCAGTCACGGCTGAAGACCTGCGACTTCAGTTTGTCTTCAAGCGAACCTTTCCATGCGCTTCACAGGCTTCCGCGTAGCATGCTGGCTGAGTACCAAGAGTGAGTGTCCAAGAGCTAGAACCAGGAAGTTGCCACTTTCTTAGGGCCTGACCTGCAAACTGGCCCTGCGTCATTGCTCCTGTGTGCTGTTAGTCAAGCAGTCACACATAATAGGTTTAAAAGGAGAGGACCCAGTCTCTTCTGGGGCCATCTTGTTACACTAACATACTGTCTCTGCCATAGTACTTCGATCCCGAAGTCACCCCATGTGTTAATACTGCCACCAGATTCATCTCTGTACATGCAGTAAACCCTTAATAAACCAAAACCACAGCCATTGAGTCAATTCCAATTGATAACCCCATACAGGGCGTGTTAGTCTGGGTAGACTAGAGAAATAAATCCAGGGACACACATATGTGTATAAGGGAGAGGTTTATATACAAAAGCAATTGAACATTGAGAAAGCATATCAGCCCAGGCCAGATCAGGTCCATAAGTCTGATATTAGCCCATATGTCTGATACCAATCTATAAAGTCCTCTTCAGATTCACGAAACACATGCAATGACGCCAAATGCAGGACAATCACAAACCAGTGGGTAGAAAGTCTATGGGTCCAGTGGCGTTGTAAGCATCTCAGTACTGGTAGGGGTCTCTCTATGGCTTCTCCGGCTCCCGAGGTCTGATTGCGTCCATGTGTCTTGTCTTCTGCAGTGTCTCCTAGGGAGTAGCAGAGAGAGAGAGGTGTCTTCTGCCTTCAAGGAGAAAGTCCCAGATTTCCCAGAATTTTCAGGAGAAGACCATGACCACACTGCATTGACTGTCTCCAGATTGACAGCCTAGACTCTACCCCTATGCTCTTAATCCTTAAATTGACACCAGATTAGGTGACTACCACACAGGGTTTTGAGATTATAAATCGTTCCTGGAGCACTGGCTCCATCTTTCTCCCATGGAAGAATTGGCGGGTTTGAGTGACTGTCCTTGCATTTAGCATTCTGGTGCCTAACTCATAATGCCACCGGGCTCCCCATTTCCTGCCAGACCAGCACATTAATCTTGAGCTGGTTTACATTTGCTTCATGCCTTCATTAAACTTCTCCATGCTTCAGCCAGACTCATCTAGGCCCTTTCCTCTTTGTGCATCAGTCACATGATTTTTCTACTCCTGAAATATTATTTCCCCAGTCTCTTCAAATCCCAGCATTATCCTGTGCTTTAAATAAATGCTCCTGAAATCTTCCTTAAGCTCTCCATCCATCCACCTGCAGTTGCCCTTTATCGCCCTCTTCTCTTAGACCACTCCGTATCCCTTTTAAAGACGTCCTGGTCTCTTTCTTAGAGTAACCTGTCTACGGATTTATAGTTCATATGTTTTAATATTCCTATTGTAGTTGTGAACTTCAGTTGTCCACACCAATACACATATAAACACTTAGACACACAAACACACGCACACACGTACTTGATTTAAAATGACATCTTCTGGTTTAGATGAGTGTTTACAGAACAAAGTAGTTTCTCATGAAGCAACGTATATACTCAGGTTGTTCCTTGACATCGCTTACAGTGGTCAGCACTCTTCCCATTTCCACGTTGAGTTCCCTATTTCTATTTGCCCATTTTCCTGCCCGTTCCTCCTTTTTAACGTTACTTTGGGGCAGATGCTGTCCCTTGGGTCGCCTATGGGAGTTGCTCATGGATTTGATATGAGGTGTGGAAAAGGAGGGTGTTTAAAGCAAATGCAAGACGATTTTAGACGGGCATCACTGGAAGGATGGCCTTGCTGTGTATGAAAGCAAGGAAGGCTGTGTCAGGAGAGGCGTGAATGGGGAAGATCAGGAACTTGATTTCGTATGTGTTAAATCTGAGAAGACCACTAGACCATCCAGTGAAGGTGTTGGAAAGTGGTTGGATATAGAAATCTGGAATTGAGGGAGAGGTCTGGATTGAAGAAGCCCTTAAGGACGTGATTACAGACAAGGAAGAGAGGGGGTCTGAGGACTGAGCCAGAGGGCACTTACATTTAAAGGGCAGAGAGAAAGGAGAAATCAATATTAGAAATCAGGGATAAGAAAGAGCTAATGAAGTAAGACAAGCAAGGGCCTACAGTGCCTTGGAAACCTACTGGTGAGTCTTTCAAGGGGGAAGCCGTCCTGAGAGGAATGTCAGCGTAAATGAGACTTGACCCAACAGTGGGCCGGAACAAAAGTCTGACTGACACATTTGCCCGAATTCCTTATTGATGTGTGAACTGTAGAGAAGATGAGATCCTAATTATTGTTATTTAACGAATTCAAAAGAAACAGAGTCTTCTCCTTTCTCTGTCAGGAGTGCCAACTATATACCCTACTATTATAATTGGGTATAAAAGCCAAAAATAAAGAAAGAGTAAATTACTGAAGGACGATTTTCCCAATCCCTGTCAGATAGTTTAATTATAAAGCTGGTTGCCGCAGATGGAGCGGGACAAACTTGGGTTGCACATGGATAGTGATCATCAGGGAGCGAGACACAGAGACAGACAGAGAGGGAGAGAGAGTAGTGAAACGAGATGACTGAGAGCAACGGAAAGCTGAGGAGATTCAGAACAGGCGCTTGATGAAGCAGTTGGTCCTTGAACATCCAGGAAATGGAGAATTAGGTGAGGCTGCCGAGTCCCCACAATGAAGATGCCTCCCCTCAAAGTCAGCCAGTTTTAACAATAGCTGTAGCCTGAGTAGACATGAAAATGTACGCCTGCTTCAGAGAGGAACAGTCTTCTTCGTACTTAAAACAACGTAACTGTGAGTCCCCTCACAGGCAGAATGAGAATCCGTGTTTCTGGAGCCTACAAGGATGAACGATGGTCCAATTGTGGACCAGTTGTGCCAGAGTTTGTTCTCGGGGCAGTTGATTTGATAAAAAGCAGTCACACTTCTGGTCCTTTGTGTAGGAAATATTAATTAAAATATTAGATTCAAAATACAATTTTCCTTTTATTCCTAGTTAGAAAGGAAAAGATCACTCTTTTCACTTGTAGGGAATTTATGTTGGGTTTTCACACACAAGTCTAGGAAATAAACATTTTGAATCCTCTTTCCCTCAGCACCCACAGTACATGTATTCTAGTGCTTATCAAATTCTGAAAGCTGAGCTGAGCTAAGAGGAGACTTTTTTTCCGTTTTTCTGGCCCAAGTTAAGAGTCCTTTGGAAAGCAGGCAGAGCGAGTTAAAGTGCATCCTACTACTGTGAAGGGAAAGCTGTGTGTGCCAGGCACAGACGGACTGGGTTCATCCTCACCTCACTGTTACCTCTTGCTTCTTGCGGGGACTGAGATGCAGTCGTTGCCTTAACTCCGCGAGTTGTCATTTCTGGCTCCCAAACCTTGGTCTTCTGACAACTGCCATCTGGCCCTGGTTGCCCCTGACGAGCAGTGGGACTGTGAGTGGCCACTTAAGCCAGTTTGGGTGTTGGTCATGGAGCTATGGGCTTTGAAGCAGTTCATCCTGGTTTGACCCCTTGCCGAGAATGTGCCTTTCTACCCTCCATACGCAGAATCAAATTCAACGTTTCAACAAGGGTGCGGGCAAGGGTGGGGACAAGCGTCAAAAAAGCTGCGGGATAATTCCATTATTTATTAACTCCACTTTGCCACAAACTTTCTGAAGCCCCTACTCGTTCGTAAGAATCACCTGGGGATTTTGTTAAAATGTGGATTCTGATTTCAGTATCTCTGGGGTGGAATTGGCACGTTCTTAGCCAGGGGTGACCCAGAGTGAACTGTTGGAAGCCCTGAATGGGGTCCACTCAGTGACAACTGTGACAGTGGAGGCGGGACCAGGGAGGAGCAGTTCAGCTCCTCTATGCTCTGGGTTCTGTGGATCCATTACTCAATTTTATGGCCAAGTTTCAATATAGAAGGTTAACATCTTCTCTATTAAAATGGTATTTTACTCAGTTACTGGTAACTTTCTTTTCACTTAAAATAGTTTTATTAGCATGCAATTTAAGCATTTAGTCATATTAAGAAGAGTTGTGCCATCATCACCACAATCAATTTTAGAACATTTTCCTCTTTCTTATAGTCATTGTTACTCCCCATTTTCTCTCAACTTCCCCAGTCATGCCCTGAGTAATTATTAATCCAACTACTGTGTCTATATATTTACCTATCCTGGATTCCGCATACAGAAAACCTTACAAAACACAAACTAAACAAAAATAACAACAAAGCATAACAGAGAAAAACCTCATTTGAAGAGAAATCAAATTATATTAAAAAGCAAAAAACTTGAAAAGAATGAAAACGGATATCAAATGATATGGTGTTACATTTTGACCTAACTACATCTGCCACACTCAACTTTACAGTGCTTTTTGTCTGATAGTAAGGCTGTTCCTGTACCTTGACCAGAGAGGCTTCTCCAGAGTGTGGACCTTGCAGATGGATTTTGGGCTTCCACTGTTTTTCATAAACTTCTGTAAACCAGGTGGTCAGAATTTAAGCTCTGATGCTGTTCCCTCCTTTGGATTTGGATTTTATTGTTTACAATCCTTAGATCACACAGGCTGGTGTGCTGCTTCTGGGTGGGCTTACTTGATGCCTCCTACAGAGGGGTGCTTGTTTGAAGACCAGCCTTCAAGACCTCAGATGCTGTGCTTTCTGATAGCCTGGCACCATCTGGAACCTAATTATTTCTTCTAGTTATTTTGTAGAACGTTTTATGATTGACCATAGGAAATCAATGCTTTGTCAAGGTCAACACGACAGACTTGTAACATTCAAAAAATAAAAGTGGGTAGTAAACATTACAGCCGAAGAAGATAACGCAAAAGTAGTTTTCTTTTATCAAAAAGAATATTTATACAGATGATCATTTTATCTCGGTGAAACATGAATTTTTAAAATTACAGGATTTAAAAATCTTTCAAAGGAGAGATGCGGCATTGTCTCAGAGACAGAGGAATGCCTTTCAAGATAGTATTCCTCCTCTATTTATACTGTCTTTTGTATGAGAAAATAAAGACATTCAGCAGTGTTTATGTTATCTGTTCACATTCTAAATTTCTCTGAACGTCTGCCGTGTAATGGTTGGCATCTGAGAGAATAAACAGGAAATTAGAGAGGCTGAGGCTTTTTTCATCTTGTGCCAGGACTGCGTTCGTTTCATTTATTTTCCCGGGACCCCGGCAATCTGAGAGGAATACGTCTGTTGACTGCATTTCTTTATAGCTAGTATATGCATGGCAAATAGATGGCCGGCTTTCTTCTATTTCTTTCCAACTTAGTATAATGGTATCTGTGTGCCAACACATTTGGGTATATTATACCAGTTGCCAATAGATGACCGAATTGCTTAAAACAAAGAAAAATTTAAACTCTGGTACTTCCATTATCCTAAGAGAATACGCTGTTTCCTCCTGAGTAATAGATTTTATGTGTTTCGTTATAAAAATGTAATCATTTGAAACCCTACAGCCTGCAGATCACCACTGTTGATATTTTATTGTTGTCCTCGCTGACCTTCCGTCAGTCTCTAGCTCTGCTGTTTCCATGAACCAGTCAATTTATGTTTACAATTTTTTTTCCCAAGGGGATCTAATAAGAATATAAATACGTGGTATGAGGAGGGAAAGAAAAGCTAGTGGCAATATATGAGTTTTACATAGGGCTGCTAACTGCAAGGTTGTTGGTTCAAACCTATCACCTACTCCATGGGAGAAAGATGAGGCTGCCAAAAAGAATCATAGTCTGGGAACCCTATGGAACAGTTCTATCCTGTCCAATAGGGTTGCTATGAGTCAAAATTGACTCAATGACAGTGGGTCCCATGGTTCCAGGAAACATTCCAATATCTTTTCATTCATTTTTTTCCACAAATTTTTTGATCCTCGAACAGTGTTAGACGTAGCTTTGTCAAAGCCCTCCTCAGGCATGGGCCCTGCTAATGTGCCCCACCTTGGAGCAGGTTGTGCACAATGCACCTGATAATGTCCTGGACACAGAACTGCTGTTGCAGCGAACTTACTAGCTTTGCAGAGTGTCTTAACGGCAGTTTGGATATCATTTTATTTTTGGTTGCTTTATAAAATTGAGGTCTAGTGCCTTTGATACTTAGTGTATTATGAATATTGCTGCAGATATATCCATGAATGTGGTGGAATATACAGGGAGAAAGGTTATGAAAACACCGTAGATATAACCAAGCACATTTAGGGAATGAGTTGCTGGACATGGGGGGCTACGGACTAAGTATTGGGGGACAAGGTCAACTGGCATCATATAGTTCACATAGACATTGCTTTATATCCGACTTTGGTGAGTTGTGACTTGGATTTTAAAAAAGCTCACGAGCAACCATCTGAGAGACAACTATTGATCTCCCTCTGTCTGGAGGAAACAAGAGTGATGAAAATGGGAAGACATACGGACACAATTAGTCCTGTGAGCTAATGGACAGTACAATCACCAGTCTCCACCACCTTGAGACCAGAGGGACTACATGGTGCCTGGGTACCACTACCAACAGCTCTGAAAAGGATAACACCAGAAAGTACTGGATTGGGTGGGGAGCAGGATCTAAAACCATAAAAGAGGCTTTATTGGTCAGAAAGACCCTCGAGACAGTGGCCCTTAGCCACCCTTCAGGTCTGGAAGTGCACTCACCCCTGCGTTAACAGTAACCAGACATTTAGATCAAAGGGCAGCATTTACCCACAGACAAAGTTCGGAGGGTTAAGAAAAGAGGAGTGGAAACAGGAAACACAGGGAGGAAGTGGGATAAGTGAATGTACAGTGAGTGGCTTGTTGGGGATCAATTGAACCAAAATGTGTATGAGTTATTCAAAGTAAAACTGATGATCTGCTCTGTAAACCTTTACCTGATTCATAAGAAGTGAACATGTATATATATACATGTGTGTGTATGTAAATACCTTTTTCACTTATTAATTTTGAAAATGTTTCTTTTATAAAAGTGGGTGGGTGCACTAGGCCTCCCCCAGGTTATAGAGCATTTCAGAGCATCCTTGGTCGTGAGGTATAAAATGCTTGTGCTCATTGGCTTCTGCCTTCCACCCACCTGTTCTGACAAACCTTTCCTTCTGGACTGCTGCTGCTGGCGCTGGTGGATTCACAGGCCCAGAACCACTGCGGACTTGTTTGCTTTGGAAAGGCAAAAATAGGCTTCTTTTAATGGAGAGGCTAATTTTCTCCAGTTGGTAGGCAGTTCATTTAAGAATAGGGTATTTTATTCATTGTGTTGTAAAAATAGCCTCTTTTGAGAAGAATGATATGCTCCAAGTAGTTCTCATGGAAACTTAGGGATTTTCTCCCATACAGAAATAATTACTTTGATCCAGGATGCTATATTGCCTTCTCAAAAGTCTTTTTCCATTATGAAGTAGAAATGGGTATTTAATGTTTCTTAAATTCTTCTAATGGGAAGTTTTAGCAGCACCCTTTTTTTTCATGGTTGATTACCTAGCCATTTTCTCTCTAATTAAAGCCAGACACACATTTGCCTCAAATTTAAACCACATTTTAAAAACAGTCTTTACTTTGGATGTCCCCTCCACGGATTCTTTATTTCCCTGAAATAAAGGCAGAGAGACTTGCATCATTGCTTTTAACCACACTGGGACCGTATCATAGTCTAAGTGGAAGTATTAAAGATCCGGAGGAGAAAGCCTTTTTCAGTGGATTTACCTGTATGTACATGGATTGCTGTGCTCTGGAGGCCTGTTTAGACCAGTGTTGGTTCAGCCCAGTGATCACCACCAGTTTCTCCGTATAGACAATGCACCTTTCAAGTATTACAGCCCACATTGTAAATCCCTGTCCTCCACAAACAGCATTGTGTGCCAAGCATGAAGCATGCTCATGGCCAAATGTTCCTTAACGCAAATCCTGGACAAACCCTTTGCTATCAAAGACTGGAGCTGAAAAGAGTAATAGGTACTTTTGGCCTGGGGATTCCTTAAAGAGAGTATGCAAATTTCTCCGAGGAAAATGGAATTTGTATGCAAAAGCTCTTGCATAATTACAACAATTCCTCCCCTCCCCCCCTTTTATTCAGCTTCTCAATATGCTAAGTATATGTTTTTTCCTTTCCCCACAAAGGCAGGCTTTGCTGAAGGAGTTGACTGCTGGAAACCTCCTGCTAGTTCCCCAGAGCAGCCAGAAAGAGACATTCTAAGATTCTCAGGGCGCTGTTGTGCTTTGAGCATCGTTTATGTGAGCTTGAAAGGTGTTATTCAATGGTTTATAGACAGAAGAAAAACTAATGGAAAGAGGAAAAACATTTAAGATATTCGGATTTTTTTTTCTTTTTCTTTCTGGTGACTGCTTTCTTTCACAGTTTAAATTGTATTAAAAATTGAAATGACTGAAAAGTTTCAACTTTGAATCCTTTGCTGCTTGAGCTCATGGGAACTCTGAGAATGCTCAGCTAAGCAACACGAAAATACTGGCAGCGCCCCAACAGAGTATTCATTCTCTGAGCACCTCACTAGGCAATTGGAAAGAGGAGCTCCAATGTTCTGCTTGCGGAAAGAAGAGTCACACCGGATAGTCTGCATGCTACAATTGCTAGGTATCTTATAAGACCTCACTTTTGTTGATAGGTGTGTTATAGGTGGGAACATCCACATAAATAGCTTCTCTGTGATTGAGAATGGCAAGGAGCTCACTACGGTATTGGGTAAAGTCATACTACTCTCAAAACACACTGCTGGGGGGTCCATTCCAACTCCCCACAATCCTGTCTGATGGAGTGGAACTGCAACTGGGTTTCTGAGACTGTAACTCTTTCCTGGGGTAGAAAACCTAGTCTTTCTCCCCAAATCATATTATTACTAAAGATCTTTTCATTATTTCTGGATGATTTTTTTTTTCTTCTAGTAACTACAATGGCTAACATGCTGACTTTCATTTGTTTTCCAAGAACTCAAATTGCTAAACTGTTCACTCGTCTACTATACCAAGTGGTCAAATAAACCCAATCAAGTTAATTTCCATTTTATTCTGATTAATTTCCAGTGGCCCTGGGTCGTGGTCAACATTGGATTATTATGGAAGTCTAGTCATCTGTTGACCTTATTAATGAATGGCAAACACATTGAATCAAGTTCACGTACCTTGCATTGTACTGCATGGAGAGAAGAGAGGACCTGGTTTAACCTGGAAGGACTTACCTGCTGTTGGTGGCACGAACTTCTATGACATCATTAGGGATTGGCTGTGTTATGTTGTTAGCTGTCTTTGAGTCAGCTCTGACTCATGGTGACCCCATATTCAACAGATCAATGATCAATGCTCTGCTGCCTCTACCTGCATTGTCTTCTCCCATTATTGGAATGCGTGAATCTATTGTTGCAGCTTTGGGTATTTTGAGTGTAATTTTGGCTCATCTTCCAACACTGTATGGGACAATACTCCATTATGATCCATAAGATATTTTAGTGACCGATTTTGAGAAGTAGATTAGCAGTCTTTTTCCCAGTCTGTTTCCATTTGAGAGCTCGGCTGAAATCTGTCCACCATGGTCCAGCCTGCTGGTGTTCTAGTAATGTGCAAGTTACAATAACAAGGCAACTGAGCGGTGGGTGCTGGGAGATGGATGTAGGGCTGTAGTTAATAAAATATCCAGATGTGTGGTACAGGTGGTAGGATCCAAAAGAGAAAGGCAAAGGAGCTGCTGTAGAGTTCTGAGGTAGACAGAGACTGTTATATATAGCTTAAAAATTTTTATATGGTTAAGTAAACAATAAAACATATCCATATCAACCAATTTTTCATGTACTATTTGCTGACAAAAACCCTCATAAATAGACCAGTAGACAACATCATGATTGGACAAGTTTTCAGCAAGGACCAGTCTCTGGACAAGGACATGCTTGATAAAGCAGATGGTCAACGAGATGGATTGACACAGCGGCTGCAGCAGTGGGCTCCAATATAACAATTGTGAGGCTGGTGCCGGACCAGGCTGCGTTTCCTCTAGAGGGTCTCTGAGTCTGAACTGACTGTCAGCTCCTTCATAACTGTAACTCTCAGTGACATGGATCACATTCTTCGTGGGCAGCAACCACCACTCTCCATTTCTGTATTCTTCCAGCACCCTTAACAGAAACTCTGTGCCCCTCAAACCATACCCCACATTTTCCCCTCTCACCCAGCTCTGGTAACCACCAACAAACGCCTGTCTCTGCGTTTCCCATTTTGAAGATGTCCTGTAAGTGGAATCCTACCCTATTTGTGCTTTTGTGGTTCATTGTAGCCTTTGACCTAGAATAGAAAAGTAAAGCGACAGTATAGGGTGAGGGTGAGTGGTGAGTGTGAAGATTGGGTACGTCAAGGAGGGCGATGATAAGAACAGAACTTGATGTATATGTTTATTGTTGCTGGGTGCCACCTGGTCAGTGCTGACTTATAGTGACTCTGGGTACAATAGAAAGAAACACAGTTCTGTGCCATCCTCACAGCTTTATTGCAGCCTATTTTTGTAGCCATTTGTCAACCTATCTCATTGAGTGTCTTCTGTTTTGTTTTGTTTCCACTGACCCTCCATTCACTAAGCATGATGTCCTTATTCACAGTCTTCTCTCCTTCTTACACGTCCCGTGTATGTAAGACAAATCCCGCTGCATAAGAGTAAGTGTTAAATACCACAGTTGAAGCATATCCCCAACTCCCGGCCTTCCTTTGACTCCCACTGTTATTAAACAAGGAGATGAGCCATGAATGGTGAAGCCTCTTGGCGTGCAGGACCTGTGTACTCCCTGTGAACCGGAATCTGCCCAGGCTTGTTTTAACTACTGTTGACACCCCTTACCCCATTAAGGGCAGCTCTCTGGAACCATCTTGGGGCACCCAGGAGAATTAACATAACTTCCTGCGATGCCTGAGTCATGACATTTCTTCTTGTCCAGCCTCACTGCTGTAAAAGAACATGCTTCCTTTCGATGGCTGTGACCTGCCTTCCATTTGAATGTTTGGGCACAGTTCCGTTGCCTGGACCAAGTGAACGGGGCCACCTGCCTCTGGATACTGGTGTTCTGCTACAGAGCCACTGGGTGACAGTGAAAGTCTCAGAATACCTTGTCACTGTGTACAGTCCTGTCACATTGACAGAGGTATTAGTTCTAGAAATCCTTGGTGGATCTTATTTTAGGTGAACAAAGATTAAGGACTTTCAAATTTTATTTTCCTTCATGTTGTGACACTCTTATTCTAAGAAGTTATCTTTATTCTAAGGAGAACAGTCAGTCTATAGGCAATCTGAACATTTGTATAAGTTTTACTTTATCTATTTTACATACCCTTGAAAAATAAATAAATAGAGATGAGAACAGCACTGGGTGGTTCTCAAAGAATTTGAAAAAGGTGTGAACAGGCTTTCTTGAATATTTAAAATTTAGTTAAGTAAAGTATTTTAGGTTTGATACATACATAATTCTCTCCAAATTAAATTTTATTTAATAATAAAAATCCCCCATCTTATAGTGCTGTATGATTAATAGATTTTTTTTTAAAGTTCTGCAGTAAATTTAGTGCAATGAATGTGGACAAATTCAATTAATTTAAATTATTGAGGGGCTTGCTTCTTTTTAATCCAAGTGAGTATTTGTAGGTAGCATGTTGCTATTTAATATTAATTAGATTTTTCCTAAACTATTTATTAGGAGTATATGTTTAGACTCTAACTCAATCTTTAAATGTGTTTTCTCTACCAAATATTGAATACTGCCTTTAAAATAACATAACAGAAGTTTGAAAAAATAGGAGAAAATCATTCATAGTCTCAGTATCTAGAAAAACAATGAATACCATTTTTGTGTTCCCAGTCACCCAGACAGATCATGCATATTTATAGGTAAAAATGTAAAGAAATGTTCATTTCTGTAGGATTCTTCACTTACGTTTCTGTATGATTTACAGGTATATTAAATTTACATTTCTGTATGATTCTTCACTTCTGTGTGAGTCTTAGAGATATAAAACTAGCATTTCAGAAATTGTTCTCTAGTTGTGTATATGTGAGTTTAGATATAGCTTCAAATTCTTTATGAAGGAGCATTCAGCGTCACACATCCATTAACACTCGACCCACCGCACTTTACTCTGCTTTTCTGATGCCTGAGAACTAACTCCTCTTTTCAGAGTGTAGTTTTGTCTTTTCCATTCCCATTTGTATAATCTTGTCTCATGCATATGTCCATTGTACATGTCTGCCTGTGCGTATGTGTTGATAAAAACCTGCGTGTACAATACATATGATACTGCTGTGTTGTAAAAATGTACTTCTCCGGAACTCTTGTGTCTGCTCGGTTCTGTTCCTGTAGGTCTGTTTCAAGATTCTCATGTCAGCATCACCGCACTACGGGGAGGGCAAAGACGCGAGGCTGCTGGGCACAGAACTGATGGAGGTGTTTAGTCTTAGGCCCGTGGTGCTTCACTGATGTCACCCTGGTCTCAGCCCTCACTGACTTTAAGACCGTCTTACTCTGTCCATTGTCTCCCTTCACCCACAGTTCTATATCCAACTTTGTGATGGGTTCCCCTTTTGTCCCCTTCTCATTCCCACTCCCACCATCCCCTCCCCTCATGAGATCACTACTCCAACCTCTGTTCCTGAGGGGTTTATCTGTCCTGAGTTCTATGTGTAGAGAGCTCTTATCTGTACCAATGTGTGTACTCGGGTCTAGCCGGATTTGTAGAACTGGGTCATGGTGGTAGGGGGGAGGAAGCGCACCCTGGTTGAATTGTCCTTTCCTTGTAACCCTTTTGTAGGGGGAATGTCCAGTTGTCTACAGATGGGCTTTGGGTCTCCACTCCAACCCACTCATTAACATCAATATAATCGTCATTGGATTTTAAAAAAACCAATTGTATTGGTATATAACCCACATGCCATACAATTCAATAGCTCAATTATATAAAGAATTGTACAATCACTACCACATAAATTTCAGAACATTTT
>NW_022109491.1:35430660-35440677 GCF_000313985.2 Echinops telfairi
TAGAACAAAGCATTCTTGTGTTTAGGGAGGCCTTGAGTAGAGGCCCACAGTCTGTCTGCTATCTTACTACTTAATATATAAATATATGTACATTGGACTCTTTTATTATAAATTAAATCCATTCATCATAAATTAATATATTTACATATATACATGCCTATAGCTATACCTCTATAAATAGCTTTTGCTTCCCACTTCTTTCCTCTACTTCTTTGCACCTTTCTCCTGCCCCACTATCATGCTCACCCTCCACGTGGCTCTCAGTAATTCCTCTTAGATATGTTGCACTTGACCAACCCCACCAGGCCTCCTCGCCATCATTTTTAGATCTCTTGTTGTTCCCTATCCTGTGAACTCTTTGAAGCCTCCTCTCACCTATTGTGGATTGATTTCCCCCAGTCTGATGATTAACATTTGGAATCACTCTGTTCTTCCCCAGGATATGGCTTTGAAGGGAGCAGACTCCACGAGAGGCGTGGGAGCACTGTGAAGGTTCTGGGTGTGTGCCAGGTCTCCTCCCTTCCCAGGTTCACCTTAAGGAATATTTTCTTTAATAAATATGCGTCTGAAAACAGAGCAGAAAATTTGGGAATCAGACTCCAGCTTGTGATGCAACTGAGCACATTTCTGGTGTAGTTAGCATCTACTCAGGGGAGCAGATATTTGCCCTTACACAATTTGACGTTTGTTTCTCCGGGAGATTCAGGGCTTACAAATGGTTCATTCTGGTTTGACGCTCGGCTGAAAGTTTGCATTTTCATCCAAGGTGTACTGAACCTGAATCTACATTTTAACAAGATGCCTCTGTGATTCTTGTGCACTGTTGGCTGTCTGTGTCTTTGGGTTCTAAATCCATGCAGTCAACCAACTGTGGGTAGAAATGTTGTTGGTGGTGGCAGGGTTGGAAATTAAGTTGTTGAAGCAACCTATCAAAGTCTAAGAGGTTGTATAAGATGCTCTAGGGTCACTATGACTTGGATTGGACTCTATGACAATAAGTTGTTTTTTTTTAGTTAGGTGTTGTATTAGGGATTATACGTAATCGAGCTGAATTAAAGTGCAGGGTGCATAGATGGTATGAAAATACTGTACAATTTCATATAAAAAAACAAAAACCAAACGCACCACCATCGAGTTGATTCCAGTGCATAGGAAACCCTGTACGGGGTTTCTGAGACTCTAAATGTTTATAAGAGCAGATAGTCTCATCTGGAGGAGTGGCAGGTGGCTTTGAACTGGTGGGTTAAGCAGTTAGCTTCCCAATGCTTAACCCATTACACCACCAGGGCTTCTTAGAGTGTCTGTCGCAGGATGGAGTCCTGTACAATTTGTCCCTGGTCCCTTTGAAATAGGACTGAATTCCATTCAGTCTACCCCAAACCCCAAATCCAAACCCACTGCCATTGAGTTGACTGTGACTCATGTCTACCTATATAGGACTTTTAAGGCTGTAAATTTTTATGGGAGCAGGTACCAGGAATACTCGCTGCCATTGAGTTGAGTACGAGTCACAATAACCATGTAGAGCAGGGTCGAACTGCTGCCTCCGTAGTTTCTGAGATTGTAAATTGTTACTGGAGTAGAAAGTCTCATCTTTTTCCAGGGGAGCAGCTAGTGGTTTTGATCTGCTGACCTTGCCATTAGCAGCCCAATGTATAACCTCATACACCCCTAGGGAGCACATAGCCTCCTCTTTCTCCCCGGAGTAGCTAGCAGTCCAAATAGAGCCACCAGGGTATTTCATGGAAGGGGCTTGGAGGCATCCATAGATTTTGGTCTTGGTGCAGCAATCTGAGGGGTGGCGGCTGTATACATAATTGTCTCAAGATCTTGTTGTGGGGGTCCTGGAGGCACACTGGGTTAAGTATTGATCTGATAACTTCAAGGTTGGTGGTTCAATCCTACCAGCTGCTATAACATGAATGAAAGATGAGGCTGTCTGTTTCTGAAAAGGTTTCTGGGCTCAGAAACCCTATGGGGCAGTTCTAATCATCGTTATAGGGTCACTGTGAGTTGGAATTGATTAGATCCTTGTTAAAAGTTCTTGTTAAATAGGTGGAAAAGCTAGAATCAACAAGTCCAAAGCCCTGGTTAGAATCTTAACCTCACCTGAACTTCCTCCCCTCCAAGCAAGGTGTTTTGGCCCCATTCAAGGTGCATTGAGATTCTAGATGTCCAATAGGGTCTTTCTTTCGTTTTCAACTTATAATTGGGAAGTTCCCATAGGAAAAAATCATGATTGGTGCTGTAAAAGCACTTCTTATCTGTCACATATGGGAAATGAAAGTTTCGTAGAGGTCAGAAGAAAGCGTGCCCTCAATTATGATGATGACTTGTGTATCACAAATGGTTTAATAGCTTGGAACGCATGCTAGTCCCCTGCCAGGGTAGAAAGGGAAAGAACAGCCTCATCGCTCCCGAGCAGTCGTGTGGTACCGTTTTGAGAAGGGTGAAAAGAAGCCCCCTTATATGCTTCCATCGATGTCTCTACTTCTCCTTTGTGATTTGGAACTGTTATAAAATCCCAGAAGTTTATTAGTTCACCTTGAAGAGCTTGTCAAGGTGAATGTCCTCATAATGAGTGGGTGATAATTAGAGACTGGGCATCCATCTGCTAGTGTTTACTCAGTGTAGTAAGTTTTATTATGCATCGTGTAAGTTGTCTTAAGGAAATTTCTTTGCCTTTGAACCAGTTTTTCAAATGCAAACAAGAGTGCTCCTCCAGGCAACAGAAGAATTCTCTTTCTTAATCTTCCAGCACAGGATGCTTTAAGTGGGATCTGAGGTGACATGACGCACCTCTGAGAAGCCCGGGTGTGCTTACAGACACCTTGGAGAGTGGGCTGAGGCTAGCGGGCCAGCCCCCTGATGTGGTGTCCCCCTGTCAGCAGTCTGTTTTCCAGGGGTCTGACGCTGGTATTGGTGCTGGTTCTTCTGCCTGACAGCATGCTGTGAATGCTGCCATATGTAACATAGATGTCCTTCCTGCTCTCCCGAGTGTGAGCCCCATTCTGGAAGCCTACTGTGTGCAGCCTCCATGGTCCATGCTATGGCGAATTGGGAATTCCAGGCTGGGTGGGAAGATCTTCCTCACATTTCACCTGACCCCTCCGCACATACCTATTCTGACTTTCTCAGGAGCTCAGCAGTAGCTCCCCAGCTCCCCTTCCCTCTTTGCAGTAGGTGCTTATCTGTTCCATATATGTTCCCCCATCCCCATCTCCCACTGGCTCCATTTTCAGGGTCAGTTTTGTTGTTTACCTACTTGGTTTCATTTTTCTTCTCTTAGGGATTGAATTGTGTCCCCCCAGTTGGATTCCAGTGGATTCCAGTGGAATCCAACCTACTGCAACCCCATGAGATGGGTTTTTGAGGCTGGAATCTTCTCAGAAACAGATCACCAGGTCTTTGTTCTAGGTAGCCAAACTGCCTGCCTTTTACTTCTCAGCCCATTGCATAACCGTCCCATGGCTAGGGAACCTTTTCCCTGTACCCGTGGAAGCCTGTGGGTTTGGTGTTGGGCTGCTAACTGTAAGTTCAGCAGTTCAAACTCACCAGCCACTCCTCAGGAGAAAGATGAGGTTGTCTGCTTCCATCGAGACTTATAGCCTCGGAAACTCTAGATCGGATTGCTGTGAGTTGGACTCAACTTGATGACAGTAAGTTTGGGTGAGAGGGGAGAAGAGCTCTATGGCATAGTCGATTAACTGTTGGATTGCTAACCCAAAGACTGGTGGTTGAAATCTACCAGCTGCTCAGTGGGAGTGAGATGAGGCAGTTTGCTTCAGTAAAGATTGACGGTCTCACAGTAGGACCAATTTTACCATCTGAAAAAAAGAAAAAGATTTTCTTTTGTCTCTATTTCTGTTGGAATATAACAAAAATTACCACTAAACATTAAACAAAGATAACCTATGTCTAATCAAGGGAAACCAAGAATATACTTAATTTCACCTTCAAGCACAGATGCTGACCCCAAACCAGCAAGTTCTTACATAAATAATATTTCTCTACGAGGTGCTGGGGGCAAAAAATAGTTTAGTGGAATATAATTACAACGGGAAACTGGCATTTTGTCACTGCTATTCTTGAGTGTTAGACCGAAAAACTTAAGTCAGAGGTCAGGGATTGACCTTAAATATGGCCATCTACATATAACTCACTAGAAAAGGATTTGTTTAATCCGAAACAACGCATTGTCTACTGTTGATGGTCTCGGAGAGTCACCTATGTCGGACACATTTCATTCAGAGCTCTTCATTAAAGTGCTCCTTCCACTGAAGACTCATCTTAGCCTTTCATAGGAAGACAAAACAACTCTGCTTGCAGAATATTCTAGTAGCATGCTTTATAGCAGCACATCCCACAAGGGGAGTGGGCCTGCTAATCCTAAGAATCATAAACCTGCCACTTCCTCTGTTAGATGGACATAGCTGAACAACTAGGGCCAGCGTCCTCGAGGTTAAGGAAAAGAACCCAAGGCTCGGAAGAAACCGTTAAGTGGAAATTATGAGAAACGAGGGCAGGAAAATGAGGGGCAGGTGGAGCAACACTCGACAGGATCCCAGAGTCCTCTTGAGATGCTGAAGCCAGCAGCGAATATTCGGAAATTCAAGAAAGCCAGTAAAGGGCAGGTAGGAAAAGACGACAGAGGAATTACTCAGGAAGGTCCTGGTGTACAGCACAGCTCGGATGAACCTGGAAAACATTCTGCTGAGTGAAATAACTCACTGACAAAAGGACAGATGTCTGATCTCATTCAGATAAACCATTTAGTAGAGGTAAACACAAAGAGCCCAAAACCAGAGGTGGGAGGGAGGGAGGGTGAGAGAGAGGAAGGGGGAAGTCAGTTCTTTGTCCCCCCCTCCTCCCCAAGCTTCTGTTAACGAAGGTGGAATCATTTGGAAAAGGATACTGGTGATGGTTGAATAGCCTAATGAATGTTAGCAAATTGTACAAGTAAAAATTGTTGAACTGGCATAGTCCAAAAATTCTAAAAATTGCAAGGAGGTAAAAGTCGTAAAGATAACAATCCAGAGCTGGAAGCATGGCAGATCCGGCCCGTGCACGTTGACGAAGCATCTTGCCCTTTGGGTGAGAGCATACCAAGTACTCATGGATATTCCACCAGGGATCCTGAGTGGGCTGCCACCCTGTGCCTTCCAGGAGTGCATGGGAGGAGCCTCCAGTGATACCTGAATGACTCCAAAGGACTTGCAAAGACATTTGTGTGTGTTGGGGAGCAGGTAGAAGTAGTTGGAGCACAAGGCATATTTAAGGTGGTATGGAAACGATGTGCTGGAGGTTTCTGACCTCCTCTGACTTCGGAGGAGGAGAGAGAATGATTATTATTTTTTAAATTAAATATAGACTTTATTTCATTGCTAACAATTTTTGTAAATTCAAGTTTATGGTTATATCATAATCCCTTTTCCTGTTCAATATTTTACTTATTTATTTATTTAAATCATTTTACTGGGGCTCCTACAGCGTTAACATCAGCCCAAAGCTGATTCCAATGAGGCAGAAAGCCTCCTCTCGCCAACACTTTCACCAGTCCTCGTACCAGTCATCCCTCCCACAGCGCTCTGCTTCTGTGCTGGGCTTGGGAATTCTTCGCAGTGGCTCCACAGAAGTCATAGGGCATACTTAAACAGCCTGGGATGATCAGGTTTACAATTCAGGTTTAGGTGGGACTCAGGATACAGTTCTTCTATCATGACAACTTCCTTTCAGTCTTGTCCACAGGCAGGCCTCTTCCTCCCCATTTCAACTCTTCAGTCCCTTGGGCCTGTTGGGCTCCTTGCTCAGGCCTCCATCTATGGATATGGGTATGAGTATATAGGAACTATATGGGTATGAGTATATAGGAACTATATGGGTATGAGTATATAGGAACTATGTGGGTATGAGTATATGAGAACTATATGGGTATGAGTATATAGGAACTATATGGGTATGAGTATATAGGAGCTATAGGTATGAATATATAGGAACTACATGGGTATGAGTATATAGGAACTATAGGTATGAGTATATGGGATGCTGCAGGCCAGGGACAGCCTAGGGTGGGATGTGAGGAAACAGCGCTTACGCTGTGAGAATAGTGATGGGTCCACACTCATGAGGCAAAGATACCGGGAAACGGTACAAAGAAAGAGGGGCAAGGACAGTAAACTGAGCAACTTCTTCTGACCCAAACCACAGGGTTTGGGATAGCAAGATACACTGGGAAGAAGCCGGGGGTATCACGGAAGGGACCTGAGTTAGAGCTCAGGAATTTTGAAATCAGTCTATCAGGCAATTCTCAGGCACTTCAGTGCGAAGAGACTGGTTCTTCCAAAAGAGAGGGGAGTGAGGTTGAGTTTGGTATAGACAAACGAGGACAGTAGAATATGGTGAAACCAGGAAGGGGGTGTCTTAATTTCTTAGTGCTTCTGTAAGAGAAATACCACAAAGGAGTGGTTTTAAAGAACACAGATCTAGCAATTCAGGAGGCTAGAAACCAGAATTCAGAGCATTGGCTGCAAGCGAGATTCTTTATGGTCTACTTTAGTTTCCAGTAGCTGGGAATCCTTACAATTCCTGGGCTGATGGATGCTTCTGCCTCCATTGTTTTTAGGCGGTGTTAGCAGACCTCTCTCTCCCATCTGCTTCCTTGTCCTGGTGTGTATTCAACTCTCTATATCATTGAAATGTGATTAGACGTAAGATACTCCTGTGCTGTAGGGCCTCCTTCATATAACAAAGAAAGTCCTCTTTCCAAACAGGATTATATCCATATGTTAATTAAATAAAAAAATAAAAACCACTCCCATTAAGTTCATTCGGACTCAGGTGACCTGATTTGTATTTATTTAGTCCAACACTCAAGAATAGCACTTATGAAATGCTAGTTTCCTATTTTAATTATCTTTCAGTTCCCTTTTTTGCCCCCAGACCCTTTGTGCTTGAAGATGAAATGAGCTATGTTCTTGGGTTCCCTCCACTGGGGATAGGCTCCCCAAACCCAAACTCTGCCATCGAGTCAGTGCTGACTCATAGCAGGCAACCCTGTAGGACAGGGTAGAACTTCTCCCCTGAGTTTCCCAGGGTGACTCTTTACTGGATTAGAAAGTCCCCTCTTTCTCCTTCGGAACGCCTGGTGGTTTTGAACGGCGGACCTTGAAGATCTCAGCCCAAATATTTAGTGGTGGCTTTTGTTATATTCCAACAGGCATAAAGACAGATCATTGTCTTTCAGATTGTCAAAATGGGGTTTATTGTAGTTAACTTTGAAATTTCATGAAAACATAAAAATGAAAATCACTTGTTTTGCCACGGACAAATAGTCACTGTAACTTAATGGTGTGTACATTGTGTGTAGTGTAAGCTGTGGTATTGAGATGGGGTTACAGTGGACATACAATTTAATGGGGTTATAATGGACATGCAGCTAAATTGCCATAAGCTGTAATTTTAGCAATATCCTATTACTGTGTAAACAGACTTTTCTCTTTTTCCTCCACCTATTTTGAAATAGTTTGTGCTCCTCTTCAAGATATGGATACTTAGAAATTGTCATAGAATTATTTCATGAGAAAGCATAGATTAATTAGATGTGCATCCTTGACTTGGATAGGCAATGTTTCAGACATTAGAAATGAGAAAAGTATTTTGTTTGAATTATGTCATATCGTACAGGCATTTACAACTCAGATGCATGTAAAGAAAAGACCCATTTTGCTTACCTTATGTAGGTCCGCATTGAGAGACTAAAGTATTTACAGACCATTACCTATCATACTTCACTCTTGAGACCACTTGTAGTAATGAGCTGTCAATTATTGTGCATCTAAGTGTAGTTACAGGGACCATTGGGTTTGCAGTCTAAAAGCCAGCACTTATAAATGTGAAGAAATTGAATTATAAATGTGGTGGTTTGATGAGTATCTACTGCATCGTGCCCCTGTCTGGACGCAGTGTCTGGTCTTGGAAAGACCTCAGCATTCATTTAAAATATGAATCAGTGAAAGTGTTTCATACTTACATGGCTACACCATCTTTAAAATAATACTTGGGCATTGGGTGGAAGCTTACATTGTGACTTGCAGTCTCAGAAGCCCCATCCAGGGTTGCTGTGGATCATAGAGTGTGGGTTTGGATTTGGGTTAACAATTGTTAAACAAGTTGCTCTGTGCTGTTGGTTTTGCTTTTGCAACGTGTCTGCATTCTCATGGTTTCCATTCTGTTTGTTCTGTTTCCCTGAATCTAGCTTCCCCCTCCCTCATTGCCTTCTTTGCTTTCTCTTTGTTGGCCTTTGACGTGGTATAGGTAGCTGTTTACAGGAGCACATTACTCACAGTGATACTATTTATTTTATAAGCCAGTTTATTACATGGCTAAAAGGTGACCTGCAGAAATATGAGGTCAGAGTATAAGGGAAACCAGAATCCACACAACAGGACCAGTAGGTAGGATCAGGCTAAACGGAGAAGAGGGATTTCGTTTTGTTTGCATCCACAATCAGTGTTCATGGTAGCAGTGGGCAAGAAGTAAAGCCACCTGTTTCATTGAGCAAACCTGCTGCACGAGACTTCTGTAAAGTGTTAAGAGCAAGAATGACACGTTGGAGACTTAGGTGCACCTGTCACTGCAAGCCATGGGATTTTCATTTGCCTCATATGCATGGGAAAGTTAGACGTTGAATAAGGAAGGCTGCATTTGAATTACGGTGCTGGTGAAGAATCCTGGAATAAACAGGTGTTTAAAGGAGAATGAACAAATGGATCGTGGACAAAGTACAGCCAGAGTGCTGAAGGATCCGGAGATTTGATCGCATATATTTTGGACATGTTATCGGTCCCTGGAGAAGGACATGATGCCTGGCAAAGTGGAGGGGCAGAAGGAAGAGGCAGGCCTTTGACAAGATGAACGGACACAGTGGGTGCCACAATTGGGTGAAACAAAAACAACGGTTGTGAGCATGGCCCAGGACCGGGAGTGTTTCATCCTCTTGTGCATCGGGACCCTCTGAGCAGGAACCAGCTGATGGCACCCAACCACCACCACCACCACCACCAAACCTGGCTTCAATCCAAAGAACCAGTGGCCCGATGATGACAACCCGAATGTAGGATCCACAGCCTGCAAAAAGCAGGGGCGTCCCTGCAAGTTGCTTGATTGTTCGCAGCACATGTCATCATGGAGATGATTACATCATCATCGCCAAACCCCTGGGCATGGTGGACCATCCAAGATGACCCCTGCTCTGGGGGTGCTCTTAGTAGATACCGATGTAGGCTTAGTATATATATGCACACAATGTATGCATATTCTTAGGTGAAAAGAGGGTGAATCGTTTATTCTTTACAGAGTTCATGGTGTTTTAAAAGCTGTAGTCCAGCATAAAGAAAAACATGAAAACCACATGTATGTTCTCACCACCCAGTCATACAAAACAAACTGTGTTGAGCCAGTTCTGCCTCACAGCTGACCTGTAGCGCAAAGCAGAATTGCCCCTTGGGGTTTCTGAGACTGTAAATCTTGATAGGAGCAGAAAACCTCATCTTTTTCCTTTAGAGTTGCTGGTGGGTTCAAACTGCTGACCTTGTGGTTAGCAGCCCAATGTGTAATCCACTACACCATCAGGGCCCCACCCAATCGTAACCACTGTGGATGTTTGGAGGGGTCACGTCCCTGTGTCTTGTGCCTGTCTCTGTACACACATGCAGATATACTTAGATTCTCAGATAGTACTTATTGCTTATCTGCTTCGTTTCAGGCACCCCGCTAGCCATTGGGGGACACAGTGATGAGCCGAGTGGTCCTTTCCTGTTCTTGATTCCCTTTTTTGTTCAGAGGGGAGACATGCTGTCACCAACAGGTCACTGTGTGTGGTGTTATGAGTGCTGTGAGGAAAGGCGATCAGAAAACCAGTTGAAGGGTATCTGGTGGACGTGAGTGTCTGTGTGGGGCAGTTCTCAGTGTGGATCTGTGGGTGTCTGTCACCTGTGAATGAGGGTATGAAGGAAGGCC
>NW_022109491.1:35440988-35455712 GCF_000313985.2 Echinops telfairi
TGGTACCCTACCTTTATCACACTCACAAGTGACTTTTCATGTCCAATTTTCTTCTGCCTTGCATCTCCGTTGTCTTGGCTAAGGGCTTTCTCTGGCTGCCTGTTCCTCCCACGTATGGGCTATGGAAATATGCTCTTTTCACCCCACCGAGCGGTGGAAGTTGGTAGATAACTGTGGGGGACCAGCCTCCTCACAACCGAATGGGTCCAAGGGGTGGTTGTGTAATTGTGGGGTAAATTAAAGAGACATCAGACAAGATAAAGTGCAAGGGCTCACCTGTTTCCTGATGCCCTGAAGCAGAACGAGACCAGACTTAACTGACTCTCGGACTTACGTAATCTCATCTTGGGCAGCAAACCACGGTAAGCACATATGTAACAGGAAGGGGTTGTACAAGAGGCATACCTGTGACAGGAAGGTACATACATAACAAGATGGGAGGGCTCTAGAGTCAAGGTGACAGCCTGACCTTGGTCGTCCTTTAGCTGGCTTGACCTTCGGTATCTTTGAGCTCTTCTCCAGGGGTACAATCTACCACTAGCTCTCTTTACCACATTTGCTTATGCACACATTTGTCCTCAGTGATCGTATTCGTGAGGTGGGCACCCACTGATCTGATTTTCAGTTCTTTGATGTCTAATAACTGATCCCTTCTACACCTTGTGGTCATACAGGTTGGTGTGCTTCTTCCACTCTTATGTAAACTGTATTTTTAAATTTGAAATGAAGAATCATGTAAACTTATTTCCATAACACTAAACAAGCCTCATGTAAGATGTCATATGCTAATTCCATATGAAGGTATAGGGTTTATTTAACAAATTCTCTAATGGTACAATCTATTGTTTGCATTTTAAAAATTTGCTGTTGTAAGCAAAGCTGTGAGCAATGTCATCCATCCGTTTTATATGTTCTTAGAATGACATTTGAAGAAGCGAGCCCTGGTGGTGTAGTCAGTTATGCATTGGGCTGCTAACCACGAGTGCAGCAGTTTGAATCCCCCAGCCGCCCTGTGAGAGAAAAATGAGACTTTATGCGCTTGTGAAGAGCATAATGTTCAGGAACCCAGAGGAACAGTTCTGTTTTGTCTCATAGGATTGCTTTGACGCTTCAAAGAACTGACTTCATGGCGGTGACTTTTTGAGAGTTAGGGTGAAATGCTCAGAGTAGAATTGTCGAATCAAATAATAACCACATGTCATGGCTTTTTGATATCTGGTGATACAATTAAACAGATTACTTGACTACTTCACAGCTCAGTGTTTTCCTTGCCCCCACTCCTTTCCCCCTTCCCCCTGTATTTGCAAAGTGTCCAATCTATCTCGAAAAGTTTAAAGAACTCTGCACTGGGGCAATATATTGCTCTAGTGATAGGTTTTTGTTTCTGAAATCAGCTTCTTATTATGGGTGAGAGAGCTAATGTACTTAGTATAAGTGCATCATCGCACAGGCTAACAGAGTCCTATTTGTTGCCTACAATGTTGGCGTGAAACAGAGAGGGAGGGGGGTGGGGAGGAGAGAGAGAAAGAGAAAAGACATTCTGAAAACAAGCCAGCAGCCATGGATCAGTGCAGGTGTCAACATGTCATGTCATTTTCTCTTTTTGGAGGCCCGATAAAAGCCTTGAGAATATTGAAATGCATCACAGAGGAAACATTTTGCCTTGCACGTAAATAATTTTGTTGTTTGTAATTTGGTCTCATATAGAACTTTTTTTTCCTTCCCATTTTCTTGCACCAAAATAAAGTTATTAGTTTAGCTGATTTGTTGTCACCTTCCACGGCCTTGCTTTCACACGGCATCCCCCCCTCCGACGTCATACTGCTACTCAGTACACGTGAACGAACACCTGGCATCTGTCTGTGGAGGGCCAGATCCTCTAGTACGGTTTGAAAGGGAAACGAGTGCAGGACCTTCCTGGAGGGCTCTCAGCCAGAAACCACAGACAGAGGGAGAAGGACCTCCCTATATCAGCTTGTCTCCAACACTAAACATGCACATGCATCTCTCGGGAGTCTTGTGAAAATGCAAATTGACCCAGTCGGTCTGGAGTTAGGGCCTGAGACTGGGCATTTCTAACATGGCCCCAGGGCGTGCTGATGCTGTTGATCTAGGGACCCCACTTTAATGGCAGGGTGTTTGAAGACAGCAGCACAAAGTCTCTGTGTATCTGGGAGGGCCAGAGGGCCAGAAGGAGCGCTGCCCACTCTCGTGGGGGGACCCTCGTCGGGGTGGGCCCTCTGATTGCCAGGCAGGGGCGGGTCTTCCTGCGCTGGCTTCTTGCAGCTCCTTCTGACTACCTGCCCCTGCGGTGAGCTCACACGTGAACGGTTTTTTTCTTCTTCTGTGTTACATCTAAATTTTGATCAGCGATCATATATTCTTTTTGTCATAATAAAAACAGTGAATAGATGCTACTTAAAACTAGAGTAATTTAAAAAACCAAACCTATAATAATAATGAAACCCCAAACAACTGCTTCCATCGCTTTACTGATGGGTCTCCTTGGGCCTCTTTCATCTCACCTGATTTCTTTGACGTTACTTTCGTGTGCGTTAGGGGGATAGGGGAGACAAGTGTTTCGGATTATTGGGGTTTTTATTTGGTACCCTACCTTTATCACACTCACAAGTGACTTTTCATGTCCAATTTTCTTCTGCCTTGCATCTCCGTTGTCTTGGCTAAGGGCTTTCTCTGGCTGCCTGTTCCTCCCACGTATGGGCTATGGAAATATGCTCTTTTCACCCCACCGAGCGGTGGAAGTTGGTAGATAACTGTGGGGGACCAGCCTCCTCACAACCGAATGGGTCCAAGGGGTGGTTGTGTAATTGTGGGGTAAATTAAAGAGACATCAGACAAGATAAAGTGCAAGGGCTCACCTGTTTCCTGATGCCCTGAAGCAGAACGAGACCAGACTTAACTGACTCTCGGACTTACGTAATCTCATCTTGGGCAGCAAACCACGGTAAGCACATATGTAACAGGAAGGGGTTGTACAAGAGGCATACCTGTGACAGGAAGGTACATACATAACAAGATGGGAGGGCTCTAGAGTCAAGGTGACAGCCTGACCTTGGTCGTCCTTTAGCTGGCTTGACCTTCGGTATCTTTGAGCTCTTCTCCAGGGGTACAATCTATGATCCTTATCAAAAGGAAGTTGTTCCCACTTAGGGTGGGCGAGACCGCAGGGCCCGATTGCCTTTGATGGCAGACAACCTTCAGGCAGCTAGCCTTCGAGTGTTTGACCTTCAGCGTGTATGCAGCCATGTGCTAACAAGTAGCACCTTTATATTGGCATTATTATGGGGGACAACCTGGGGAATAACTTTCACTTAGGAGAATGTGAGTGGGGTGCATCTCCAACCCAAGAATGTGAAGGTGCCCACGGGAGCCCCGGCCTTCCAGACTCCTTAACGTATGACTGTTGAGAGTTTGCCTGCAGCATTCTCTTCCCAGTTCTGTTTTCCACGTAGAACTGCCTCAGCTGTCTTGCTGCTTGAGAGGGGTCACTTGGAGAAGTGTGTTCCAGAGCATCTCCCAGAATTCCCCACTGAGATCATATTCCAGTCACTCAAGGTGGAAACCTGCTTGATAATACATCATTTGTTCACTCCCCTTTCTCTTCCCTTGGGAGAAGCGGAATCTGTCTGCTCTCATAAAGATCGACAGTCTTGGAAACCCAAAGGGGAAGTTCTACGCTGCCCCATAGGGTCACTCTGAGTTAGAATTATCTAGACGGGCAGTGAGTTTTTCAGTTTTCCCATATCTGCCTTACTTCATTTCTCACTACTGATGTTTCCTGAGATCACCTCCCAAGTAATCTAGATAGATAGTTGAGGTTGAGTCAGCTCCCACTGAGCCTACCTTATGTACAACTGAAAAAATATTGCACAATCCGGCACCATCCTGACTTCCCATACCTGAAATGTTCAAGATATTTGAGGCCATTACTGAGACTACTGGGCCATTCTCTTTCAGGAAGAGTCTCCTCACCCTCATTGGCCCTGGACCAAAGAGGAGGTTCTTCAGGTGCGATTGAAACACCCTGAAGACATGGACCGTATTCTAATCTAATGCTATAATCCATAATACGTGTATTGGCTGCTCATCTGGAAGCATGTAGCTAGAACTTTATTGCCAGTCTGTCTTTGTCTGGAAGCAACAGGGAAACCTGTCCACTTTAGACCACTCACTGGTCATCCACAGGCATCACACAGTACGCAAATGATCAAGGTATGAAAATCTGACTGACCAGTTGTGATCCAAGTAAACAGCTTGTTTTTCAGTTCTTCATTCAGTATTTGCCCAAGGGAACACCCAAATAAAGAGAGTTGACGAAGTACATGGTATGTTTTTATTTATATACAGAGAGAATTCATTTGTTGAAGAACATCAGTGAGATGGATACATGGGGGATTCAAACTGTTCATGAAGAAATCCCACGATCTTTTCATTGCCTTTCCCCATGGTATTTTGAAGGCCTCTCTCATATATTCATATAATTCTTTCTGTTCTACCCAGCCACATGTTCAAGAAGAAAATAAAGCCTGTTTGAACCAGCATTCAAATCTTGTTGTTTTAACATTTTAAATATGAAACGCATTTTTCAAGTTGTCTTTTTTTGCCTCCCTCATTTCTCAATGACACACTCTCCTGATTTAATTACTGTACAGGGAGCTAGATTGATGGAGAAGAAAGGAAAAACAGTTCTACAGTTAAGTTCCTAGTTGGTTCCCATAGTCGTTTTCTGTATGTCGATGCTTATACGGGTCTTTTTGGTTGTTATCTGGTTTGTAGCTCTCAGCTCATTTTTACATTCTCTGTGTTACATAAAATTAAGTATTTAGCAACAAGCTTTGAAATAGATTAAATTTCCTGAACTAAAATTGCTCCTCAGCATGTAAATGCAGCCAGACACTTACAAATCTGCTTCATTGTCTTTGGGGATGTGGGGCATCTAGTGAGGGGTGAACTTCCACTGATCTTTGGGAGTTGTTAATGTAGTACTTATAGTATGTGTGTAAGACAGCTCATGGAAACTGCAGAGAATATGTCCCAGACTAGCTACTGTTGTTGTTGTTGTTGTTGTGTGCTGTCGAGCCGTATGTATAACAGAACCACAAACGGCCTGGTCCGTGCCATCCTCCATAGGAGTGAGCCTGCTGTTGCAGCCTCTGTGCCAGTCGACCGTGCTGTGGGTCTACCTCTGTTTACAGACACTCTACCAAGTATGGAGTCCTTCTCCTGGAACTGGTTCTTCCTGGTCACAAGTCCAAAGCACATGAGATGAAATCTCACCCCCTCATTCAGAGAAGCATTCTGACAGTATTTCTGGCAAGACAGAAGTCTTTACTCTTTGGACAGTCCCTGGTGTAATCCAGATTCTTCACCCACATCGTAACCCAGAGGCACCAACGTTTTGGTCTTCCTTACTCATTGTCTGGTTTCATATAAATATGACTCAGCTGAAAATACCATCCCTTAGTCTCAAATGACAACTCTATTTGCAACACTTTAAAGAAGTCCTTTGCAGCAGATGCAATACAGTGCAAGTTGATGGTGGTTCTAAGTAAATGAAATCCCTGACAAGTTCAGTCTTTTCTCTGTTTATCATGATGCTACTTATCGGTCCAGTTATGAGAAGTTTTGTTCTTTTTTATCTTGAGGCGCAATCCATACTGAGGGCTATGGTCGTTGAGCTTACCTGTCAGTGCTTCTGCGTCACTCTTTCACCAAGCAGGGTGGTGCAGCACAGATTGTTAATGAGTTTTCTTCTAATCCTGATGCCACACTGTTCTTCAGATTGTCCGCTTTTGAGTCATGTGCTCAGGGTACAGATTGAGTAAGTGGGATGAAAGGCCATAGCCCTGACACACACGCCAGGCAGCATCCCCTTGTTTTGTTCGATTGACTTCCTCTTGGTCTATGTATAGATTCCATGTGAGCACAGTTACAGGCTCTAGATTCCCATTCTTCACAATGTTATCCGCAATTTAGGATGATCCACACAATCAGTTGCCTTCACATGGGCAACAAAACACAGGCTTTCTGGTATTCTGCTCTCAGCCACGATCTGACATCAGCAATGATTACCAAGGGAAAACCTAATATATTTCTTATGTCTGCAGCTGATTAGTGTCCTCCCTAAACCAAAAATAAATCTTTAACCATCTGTATGACAATAAAGTCGATTTGGTAGGAGGAGGATGAATGCACACTAGAATGTTGACTTACATCTTCCTTTTTGGGGGGTTTAAAGCACAAATTGCTTTAATTGATGTGTCGTCTAGCCAGTTTTAGCAAATGAATAACTTCCAAAGTAGGAAGCTGTTTTAGCCACAGAAAATAGCAATGGCAGTGCAAGTGTTTCCCTCGTGAAGTCACTGAGAGAGCATCGCAGCAGATGTTTTCTTTAATTTTCTCTATGTTTGGATTGCTTTCCAATCAAACTGAAGAATGATGTTAGCACGTGGTAGTTTAGTTCTCCGGGTTCGGCGCCAATTTCTCTGATTTCCTATGTTGGAAGTAAAAGATCTTCTTTGTTAAGTTTGCACAGTGGTTGCTATTTGGAAAATCAAAGTTTCTTTATTCTAGGGAGCATCAGCTGAAGTTGTGCTCATTTACGTGAGACAGTGACAAAAAGCCCAAGCAGAGTAAGCATCATTATCATTTCTCAGTTCTAACACAGGACACCACGTTCATTACCTCCACCAAATACCGGAGGGTAATTTAGACTGTGGAAATAAAGCCAACTCTTTTTGAGAAGTGAATCTCTGAAGGTTTCCTGGAAAGCCAGCTTCCCTTTCCTAACCCTCTGTGGTCCCTTCACCTTGGGTGGCTAATAGCATCATGTGAAATGAAACCAAATTTAGAGAACACAGGTGTGGTATTCAGGGCATGTCTTATTAACATTTATTTTCGTGGTTCAAGCAGCATTAGTGAATTACCTGCTTTGGGCCAGATCTTTATTAATCATTCCGGCCATCTTTTGATGAGTCCATTCCTTTATGAACTGATCAATGGGCTGATCTTCCCTCCCACTTTTCTGTTCTACCTTCAAACTCAAATGTAATGGAAAACTGGATTTCAGGTAGTCTCCTGGATGTCGAGCTCTGAATTCTAATCTTCCCACAGGTCTTTGCAGCCACTGTGCTAGCTGACTGCAGTTACCTGTAACTTCCTGCTCTGGAAAGGGAGGAGAGGGAGATGTGCGCCTGCCAGCGTGGTCGGCAGTTCACAGCATAATCTCCAGAGCAGAGGACCTCTGTGTAAAGGCCAGCTCTGTGGCTGCTTGTCTGTGTGATTCTGGCTAACTTCTCTAACTGCACCGTGCCTCAGTTTCTTTCGCTTTGAAGTTGGGGTGTGTGTGTGTCATAATTGCTCCTGACCCAGCAAACTGTTTAGAAGAGTAAATAAGGTAATATATAAGTTGCTTAGTGTCTGGTGAATTTGAAATTGTCCAACATATTAACTTTATTAGCAGCAGTATCAGTGTTGTTATTGTTGTGATCTAGCTCGCCTGAGCTCAGGAGTCCTTGTGGTGCAGTGGCTACTCCCTGGCTGCTAACCACAAACTCCGCTGTGCAAACCACCAGCCGCTCTGCCTGGGAAAGACTGGGCCTGTCTTTTGTAGGGTTGCTATGAGTCAGAATTGACCTGCTGAGTTTGGTCTGAGTTTTGCCTGACTACAGTCAATACCCACTCTTCTTCTGTTCCTTTCCCCTTCCCATGCCTGGATTCACCCAAACAAGCATAATTACTTTGCAAAATTAAAGGAAGAAGGAAGGTGCCATGGATCTGGTAGTTAAGGAGGGGTAGATGTTTGCCAGGAAGAGCAAGCAGGAGGGCCATTGTCAGCAGAGGCAACTGGTAGGAGAGAGGAAAGATAACCTGAGCTTATTCGGCTCTGTCGATTGCTCTTTATATCCATCTACTGACTCCTCAATTGATTTGTTAGAAGTGGTAGACTGTTACATTGATTGCTGAATAACTGCTCTAAAGTGCCTTTTTCACTGAAGATTAAGTGATTATATTACATCTAGTTCTATACTAGAAGCTGGAAGGCACTAAGAAATATATTCTGGGCTTCAGAATCTTTAAATTTCCCTGGTGATTCTTTTGTGAAACCAGTTCCGAGAACTGTGGATAGAGACAAATAATGCGCATTATCGTGATTTCAGTTAATAGTTCCAAAGTAATTTAATATATACCTTCTTGTTAATTTAATGTCACTTAACTTTTTCATAATTTGAACTGAAATAAATGAGCACTTAATGACTTTATTTAAATTCATAATGATACAGATAGTAATAAGATACTTGTTAATATATAGCCTTTTGATAAATGACATTGTGTTGCCTCAGTTTTTCTTCTTCTCTCCTGGCCCTGAAACCTAGCTGAACTATCACAGGGAAGCAGCTGACAATGCTGCATGGTGGAGGAAGTTGGAAGGAAACCATTTGTTAGATAGTGGGCCATAAGGACACAAAATTAGAACTTGCCTCCTGGTTCCCATCTTCTCCCATTTCCAGCATTTTCGTATTCTGAGGTTTTGGGGTGACTAAAATAAAAAGTAGGAAGAGCCCTCATGGTCCCAAATCAATATTCCAAGAACCTCGTTGTTAGCCTCAGGCCTTTTCCTTTTATAACAGGTGAGGCATTTATTGTTAAGAAAGAGATGGGAAAAAACTTTGGATCCTTTCTGATCACCTTTCCTGTGGCCTCCTCCACTCTTGTTTCCCACTACCCTACCCCCTACCCCCAAAACACACACACACACACACACACACACACACACACACACACACCCCTTTGCATGCTTGTTAGGTATTTGCAAATATTCCTGAGACAGTGTCTTAATCATGGCAGAATGGTCTTGCCTGTAATTAGTCATTGAAATGATTTTTGCCATTATTTTGAATATAAGAGATGAACCTCATTCATTCCAGGGCACTGCATGTCAAACACCCAAATTTTCTTTAATGTATTAGTTTATAACTAATGGCTTTTGCCGCTGAGTATGTAAGCACCACTGGACATAAGAATACTTATGCCAGGCAGAAAGCAATTGTTTTCAAGAAAAGAATATAATCATTTTAAGCTGTAGTATAATAGATTACTGTATTGTTTCATTTCAACAAGGATGATAGATTTGGAAGAGATTGTAAAGATGATATAGATAGTCCAACCTTTCCACCTGTTTTTTTTCTGTTTAATAAAACTAAGACTCAGGGTGATTCTTTAAGCCGTTGGTTTATCAGTCTTTATGGAGTGTCCTGGTTCTGCCTGTCTGAGTGATGCGGGTGTGAGTGTAGGGGAAATGATTTGCCTAAAGAGACATGTGGAGTTATGGTTAAAAGAAACAACAACCCCCAAACTCCACTACATAGCAGTTCTGCATCTCTTAAGGATATAGGATTTCTGGTCTTGATCTTTTTTTGGTAGATATAAGAGGATAGCTAATAGCTGTTTATACCAGACTTAAGAATTTTACAATAATTACTTATAGATTTAAAAAAAATAAAATTTTTAATAGGTTGAATTTTTAAATTTCAAAAAAAGCTTATTTTTCCTTATTGCAGTACAGAAGTGTTATGGGCTTTTAAAAAATTATCTGAGTTTAAGAAAACACACCAAAGAATTGCATTTTGTGCCAATCCTAGCACTGGGCTGCATTATTTATGTCACTTTTACTGATGCTATAAATTTTTAGCAAACTTCAAAGCTACTCAGAGGTCCTCTTATCTAAGTTCATTTGATGGGAAAAGTGTTACTTGCTTGATTTCTCTGAGCTTATTAAAAGCCAAAATACAGACAAGAAGTCAAGCATTTTGATTTCTGGGTCAGCATATTTCCACTTTGTGCAGGGTCTCTCTCTCTCTCTCTCTGACGCACACACAAACATGCAGGTACAGACACACATGCTCATTCTGTATGACGAGACAGGCTGTTTCAGAGCTGTGGGCATCGTCTGTGCATGATCACAGCTGGCTGTCAGAGACTTACTTTGGAGACTCTGGAGAACAGATTTCAAGATGTCCCACTAGAGGAATGAGGAGCTGGACCATTTTGCAACCTCTGGGTCATTGTTTAGAGACTTTTGGGGGGACCTTCCTCTGAGGCACTTGTAGTTAAAATGTTCCATATGAGTGAGTTTTGGGTCCTTGAATGCCCAGGAAGTGTGGAGGGGAATATAGTTGGATTATCAGCAGCTCTTACTTGCATGCACTCAAAAAGAAACAGAAATGAATGTATTCTCCTATGGACAGAACAATTCCATCTTCAAAAAACTTAGCTCTTCTTTATTCTTTCCATCTGCGTCCAGCAATCTAGGATGGGAAGGATGGGACTGAGAAATAAGCAGGAAACATGATCAGTCTGTTTGCTCACACAGTCATTCCTACTTAATCTAGCCTAGGCCATCTTACTTCTAGCTTCTGGCGGTTCAGACAGAGCGGTTCTTGAAGGAGATTGGAGGAGGAGGACAGTACGGACACCTCCTGAGGTGCCTTGTGCTTGTGTTGTCTCTACCCCTGTTCTGGAAGCCATGGCATCTGTCAGGAGACTTTCTTCTGCTTCTACAGCTAATTGGATTTCGGTTTTATCCACAACTATTTGGGTTCTTGTTGCCGTCTCTTGCACCATCAGACCCACGGCACTTTACAGTCAGTCCCTGGTTTAAATCTCTTAACCTTATCCATAACCTCTTATTAAAGTCCCTTAGTTGCTGTTTCTCGCTGGGATCCTAACGGAGGCACCATCATTCCAGACAGGAGTGGGATGAAATGAAACCGAGATGTTATGAAGAGAGAAGATCATGAAGCATACATTTCATTTGCGCCCAAGGGTACCTAGCATGTATGATGCATTAATAAAGAAGGAGTCCTTTTTCAAGAAGACATTTTTAGAGTGGTACCTTAGGTTGCATATTGGTAATCTGTTTGCGAAATTTTTCTTGGCCTGGCTTAATTTAAATAGCTAATGAATGAATTGAAAATTAGAACTCAAAAAAAAAAAAAAGGAAATTTGGACCCTTGCTTTTTTTTGCTTTTTTTTGTTTGTTTTTATTTTTTTTGCCCCCTTCGTTTGGATTATTTTTTGAACCAATTAAAAGGATTGAATTGGTTTTGGCCTTTTCAATTTTTCGGGGTTTTTTTTCTTGGTTTCCGTTTTGGTTTTGGGGGTTTTCGGTTGGTTTTGTTTTTTGCTTTTGGTTGCGGTTTTGTTTCGTTTTTTCGGGGAAGGCAGCGAGATTGGCGAGTGACATGACTAGTGCACAGAATCGCGTCTTGACGGACAAGAATGAGCATATCAGGCGGGAAAGGAGGGCCTCAAGAAGGTATAGAATTTCCTGGTGGGTTGGATAATCAGTAAAGCATAGGGATTGGCCAAAATGCTGGTGGCCTTTGCAGGAGTGCCTGGATTTGAAACCAAGGGACATATTAGTAATCTTGAGACCTCTGGTAGTGTGGTTTCAAACCACAGAGTCATTTGTTCAAACCCACCAGCTCCTCTGTGGGAGAAAGAGGAGGCTTTCTACCCCTGTAATGTGTTACAGTCTCAGAGACCCATATGGACAGCTCTACCCGGTCCTAGAGGGTAACCATCAGTCAGAATCGACTCGATGGCAGTTAGTTTTTTGAGTGATCCCTAGTTCTGGTGGTTACTTATTGTCATACACACAGAGAGAACAGACTCACAAGATTCAAGGCTAAATAAAGCAAAAACATTATGTTTAACACTGTTGGGATGTTTAATGGGAAATGTTACTAGACCTCACATAGTGAATATTCTACATAGCAATCATTTTGAGTTTTTAAAACATGAGCATTGCAAAGTTGGGAGGTATACCCAGTGGTCTCATCTGTCAGAACATGCTTTTTGCTCAGATTTGTGTGCACTTATGCCAAACTCAGGAGCCCTGGTGGCAAAGTGGTTAGGAGTTGGGCTGCCATCCACAAGGTCCTAAGTTTGAAACTACCAGCTGCGCAGATGGAGAGAGATGGGCTTCTGTTGCCATAAACAGCTACAGTCTCAGAAACGCACAGTTCTACCCCACCCTATAGGGCTGCTATGAGTCCGAATCATACAGTGAGGAGAAGCCATACTCATCATTAGACAACTGCCTTGAATCGTGTACAATGCAGAAATATCCTGTAATAGACGGTTTGGAAATATGAGCATAGAGCTTTGTCATTTACTAATGGTTAGATCGATACCCACATTTACTAGACATCTGTGTGGTGTCAGATAGCCTACCATAATAGTTCACTGCCTTTTTGCTTCTAATCACTGTAGTACCTAAGTTCCTAATTGGTAAATCCATCCTGTCAACACTGTAATTGTAGAGCATGGTGAATGTCTGGTTGCTGGGCACTAATTAAGTCACTCAAATTCACTAAAACTGAGACAATTCTGATTCATAGTGACCCGATAGGACAAGGTAGAACTGTTCCTGTGGAGAATATAATTCTACAGGAGTCGACCTTGGTAGACACGAATTCCTCTGCAGAGGGATAAGTAAGTGGGTGACTATAATACCTAGGTATTATAAATACTTTGTGATTGATAAGAACAGTGTGTTAGGCTTGGTTCTCTTGAGTAGCAAAACCAAGGAGATATGTAGATAGTTATTTATATTAGGAAATGGCTTACACATTTGTAGAAGTGAGTAAGTCCAGTCTAATTTCAGGTCCATGGGTTAGAGTTAAGCTGGAGGTTTCTGAGTGGTGGGGCGTAGGGGCTGAAGAATCCAGGATTGAGAGGAACCCATAGGCAGCAGAGTTGGGTGAACCCAAGGCCAGGGGATCAGGCTTGGGACCAGAGAGGCAAATGAATCCAAAACCAGCAGGTCAGACGGCAGGCTGCTCATGACTCCCAGAATTGACAGGCAAAGGCAGGTTCAAATTTAAAGAACTGTCAAGCCAGATGCAACATCCAGACCGAGGAAAATAGGAATTAGGCAGAACACCCTCCCCCACCCCCACCATGTTGATTATGCTGAGTTACATAACATCACAGGGATAACATAGGATAACTGTTAAACCAGAGACTCCTGACCAAGCAAAGCCAACATAAGGTATCACAAACAGAAATCTCTTAAACTGGCTCATGTTAAAGACTGGTTTATTTTCAAGCAACTGTGGTCTCATCAATTACAACATAAGTGACAAAAACTGACATCTCTTAAAACGAGAGTAGGTATGTTCAGATTTACGCTTACACTCTATCATGCGGGGCGTTACATGCATGCCTATCTGCTCTTTTTTCTTTTCTGTACTGTTACTTGCTACCTGGATGTATTTCTGTTTTGCCATCCCCATCTCCCCCAACCCAAACAAAACTTATTGACTTTAAATAACCTTTTCATATCTTTCAGAAGTCTATTGATTGACTGGGTGCAACAGGGCTGTTCTTTTACTCTCTGTGGTGTTAGCTGGGGTTGTAGGTCTCTGGGGGCTCACATGAACTGTAACGCACAAGAAAACTCTCTCACACGGTAGACAAGTGATGCTACAGGATGGGTAATCAGCTAGGATCTCAATTTGAGGACCTCACTTCTCTTCCAGACGGCCCTTCCCTGGGTGAGTGTGCAACAGCATGGGGGATGAATCCCAAGAGGGAGCCTTGCAAAGGTGCACGCTTAGAATGTTTCCAGTCTCCCGAAGACTAGGGCCCATAAGTCCCCATGTTGATGCCCATAAGTAGGGCCCCTAAGTCTCAATGATTGTGATGTCCTCTCATGGAAAACATTCTGGTTGTGAGACAGTTTCTGAGCCGGGGCCGGGCTGACCGTGTGGAGATGGACCATGCATCCCTGGTGGAAAGCCTGCTGTTTGCTTTCTCCTTCCACCGCTGTGGCCCATATCGACACTCCAGAAAGAGGTCTCAGCCGTGACCAAACTTGGTGGCTGTGAGGAGAGGACTGTTCATCCCGTTCCGCTCTACTCTCCCATGAAGCCAGTGTCTTGTTTGACTTTACACCAGAGATGGATTTGATCTGACTTAGAATCTGATGTGCTTACGAGCACAGTCCCCTTGAGATAAATCCTGACTCGCTTCGGCGGCACCACATTTATCCCAGAGCCAAGTGACTGAAGAATAGAAACGGCAGAGGTCAAACCAGAAGATAGCGGAGGAAATAAGGGAGAGTTTCTTTCTTTTAATTCAAGAGCTCGCTAACTTTTCAGTATCCTTTGGATTCTTGGTTTTGTTTTGTTTTTTAGTTTCTCAACTTTACTGAGATTCAGATGAAGGTGGAGGGTAATCATTGTTTTATTTATTTCACTGAAATAATTTAGTAAGTATGTCACCTGGAATAGTATGTATGTGTCTACATCGAAGATAGATAAAAGAAGTTGGTGGATGACTGCAGTGGTTTTATGTGAACTGGAAGATGGATGAAAGTGCAGGTAAGGAGTCCACGTTGTCTGTCAGGTCACAGCCTGATGGTGCTTCCTTAAGGGTGTGGCCTTCACTTAAGGAGGACCCTGGGAGCCTCCTTTCCTCTCTACCACTCTACCTTCCTGCTGGCGAGGGCTCTGGTGGCCACCCTGAGAGTTGCCGAAGCCCCGCCATGTTTCCACCCACTTTGGATCCATACGACTGCGCCCTCTGGCCTGAGATCTTCCTGCAGTCTGCACCATTGCATGTGGCAGTGTGAGTCTGAAGAGGGACCTGTGGACGAGTATTGGACTTAGGGACTTGAGTTGGACTAAGGTGAGG
>NW_022109491.1:35455950-35464079 GCF_000313985.2 Echinops telfairi
GTGTGCGGCGGTGAAGTTTTGTTTCCTGCTTGGGTAAAATGCCACCGAAACTGATGCGATGTTGAACACAGCTTTCAAGGACAGCACTATGGGAAAACTCAAGTGTACGAGTGGTTTTCTTTTTTCAAAAAAGGTGAAGTGTCGAATGATGACAAACCTTATTCTGGATGTCCGATAACTTCCCGGACAAAAATGTTGACTCAAAGTGTGTTTAGAGTTCATTTTACCAGGTTAGACTGTTAATCAAGCTTTCTATTTAGAGGTTCTGGAAAGATTACGTAACAGTGTGTGGCAAAAATATTCTGATTTGTGGCAGATAGGGAACTGTTTTTTCCACCATGATAATGCATCTGCTCACACAACCATTTCAGTGTGCCACTTTTTGGCAAAAAGCAGCATGCCTCTCTTGTCCCACAAACCTGACTCACCGGACCTGCTCAGTGCGACTTCTTTTTGTTTCCACAAATGAAGAGAGACATGAAAGGACAGCCATTTCATGACTCAGAAGATGCAAAGGGAAAAAAACCGAGGGAGGTGCTGTCAGCCATCCAGACAGATGAGTTTGAAAAGTGTTTCCAAGAATGGAATCGCAGATTTGACAAGTGTAATGGAGAGTACTTTAAAGATGATAAAGTTGTTTTGTAAAAAATTTTTAAATTCATAGCTTTGAAAACACATTCTGGGGTTTTTGGGGTACGCCCTCCTAGATGAGTGTCACTGAACTTGTTTCTCTGGTCAACCATTATGACCTTGAAATGTACTTCATACCAAGAAATAAGATATGTGCACACGTGACACATACGTACAATCCCATACAGCAGGATCAGCTAAGCAGTGGCCACAGGACCCATTCTGACTCGTGGTAACTCCCGTGTGTCAGACTAGAACTGTGCTCCCTAGGGTTTCAGTGGCTGGTTTTTCAGAAGTGGATCACCAGCTCTGCCGAGGTCATTTTGGTGTGGGCTTAAACCTTTAACCTCATGTCATCAGGATCGCATATTATTAACTGTTTGCACTACCCAAGGATTCTACGAACCAGTGAGGAGTGCATACTAGGGCCTATATGACGCCTAGGGTACTTGGGGTTCTCAAAGAGGAGGCACTGTTTGAGGTGAGGCTCCATAGAAGGTAAGATTTAGGAGAGGTTGCACTGAAGGGAGATGAGAGCGAGACCACCCTGGGCAGTGAAAAAGTAGGAGAACGAGAAAGAATGCCGGTCTCCATCCAGATTTGGTAGAGTGTGTAGGGACAGCAGTGGAAGCTCAGTGGGTTGAGGGCTATGTGAACCATTGAGTGAGTCCTTGTAAGCCTCAGGAATTGAATGCTTTCTAAGTAGAGGTGGAAATAGAAACAGGTAGCGAGTGCACTGAACAGAGTCTAAAAGGAAAATCGGTGTATTTTCATGCCTGGATGGATTCACAGTGGTGAAACTGGAGAAAGAAGAGGCAAAGGGGGTTGTACCTGCATGACAGGAAAATTCGTTTCATTATCAGCAGTACCAGGGAATTGTTATGACATACTGCAATGGAAAGAACCAGTAGCACAAAGTGTCTTAGAAGCAGTGCCAGATAACTGTGGGTCAGTCAAATGATAAAAGCCATAGGTATAAATTTGGGCATTGTCAGAAGCTGATAGACTAACTAAATTCAATAAACATAAACCTAGATATTTGCAGAGCCTTTTGTCAGCATTAACAAGAGAGAATCTCGCCAAACATTGACATCCTGTTATCAGAAAAGTCTACCATCTCTACATTCAAAATATCTTAGTTGTAATCAGTGTACGGTATATACCTTCATCGCCACCATCACCTTCTTCCTCCAGGTGCAGGAAGTTTCCCCCGCTGCCTGCAGTCTGTCCATAGTGCAAGGGCCGGACTGATCCTTTTAAAATGGAAGTGAGATCATGCTGCTCTGAAACTAGGCTTACAGTGACTTCCCACCCGATTCCAAGGCTCAGCCAAAGCCCTTACAAGGGCCTTTGGGCCCTGGCATAGTGCTTCCTTTTTATCTCAGTTCTCTTCTGTTATTTGCACTCATCCTTTTTCCGTCACACTAGCCATCCGTGCCAATTGCTGTTCCTCACACAATCTAGTCATGCCTCCCCTCAGGGCCTTTGCACCTGCTTCTTTGGCTTAGACAGCTTTCTCTTAATGCTTATATACAGAGACTTTAAAGTTGTGGGGAAATGGAATTAAAAGATAACAATATACTATTTCTCAACATAAGCTCCATCCAGGTCCAGCTACTTAGGTAAGTGATAATGCTTACTAGTCATGCAGTCCATGCCTGAAGAACTGAGGGTTCTGGGAACTTAATGCTCGAAAGGAATGAGCTGGAGCCCATTCCTCTGATGCTTAAATGGTCATGGTAGAGAAGGGCTCTGTGGTGAAACTCAAATTTTCACCTAAAACTTTGTCTCACTTTCTCAAATTACTCTCATAATAAGCAGATATCATCCTTCTATGGCCCTCCAGAAAATCAACGGGCAAATTCCCTTGAGCGTCCCCCAAAACTGCTGCCATGACCTTTGCTCCTTACTAATCTGCCTTTTCTTTGACTGGACCGCTTTGACTTCTTGGTAGCTGTAGTGACTGCTTTGTGCTTTGTCTTCAGGATCTTACTGGTAAATCCATGTCTCATCTCCTTTAGAATTTTGGATTTCAGGATTCACATAATAGCTTGGCACTTCTTTATTTATTACTTTATTTGTTTCTATTTTAAAAATCCATTCCTAAACTCTCAGTTGATGTTTTAAGAGCTAATACTATACAGGTACAGAAAATACTGTGGCTGAATGTAACTTCTCGGGGCCAGTTCTCTGAAGAAATGTTTCTGGATCTTCCCTCTTATTTGTTTAAAATTTCAGTTGTCTTTCTGTTTGAGCTCATGGTTGGCGCCACTGTGTCTGTCTGTCCATCTTGTCAAAGGTCTTTCTCTTTTTTGCTGCCACACTACCTTACTAAGTATAAGGTCCTTCTCCAGGGACCCGTCGCCTCACAACATGTGCAAAGTCCGTGCGACCACACGTCTCACCATCTAAGGAGCCTTCTGGCTGTATGTCTTCCAAGACAGACTTGTTCGTTCTTCTGGCAGTCCCTAGCACTTTCAGTGTTCTTTGCCAGCACCCTGATTCGACTTCTTCAATCAGAACTGTGTCCGTTGCACCAGTTGAGAAGTCTATGGTACTAGCTATTGTGTCTGCTGCCAAGGGCAGACCTTCCTCAGTTAAGGCATGAACAAGGTCCATGTTTTCCTCACGGATTGATGTAGATGATTTACTGCGACAGACCTCATCATCAATACCATCGTGTTCCTTCTTAAAACGAGTTACCCATTCTATCGGCAACTACGTTGGGGCATTGTCCCCATCCATTTTTGTAAGACATCAATAATGTCACCATTCTTACACTGAAGCTGCACCATAAATTTGATGTTGCTCTTGCTTTGATTTTAGCAGAATTCATATGGTTTTGATAGGGACTCTTAATATTGCTATGCCTTATCTTTTCGTGCGTCTCACGCTAGATCCTCCTTAGACGTACTATACCAAGTTAGTGGGAGTTTATTTTTGTGCAAAAGGAATTTGAAATCCATGCACAGATTTTTCATCATACACACGTTCCATGACGTGTTTGAAGACCCCTCGTAGGACGTGATGCCTCATCGCCTTGAAGTCTTTGTCAGTCGAGCCTTCCTGGACCTTCGTGTTTAAACCGCCACCCCAACTTAACACTCCTTGTCCCCTTTCCTCGTTGTAGCCTTTTTCCTCCATAGCTTTGTGCGGCTTCGGATTTCCCAGACCATTTGCTTAATTGTGTGTTGTCAGTCTACCTTTCCAAAATGGGAAATCGATGAGGGCAGATATTTCAATGTGTTGCTCACGACGGTATGCCCGGGGCCCAGAGCAGTGCCAGGCACTCTATAGTAGACATTTGCTTACTGAATGAACAACCTTGGCCAGAAGCTTCTTTTTGGGTGGAATTGGGACTTCCTTGAGGTCAGCTGAAAAACTATATTTTTTAATCTTTATATTCAGGCATATCTCAAGAAATGCTGAACAAACGAACAGAATCTGCAGTATAAAATCCTGTTACCTACTTAGTTCCAGAACATTCCTTTACGAAATGAAACATTATAAAAAGTATTGCAGAGGGCAGAGTTGTGTGGACGAGTGGTTTTGCTGCGTGTTGCTTGAGTCTGCCTTGTAGACTTCAGGATGCACATAATACCTTGGCACTTCTTTCATGATTACTTTGATTATTAGTTGGTTGCTATTTAAAAGTTGGCCCCTAAACTCTCAGCTGATGTTTTAAGAGATTATATTACACAGGGCACAGAAATTGCTGGGGCCGAATGTAACTTCTCATGGCCAATTAAGGAACTGCTTTGGCAGGACTCGCAGGGTGGATTCAGTTGTACTCCTTGGGAGTCCTGGTGGCTGTGGCTCACAGTGTGGGGATTAGCCTGCTGGGCTCATTTCCGCAAAAGGAATCTTGCCATAGTTACCTTGGTGGATGCTTTGCATATATATGTGAAAAAAGAGAGTAAACAGCTTTGATGAATTTGAACCTCTTTCTGGAGAGGTGAAAGAGAGAACGAGGAAAAACAAAGTGAATCAATTACCCTTTGTTTGGCAGCACTTACTGGAGACATCTCCCTGAAGTTTGCTTTTCTGTTTGTTTATTTGTTTGTTTTATTTGGTATCACTTCTATCTCTTCTCGGGGAATGCAGATGTCCTTTGAAAGAATGCTTGTGGAAAGCAGGCTGTTGGAGACAGAAATGAAGTCTCAAAAAGCTCAACCAAGTTTCCAAGGAGCAGCGCTGCTCCGAAGCAGGGCTATTAGCACCTCTTTAAGGTGCGTGTTCAGGAGATGTTGAGATGGTGTTTGCTGCTATGCCTGGAACCAGCCTGTCCCTAAAGGAATATGGCACAAAGAACCTGGAACACACAGCTGCACATAACGCCATTGCAGGAGCCCCGGTGACACTGTTGGACATGTTTTGGACTGCTCACCCTGAGGTCATCGTTTCAAACCCACCTGCTCCTCTGCAGGAGAACATTGAAGCTGTCTGCTCCTATAAAGATTTCTAACATCAGGAACACTATAGAGGGTTGCTCTGAGTAGGCATGGACTCGAAGGACTGTTTTAACTTGAGGGTTAATTGATTCATAGAAAATCTTTTGAGATTTCCCTAGCTTGTGAAAATACTGTACAGCCCTTGTTTTCAAATATAGTGTGTTGGTGTCACATGAAAGTTCAAGTAATGCCAAATCCAAGAGAACAAGGCTGTACACATCAGTAACCAAAGACCATGGCTGTGACATTCCTTAAGGCAACTGACTGGTGTCAGTAGGGAGCGTGTTCGAGTAAATGGCAGAACAGCTTTCTTAGCTCTGCCTAAAAGTGCTAGTGGTATATCAGAGCTTTCGTCCAGGGTCAAAAAGCATGTGAGAAGAAACATTGGAATCGAAGCCTTTTTAAGTTATAAACTCTTAGTCGTGTTTTTGCCTTTATCTGTACTTGTTAAAATAAAAAAAGGAGAAGATAACTCAGCGTCCACCCAGTGAGTGAAATTTGTGAGCGACCTGGAAGTGAACGAACAAGGGCAAAATATTTCAGAGCTAAGGAACCTCTTTGTTTGATGCATCAAAGAGATCACATGCATTACACAGCACAGTTCTTAGAACAAATCTTTCACTCTCGAGAAAGGAATTAAAACGTTTATCTCCCCTAACTACAGAAAGCACCATCTTGGGCAGACTTTTCTCTGCTTAGGGGCCAAAGGAAGGAGAAGAAGCCGCAGAAAACAGCACAAAAAGCATTGCATTGCCCTGATCCCCCCTCCTTTTCTCTCTGTTTGTCTCTCATCGTTTGGGACAAGCGCCCTTTTTCCCAAAGCGTGGGTCCACATGAATTCGGAGTTGGCAAGGATCACTCTCACCCAGCCATGCAGGTTATCTAGGTTAGCCCTTTGTTCCCTTTGTCATGAGTCAGAAGGACCCGATGGCAGTGAGTTTTGTCTCCTCCCCTGCTATTGCTTCTCCGGCCATTGAATTGATTCAGATTCATAGTGCCCCTTTAGGATAGGGTAGAACTGCCCCTGTCCGTTTTGGAGACTGTAAATCTTTACCGGAGTAGAAAACCTCATCTTTCTCTCCTGGAACAGCTGGTGGTTTTGAACTATGATTTTTGCTTGTAATTATCTTTGAGAGAGAGGATGAGCAGAGAATATTCATGACTCAGTCATGTATTCGATGACTTTTTCTTCTTGTTCATCTCTCCCTCTCTCCTTCCTTCCTTCCTGTCTTCCTGGCCAGCACTCCTCCACTCCTTCAATATGCTCTGAGGTAGACCTGGTACCACTTTAGAGTTTAGACATTATATATGAGTACCAACAAATTATAGACTAGATGGTAGGCATTTATAGTGGTAAATACATTAAGAATCTGGTAGTTCAATCCTACGTAATCTTAGGGGTTGATCAGAGAAGCTGATTCAGGAAAGATGAACTGAAGTTACCTGGGTGAGCTCTGTGTGTTTGGAGCTTGGTGGAGTTGGGGTTAGTATCAGTTTGCAGCAAATAAGCTCTAGTTATAGAGATCCCATTTTGATGGGAAGGTTTGTTTCTGTATTCCTTGCTAAGGCAGAACTTTACACTTCAGGAATAATTCTGACAGGACAGTTGTTATTCCCATTAAGCAGCTAATATGGCGCCACCCTGTGGCCATACTGTAAATAAACTGTAGTTCACTTGGCCAGCTTAGAAATGACGATTTTTGAGGAATTAAAGAATTTGGGGGGGGAGTCGCATTACTTGATTGTAATATCATATTAGCGCTTCTCTGTTCTTTCAAATCTGTATAATTCGACTTGACTTCACAACAAATCTGTGAAGCCCTGGAGAGTTGAGAACAGTGGCTCATGGCCCATTGGACAGGGCTTGAAGTAAGTACATAGATCCGGGTGGAGAAGGTCCCTTGTGGAAAGGGGAGTCGGGTGGAAAGGTGAGAAAAGAAAGGTAGCGTAGTGGGGACGAAAATGACTTAATAAGCAGGACTCTGATCGTCAAAGACTTGGAAACCATGATACAGTATTGAAGTTTTCACAGTAGAAAACTTTGAAATTATACAAAGATTGCCGATGGCTATCAGTTATCTGTGAACCATTCTCCTCTTGTTTCTGTGGGTAGTTAGACTTTGGCTACAAACAATATAAATGTATGCTGTTCAAGTGTTTCTGTATGTTCGATTGATTTTGAAAGTCTGTTAGCTATTCTGGAAATAGAATCAAGTACTTGGCCTAGCTAGGGTGAACGTTGCATAGAGACTTGGCCCGGATGTGGGACCTGAGGCTGGAGGAGAATTTGATTAGGGGATCCTATTGAGGGGCTCTGTGGTACAATGCCTTGGGGGGAAACATGGGTTAGATGAGCCATTCTGTACTTTGGGACTGCTTAGAACCTTAACAACTCTACCAGTTTTAAGAATCTCTTAAGGGGAATGCGTTTCACCAGGAAAGAACCTTTGTTCTGGAGACAGCCTTCACATTCTGACTGAGAACTAGGGTTCTATGAAATAGGGATCAGTTGTTTGTTACCACAGACATGCTGTGTAATAACAACCACAAAAATCCAGTGACGTACAATAATGAACATTTCCTTAGCAATAAGTAACCACAAAAACTCGGTGGCGTATTTATTTAGCCTGTTCATTGGTCTGGACTTGCCTCGTTGCTACTGATCTCACTCGGGTTTCAGATATCTGTACCTGATTCAAGGAGCCCTGGTGGTACAATGATTAAACTCTTGGCTGGTAACTGAAAGGTCAGCAGTTTGAACCCACCAGCTGCTCTGTGGAGAAGAATGAGGCAGTCTTTTTCAGTAAAGACTGGCAGCTTTGGATTCCCCATGGGTCAGTCTTGCTGTAGTCTATAGGTTCACTGATGGAGCCCTGGTGGTGTAGTGTTTATTAAGTGTTGGGCTGCGATCCGAGACCCAAAGCCCATTAGTAGGCCACTGGAGATCCCCTTGCAGAGGGGTCTTGGGGAGGAGATGAGCCAGTCAGGGTGCGATATAACAATGATGAGAAATACAACTTTCCTCTAGTTCCTAAATGTTTCCTCCCC
>NW_022109491.1:35465965-35467646 GCF_000313985.2 Echinops telfairi
CCGTAACCCTTCTGTAAGGGGATGTCCAGTTGCCTACAGATGAGCTTTGCGTCTGCACTCTGCACTCCCCCTTATTCACAATGATAAGATTTTTTCTTCTTTGATGCCTGATACCTGATCCCTTTGAAACCTCGTGATCACACAGGCTGGTGTGCTTCTTCCATGTAGGTTTTGTTGCTTCTGAGCTAGGTGGCCACTTGTTTACCTTTAAGCTTTTAAGACCCCAGACGCTATTTCTTTTGATAGCCAGGCACCATCAGCTTTTTTCGGCACATTTGTTTATACACCCACTTGTCTTCAGTGATCGTATCGGGGAGGTGAGCACACAATGATATGATTTTTTGTTCTTTGATGCCTGATAACTGATCCCTTTGGCACCTCGTTTGTGTCTTCAGTGATCGTGTCGGGAAGGTGAGCATCATGGAATGGCAGTTTAATAGAGCAAAGTGTTCTTGCATTGAGGGAGTACTTGAGTGGAAGCCCAATGTCCAACTGCTACCTTAATACTAAACCCAGAAATATATGCACATAGCTCCATTTCCCCATCCTCAGATATAAATATATTTACATATGTACATGCCTGTATTTATACCTCTATAAATGCCCTTTGCCTCCTAGTTCTTTCCTCTTATTTCCTTTTACTTTCTTCTTGCCCCACTTAATTCTGAGAAGCACTCCCACAGATAAGATGTATGGAGGATGTCAAGTCACAGAGGGGTCCTCTGTTTCTGCACGGCTCTTTAGTTACCTGTGCAGGCAGCCACCCCAAAACTGGTTCTAGTTGCATCATGTTGTAAATAAGGAAAATCAGAGGCCCAGGGAAGTCAATGCCTGCTTAAATCCACACCATTAGATAGAAGCACACAGAGGAGCCTGGTTGCACAGTGGTTAGCTCCCAGGTGCTTAAGGAAAGACCAACTCTTCAAACCCATCAGCCCTAGGGGGCAGGACAAGACCTGGCACTCTGGGGTCCTGTAAAGATTTCAGTCTGGGAAGCCCCATGGGGGCAGTTCTGTTCTGTTCTGTTCTGTAAGGTCACTGTGAGTGGCATCCACTAGACCGCATACCACCACCACCAGATCAGGGCAAAGCTCGGTCTTGAACCTAGGTCCTCTCTCAAGCCACCTCTGCTGAATTAACTAGAGAAAGTTCTGGTGGGCAGTAAAGAGAGCTAAACCGTATTCCCCAGTCTTCACAGGTGCACAAGGCACGTTCCTCCTGAAGGGGCTGTCCGGGGAATCCTGGTGAAAATGGGAGAACCGAGCGGAGTCGTGCCTGCTTCTGTCTTTGGGAGGGCGAAGCCCAAGTCCGGCCTCAAGTGGCTACTGAAGACTGATTGGAGAGTCTTGCCAATGATGCTTTCGAGTTTGGCGTTTTCCCTGCTCCTCGCTCCCCGTGCCACAGGCATTTCTGCTGTCCCAGGGGAGTCAGCAGAGGGCTTCGGAGGCGAGGAGAGAATTTGTGTTCTCACTCCTAGTTTGTCAAACAGCAGTAAAATCATGAAGGCAGATCGAGCCTTCCAGAATCCGAGCTCCAGTAACACCTAATTTAGCCCTCAGTGGTGGAGAACGATTTGTTCTACATAAATAAAATGTTCAGCTAATGAGACCAATTTAAGGGCTATGGAATACACCAGCCATTCTTTGAAATTTTATTTATTTATTTATTTATTTATTTATTT
>NW_022109491.1:35469345-35481534 GCF_000313985.2 Echinops telfairi
CTTCTTTCGGCTTCCCTTGGGGTCTTTGTGGCCACTCTTGTCACCTCCATGGCGTCTGCTCCCACCAGCCTTCCCCTTTCTCCATCAACCCCTCCTGCCAAGCACTCTTTGCTGATGTTCTGGTCTCAGCCTCTTAGATGCACCCTCCAGACTCTAAGACACCACTCTGTTCTTCCATTGCTTGTCAGTCTTGGGCCAGCCAGCAGCTCCTTTCACTTGCTAAGACCTTGGTGGCCTCATGGGTTCTTCTGTGGGCTTTCTGGTGGACCAGCACCTCAACAACTAACCCCTTGGTCTGAAATTCCGACGATAGTTTCCGTTTTCGGGTTGGCTTTCACTAATCGGAGTTGATTGAGGTTGTCTTTTCTTGTAACCCTTAACGCATTGCTTGCTCGTTGGCTTCAACTCACGGCACCTCCATGCGTGTCCCAGTACAATTGTGCTTCGGGAAGCTTTCCATGGACGTGGATTGCTCCGCCTGTCTTTCAGAGGAATCTCTGGCTGGACTCCCATCTCCAACTTTTTGGTGAACAGTCAAATGTATTAATATTTGCAGCGCTCAGGGACTCCTGGCCACCCTTCCTCCCCTTTGTTGTTGGCATTTTACCGGCTGTTTTGTTGCCAGGGCTTCCAAACTGGCCTCCACTCTCCAGTGACAGCCTAGGAAGAGAAACCAGAGCAGACCTGAGGTTTAAAGTGTGCATGATCCGGAATGCTAACTGGAACGGGAGAAATTTAAGCTTGAGCCCGGGAATGAGGGACCCAGAAGGAGGGTTCCCAATGCAGCACAGCTGTGCCACCTTTGATCACCGGAACTGGTCAAGAGATCTGGTTGCTATGCAACGCACATGCTGCCCTGGTTTTTGAAGGAGGAGATTACATTTCTAGCAGGGCTTCCGACCCATAATCTGCCCTGTTTCGGTCGTGCTCAGGTCACTCATATTTTTAAGACATGGGTTCATTTTGGTGTCGTTTCATCAGCTACGACTGACCTGAGCTGTATCAGTCTGAAGCCAGATAAACTGGGAATTTGGCCCAACAGTAGAGCGATTTGGAGTTTGGGCTCTGTAGTCAGGATCTATGGGTTCTAGTCCCAGCTATACCATCTATTGGCTGTGTGACCCTCGTAGTTTCTTAATTTCTCATAAACTCCTATTATTCATCTAAAAATGCCAGTGATTATGGTTGGGGCTGCTTATTACAGGGTCAGCAGTTTTGAACCCAATGGAAAGATGAGGCTTTCTACTCTAGTAGGTAAAGCGTTTCAGTCTCGGAAACCCATGCATGGGGTCAGTTCTCCCGTCCTGTAGGGTGGCCGTGAGTTTGGTTTTGAGAGCTTTGGAAATGGATGCCAAGATGGAGGGTGCTAAATAAGTGTTTAGAGGTTTATCATGAACGCCTCTCGAGGTCCACACTTGTAGAAGAGAAAGGATGGCTTCAGGATTGGGGGGAGGGGAAGCTGCTTTGTGGTGTAGGCTTAGCAGCTGGCTCAACCACTCCCACAGTCAGCTCTGAAGCAGGCGGGGCCTTGCTCATCACTGGAGGGGACTTGGCCTTGGGAGAAGCAGTGATCTTCAGCTGTGGGCTTGTAGCAGCTGTGGGGGGCAAGTTCTCCAGTCCGGAAGTAGGGTCTGGGCAGTGTACTGCAGTGCCGGCCACGTCTCCAGGCGTACCTGTAGTTGTGACAGAGAAATGAGGCAGTAGATGCGAAGTGGGGCAGTGGTGAATGCATAATACACATGGGTTATCATTGTGAATGAACTCAATATAGAAATACCAGTATATGGACTTCATGATGCTCACTTTAGCTTTTTACTGACTGTCTCAGAACCAAGGAAAAGCACAGAAAACCTGTGTTAATCAGGGTGTTGTGGTTAAGTGTGGGGCCAAGATCCGCAAGGTGGGCAGTTCAAAACCAACAGCAGCTCTGAGAGAGAAAGACTTGGCTTTCCACTCCTCTCCTGTAAACAGAGTCTCAGGAAACCCACAGCGAGGTCCCTCTGAGTCAACACTGACTCGATGGCAGTGGGTTTGGTGTTTGGTATATGTAGCCATAGGGTGATACATGTGTTGCCTCACCAATCCTTAGGACAGGTCTCTGGGCCAGACCCATCCAAAAACCCAAAAAACTCAACCCCGTGCAGTCAGTTCTGACTCATAGCAACCCTTTGGGTCGGAGGCAAATCTGCTCGTACAGTTTCCAAGACTGCAAATCTTTAGGGAGCAGTGGTGGGAGTCGCAGTTCAGCACGTAGCCCACCATGCCACCAGGGCTCCTCACGGGAGCCGAGATCCCCGTGCTTCCCCTGAGAACCCGGCCCCCAGCAAAGCCCAGTGACCTGCTCCAGGCCATCCCACCAGGTGGAGAGACGTTCTCCCACGGGTCTGCCAGATTCCCCGCAAGCCTGCGTTGTTCACTGCACCTTGTAATGATTTAATGGCAGTGGGGGAAACCTTCTCTGGTAAAAATAACTATAGCGTAGGTGTTGTTTTGGTGGAAACATTTCAGCCGCTGCAATAAAAATCTTCCCCCAATGGCTCTGGGAGAGTGAAGTCGTGCAGCCCAGCCCGTGTGCGTATGGCTTGGCCACAGCACAAATGATTTGTTTTCTTGGCCCTCGTTTGCGAGGTGATTTAGTTTCTGGATTCCCTGGCGGAAAAAGTCTAAACAAATAGATTTCTTTATAAGGGGATGTCTAAAGAAGCTCTGAAGAGAATTCAGGACCAGGACCCACGTGTGTTTTCCTTCACCTACTGAGGGAGCAGTGAATGGTAGGCAGGAGTAGGTGCACAGAGAGGATTTACTTACTGTCGTCCCTTGCCAACTTTGGGCTCTTCTCTGCTCGTCCTCAGGAAACTCTCTTCCTCATCTACGACAGCACCCCAAGCAAGAAGTTGGCTTGCGATTTTATGTGGGTGTTCCTTGTTATTTTTGGCGAACACTTTAAACCAGTTCACTCTTTCTTTTTATCTTAATAAGAGCGGTGCCTCCTTTTTCTAGAGAAGGGAAACCGGGTTTTCAGAATAGGTTTGAGAATCAAAGGCTCCTACCGTGTACTCAAGGAACAGTTTGCTGTTATCAGTTGGGGGTCAGTTGGGGCCGGTTATTAGAGAAGCAATTAAAATGAGAGTGATTTAAGCAAGATGGAAGTGCATGGGAAAGAAATCCAGAGTGGACAGTCTGTGATTTCCTGGGATCTTCAGGCACGCAGGCTTCCAGTTGATCTGCCCCACCAGGTGAGAGAGGGCGGTGTGTGTGTGAGCCAGCCAGTCTGAGCTAGTGACCCCAGAAAGACGCCCAGCAGTCCCCTGATCAAGCAGCTCCGGTTCCTTTTCTCACAGTTGTGGACTCTAGAGGACTTTCCTTTCCGCCCGCTTGGGAGGAAAGTCCTTGTCTCTCCGGGCTTCTACCACTGCGTGATCTTCATGTGACTTGGCATGCGGCCTCCCTGGTCTCCACACCTCTCACTCGCTTGTTTAATCCCGCTTGTATCCCAAGAGTGATCGTTTTGAGATATACCTCCCACAAGCCCTGCATCACTACCTTAACAAAGGGGAAAAAAAATCATTCCCAAATGGAATTGTAACCACAGATTTAGGGGCTGATAATTTACAACACATACAAGGGGCTTCAAAAAGTTCATGGAATCATTCCAGTATCTTTTCATTATGTTTTTCTATAAAATTTTCGGGTGGGGGGGGGAGGCTCCCGTTCAGTTCATGACAGACCCTGTCATCTCCACAATCTTCACCGGGCTGCTGTGTGGCGGGAACTTGCAGAGCCCTCACGGGTGCTGTACTCTGGCTGCCTAATCACACACCCCCACAAGTGTAAGTTCAGAGGAGCACTTTCTTCACACCATTCTACAAATGCTGATTAACGACCTTGGGCCCTGAACGTGCCCACACTGACAGAGTCCAGGAACTAGGACAACATTGCTCACATTTATCTGAACACCTCCTTTGAAAACATTTCCAGGAAAGCCTATACCACCTTGAGGATCTAGGGTCTTCAGGAGCCTGCTTTATAAGTGTGAGGCTGGGGGAGCCCCCGTGGCACTGTGGGTGACTCCATAGCGTGGAGTAGACTGACTTCCTGAGGTTTTAAAGACTTAATCTCTATGGGAGCAGACAGCCTCATCTCTCCTCCTCGGAGGAGCTGGTTGGTTTAAGCTTTGGCTCACAGCCTGGCACTTAACCTACAGTGTATCAATCAGCTGCTGCCATGTAAACGTTGTTTTTAGGTCCCTGTTAACTCCGTTCCAACTCAAAATGACATTATAAGACAGACGTAGTGTTTCCTAGGTTGTCATCTTCCGGAGCAGTTTCCTATACCCTTTCTCCCCCAGAGGGGCCATAGGGTAGTTTAGAAGCGCCAGCATTTTAGGTAGCAGTCTAGTGCTCAACCACTCTGCTATTTGGCCTTCTTATTATTGCAACATCACCACCACCCCGCCAAACAAAAGCAAAGCAGCAAAATAAAACAAAACAAAAGCACACCTCATAATTCAGTGCCTTCAGACAGTCAGTTTCATTAGTGCTCTCAATCTGTGCATCGATTGGACGATCCGGGGAGCCTCGGCTGTGTTCACTCTGAGCATATCTGTGGTCACTGTGGCCTGGGAGCGGCACTGCTGGTCTCGGTTCAGTTTGCTTCTTGGCCTCGCCGTGGCTGGGGGCTAGCTGGTCTTGGCTGACATGAGTTGGAACATGGAGATCTTCTCCACTAGCCCAAGGATCCCATGGTTCCATCATCTGGGGGAAAGAGCAGATGTGTAGGAGATGCCTTGAGGTCAAGGCCTGGAATGAACGCGGCTCCCCTTTTGCCAAAGTAAGTCACAAACCAGCCTACAAGGAGCTGCAAAGTCACACGGCAAAGGGTGTGGACGGGCAGATTTCGGAGTTAATCTAGTATAGTGTTCCATGGCGGAAAAGTCGACTATGCGCAGATGCCTGTTGTTGCTCTCTGTATTTTTTCTCCTGTCCCTTCACCCTTCCTCTTCCTAGTCAAAATTCCAGTCTGTTGACCCTGATGGCTGGTATGCTGATGGAATTAAGTCAGATATGTTTACCTACCTCAGAGTATTCAAAACCCCAAAGGTCAGTTAGTCAGTGTCGTCACCAACTGTGGACAGACTGTGAAGTAATTGGGCCTCCCAGGAAGCTCCTGCTATTCTTTGGGACAGGGATATATATATTCCATTTCTTTCACTAGACTGTCAGGGAATAAGACACAGCATCAACATAACCTACTGTAACTAGATGTTGCCCAGTTCCTCTTCATTGGTCAAGAGCCTCCCACACACACAGAGCTAATGAAAACCCCACTTGCAAGATGTCGTGAAGGAGAGGGTGCAGCAATGGCATGAATGGGGATATTCTGTGGGACAATTGCCCTTATCTTAGTCTATTCCAGGTTTATATTCATATGTGCTTCGGGATCTCAGAATAAGGGATCCATACTTTATGAAATTATCATTGTTGTCCTTGCTCGCTGCCATTGAGTCAGCCTTCAAACCATGTTATCCTCGCCCCGTCGTCCGTGCACAATGGAACAAAATGCAACCTGGTCCTGACCAGTTGTAGTGCGGACTGTTGTGAGGCATAGGATTTTCACTAGCTGATTCTCAGAAGTGGCTCTCTAGGCCTTTCTTCCTACTCGGGCTTAGTCTGGAAGCTCTGCTAAAACCCATTTAGAATGAATACAGCATGCTCTGCTTCAAGTGCATTGGCTGGGACCAAACCAATGACCCCATCTGATTGCGGCCGGGAGGACTTTTTCTGTATGTTACACAGCCTCATCAGCTATCTGCCATGAGTACCTTTGTTCTTAATCACCAGTTTAAGTGGTGCAGTGGGGCAGACTGTGAATGACTAAACTGTCCTTTTGGGCATGCATGGTATGACCCATGTGCAGGCTCCTAGATGGGCACATGGTAATGCCCACTCTAGTGTACATGTGAGCATCCGACACGAGCATTGCTAGAAACAACTAACACCAGCACAGCATAAACTACACGCCAGATAGGGTTCTCCATCACCCACAAGACAGGCACTGCAATTCTACTCCTCGGTGATGCGGCTGGTATACGGAGAGGTCCAGGAATATGCTAAGCCCCACAGACCGGAGGTTTACACCCAGGCGACTGGTGCCAGTCTTGTCTCGTATCCACACGGAGGAGCTGCCTCAGGAGGTATGCATGTTTGGGCGAATGAAACATGAGAGAAGGGGCTGCTGTTGACTGCATCGAGAGGGGTAGGAAAACGATGGAGCTTTTCAAAATTAACTTAAAGAAAATTAACTCTAGGCTCTTGGTACGTGATATGCCCTGGCAATTTACATAGCTGTTCCTTATGCCTACATTTGACATTCAAAAGCAATCAAATTGCATTACCTGTTCTTTGAGGGATTACTGGGCTCTGTACATCTTGAAGGTTACATTTGCAAACAGCATTAATTTCATTGTTAACCATTTTCCTGCACATTAGTTTCAGGGCGGTTTCCTTTTTTTTGTTCTCATTTTCTTTTCTTTTTTTTTAACCTAGTTGAGCTTTGTTGCTGTTAACTCCCTCCCATTGAGTCCATTTTCAACTCATAGGACTCCAAGTGACAGAGGAAGGACTGCCACATAGGTATCTCTAGGCTAAATCATTTGGGGTGTTTTTTTTTTTTGGTAAAATCTTTTTTAAAAAGAAAATCATTTTATTGGTGGTGGGGGTGTTCTTACAAATCTTATAACAACCCACCATTCAGTGTTATTAAGCATACTTGTACAGGTGTGCCATCAACATTTCCAAAACATTTTCTTTCTACTGGGGCCCTTGGTATCAGCTCCTCCCCCCACCCCCCATGAAACCTTGATCAGTTATATATTATTATTGTCTTTGGAGTCTTACACTGTCCGTTGTCTCCCTTCACCCACCTTTCTGTTATTCATACCCCCACTAGGAGGTCTATATATCCAACCTTGGGATGGGTTCTCCTTCTCCAACCCTCCCCCCCATCCACCTATCCTCCTGATATGGCCTTCCCACTACTGTTCCTGAGGGTTTTATCTGTCCTGAATTCCATGTGTGAGAACTCTTATCTGTACCAAGGTGTGTACTCCAGTCTAGCCGGATTTGTAAGGTAGAACTAGATCATGGTACTGGGGGAGGAAGTATTCAGGAACTAGAGGAATGTTGTGTATTTCTTTGGTACTGTACTGGATCCTGGTTGAATCATCCCTTCCTTGTAATCCTACTGTGGGGCGATGTCCAATTGTCTACAGATGGGCTTTGGGTTTCCACTTGAACCCCCTCTTTCACATTGATATAATTGTTTGTTTTGGATCTTTTGATACCTGGCACCTGATCCCATCGACACCACATGATCACACAGGCTGGTGTGCTTCTTTCATATGTGCTTATTTGCTTCCCTGCTAGATGGCTGCTGCTTTAACTTCAAGCCTTTAAGACCCCAGATGCTATGTCTTTTGATAGCCAGGCACCATCTGCTTTCTTCACCACATTTGCTGATGTACCCATTTTGTCTTCAGCAATCATGTCGGGAAGATGAGTATCAAAGAGTGCCAGGTTATTAGAACAAAGTGTTCTTGTGCTAATGGAGGCCTTGAGTCGAGGCCCAAAGTCTGCTATCTTAATACTTAGGCCCAAAGTCTGCTATCTTAATACTTAACATATAAATATATGTACATTGGCCTCTATCCCTTTCATTATAAATGAATGTATTTACATATATACATGCCTATGTATATACACTTCTGTAAATAGCTTTTGCCTCCTATTTCTTTCCTTTCTTTCTTTTCACCTTTCTCCTACCCCACTATCATGCTCACCCTCCATTCGGCTCAGTAATTCTTCTTGGATACATTGCCCTTGATCAAACCCCATCAGGCATGTTTAGGCTAAATCTTTATGAGAGCATATCACTGTCTTTCTCCCAAGCGGCCCTTGGGTGGCTTGGAAGCATTAACCTTTAAGTTAGTAGCCTTACTGTTATGCCACTAGGGCTCCTTAGTTGAGTTCCCATTGAGATGAAATGGTGTGGCCATGGGCCAGTCAGCCTGAGTATATTCTTCAGGATGGTGTGCTGACTCACAGAGTGAGGAGTGGAATCAGGTGGATCGCTAATTCCGAATCAGCGCCCAAGCAGTTGGAACTAATTCAGTGTCACCCATCACAACCACAAGAACAATAGAAGTTATTTCATTCTACGTAGATGCCACTGCTTGTTCACAATGCAGGCCAGAGTCCTTCTTTCTCTTTAGGGAGAGGGAGCAAGAGAATGACTGCAAGAGCCGAGAAAGAGAAAGATTGAGATGAGCAAGAGATAGAGTGGCTTTAAATAGATTCTTGCACAAAGGTGAACTTTGTTGTAACCAGAAGGTCAGCAAGAGAAGCCAGACTCCCCCTATGAGGAGCCTGTGCGATCCAGACAGTATGTATCTGCAGACCACTTAAAAAGTCATCTTACACTCACCAGCGATGCTGGCTTCTAACTCTGGGAATTACAGGTCTGAAGTATGAAAATCTTTTTTTTTTTTGTATTATGTCAAGACTTCTCTTAGGGAAAGTGAAGCAGAGGCCTGTTGAATTTATTTCAGGCCTGCATTAGTTCAACCAACTCAAGTCAAGCTATCGTCTTCAATATTAACCCTCAATTCACTCACTTGTTCCTCCAATTCCTAGAAGACCCTTTTAGGTTGCCCGGTGGACTGTGGGTGATTTTTACCCCATTGATCATTCAGGAAGGGATAATTTTTACCCCTGAATTTTAAATAAAGTTAGATAATTGCTCTAACTAGGGGAACAAACAAACTCACTGTGGTAGAGTCCCTTCCAACTCCGGATTTTTGGGAGTAGTATACCTCCTTCTTTGTTACATAAAACGACATCCCTTTCAGATGTCGTTGAAACCTGTGATTCTCTTTGTACGGTGATGCTATTTTCTGAAATGCCACCTGGCCCTATCACGAGCTGCGTACTCCCCATGATTAGTATAGGATTCTTGTTATCAATTTGTGGAGAGGGAAGTAAAGGATGCCTTTTCATTTCCCATTAAAAATAGTGAGGAGATATGCGTGTTTTGTTTGATGGCAGGTAGGCCTCTGTCAAACCAATTCATGGACATATTGAAGCCTTGTCAGTGTGAGCCATAAATTCATCTGAGTCTGAAGGGTTTACTGATTATCTTATTACACAGCCTCCACACACTCTGATGATATTGTTCTGGTGTCTTCTACATGATAAGCATTCTTAACCAAGGTGATGGTATTAGTGTTGCTCACCTGGAGTGGAGAAGCTCAACTTGACAGAAAGCTTTCTGAGACCCGGGAGATGCATGAAACAGGTTGCATTTTGCTTCCCATTACTACGTTATTTATTTATTTTGGGGGCGAATAGGTAGCAAGATCTTAAATGTAGCTGTGGATGGCTGGTGGAAAAATGTAGCTGTCCACTGGTCTGTGTGTTGGTGAGCTTCAGAGTGCTCCTGACAGGCTTTGGGTGGGAGGGGGGAATTGTAGTAAATTCATATAAGGGGGCTTCGAAAAGTTTGTAGAAAAATTCCATTATCTTTAAATTCCATTTTTCCATGAACTTTTTGAAGCCCCCTTTACATGTAACCATCTGCCATTTCAGAATTTCTCATACATACAGTTCAGTGACATGAGTTAATCATGATCGTGTTGTTTAAGCTTGACCCGCTACATTTCTGAATTTTTCTGTCACATCTAACTGTAGCTCCAGCTCCCCCTTTATTAATCTATAAAATATTTATTAGAAGCGGGGAGGCCACTTTTCCCTGCCTCCCACTCCTAGTAAAAATTCACCACCAAAGAATGGAGTTGGAATCACAGCAGCCATTTACTGGGTGGCCGAGACTGTAAATCTCTACTGGAGCAAGGAGTCTCATTTTTCTCCTTTGAATTGACTGATGGGCTTGAACTACGGACCTTGAGGTTAACAGCCCAACACCTAAGCCACCGCTCCATTAGGGCTCCTTTTGGTCCTGGTAACCACGAATAAACTTATTTCTCAACATTGGCCTGCCCTAGATATCTCATAGAAGTGGAATCATTCAGTATTTTCCCTGCCCTACTTAGGGAGGGCAACTAACTGCCCTGGTTAGAGAGAAGAACAGGAGCCCTGGGGGGTGCAGTAAGTTGGGCTGATAGCCGCAAGGTCCCCAGTTCAAAACCACCAGCTGCTCTGCTGGAGAAAAAGGAGGCCTTCTACTCCCAGAAAGAGTTCCTGTCTTGGAAGCTCACAGGGGCAGTTTTACCCGTCACTGTGAGTCGGCACCGACCCAATGGCAGGGGGTTTGGATTTTGTGGTTGTCAGAAGATTTGTGGGGTTGTGGGAGGAGTTGTAAAAGCTAGGGGTTACGTCCCATTCCAACCAGGAAGGGTTGGGCAGGGTTGGCTGCGGCTTGGCATGATGGAGACTGTCTTCATTTGTAGATCTCGTCACTGGTGCCGCGCTGGGCTTTCTCTGTTTAGTGGACCAGAGAAGGCCTCCCACGGTTTTGCTATGGCTTGCTTAGGTGCAGCCTCTAGTTATCTTCCTCTGCCCCGGGCTAGGTTTTGGAAGCCTTGTCCATGTGCCCTGGATTTGGGAATGTTTTTAGAGTCCAAAACCAAACTAACTGGCATCAAGTCCATGCTGACTCATAGCAACCCCCTGTGGGTTTCTGAGACCGCAAATGCTTATGGGAGCAGAACGCCCTGTCTGTCTCCCTTGGAAGTGCTGGTGGTTTTGAACTTGCCCACCATGTGGACGGTAACCCAACTCCTAACCACTGCCCCACCAGGGTCTGTTCATTAGGTCCACAAGGGCGTGGGCAAGTGTTGACTTACCAGTGAAAACCCATCACCTGACATGGCTCTGGGCACATGTAGGACACTTTGGAAGGATGTGTTAAATACAGGAGGGAATCGAGTAAATTGGGCAATTGGTAGTTTCTGTATTTTTATAATCTTCACTTGCTGATAGGACATCACCACAAACTTGGCGTGTGCCTGTGTGTGTGTGTGTGTGTGTGTGTGTGTGTGTGCGCGCGCGCGCGTGCCCATGCGCCCGCAAGTGAGTAGGCATGTTTATTATAGCTTTCTGAAGAAATAAATTTCTGCTTGGGGGAGTTCAGAGAGTCCGAGTTATCTTGGAATGAGTGCCTGGTTGCCCAGAATAACAGATTCCCTGGTTGGAAAATACAGTCACAGGTTTTCTTAGAGACGGGGACAAAGATGCCAGTGACCTCGGCCCTTTTCCTTCTTGTTTCTATGCCAGAGGAGAGGGCTTGAGAGAGCATATACTAGAGAGAAGCCAGGTGGAAACCAAGGGTTTTCTTAGACTTTAGGTCTGGCGGATTTGTAGAAAATGCCAGGAAATCAGGTTCTTTCTCCTGGGAAATCACTAGTGCTGGCAACCTGAAATCGCATGAAAAGGGCGTTTAGTAGCTAGCACCAGGTCTTCACGTAGCTCTCTGGAGAGGCGTGGAGCAGACAGGCAGCTGACCTGTTCGCTACACGTGCTATGTGTCAGGCCATGGATATGCGTAGGAATATGCATTTTCTGAGATAACTGTTACTTGAGGTTTTTTTTATATTTTTGAGACAGATATTATTATCCCCCTTTTACAAAGAAATGGGTGCTTAGAAGATTTATAATTTTTCTAAAGCCATATAAATAGCTAGTAAGTAACAGGGTTGCGTTTAAATCCAGGCCTTTTTTCCTACCCACATTCTGTATTTAGCAAGTATCCTGAGTGGCTTATAGTTAAAAAAATGTTGTTTTTTTTCTTTTTTTTGGTAACCATTTTTAAAGGAAGAATAATGTTTTTACAGGAAAAAGAATGTTGGGTTGTGGACTCCATGTTTTGAATTTTAACCAGCTACATTTATATAATCTGGGCATGTGGGCAGGAGGGAGGGTCCGATGTGGTAGGGTGGCGGCAGGAAGGATCTAGGTGGTTCAGATCTTTGATGTCCAAAGTGTGGTTCCCGGACCAGCAGCACTGGTGTCACCTGGAAGCTTGTTAGAAGTGTGGAGTATTGAGCCCCGAATTGCAGCCTGCATTTATTTGTCACGGCGCCTCCAGATGATGATGATGATGATGATGATGATGATGATGATGATGTCACGGCGCCTCCAGATGATGATGATGATGGTGGTGGTGGTGGTGGTGGTG
>NW_022109491.1:35482083-35493799 GCF_000313985.2 Echinops telfairi
CGTGTGCAAGAGCAGTCAGAGTGCTATTCCAGTACTTACTGTGCACCAGGCACTGCATTAGATATTTACATAGCCTTTCTGATTTTCAATAACTCTATGAGGTGAGTAATTTTCCTCCTGTTTTAGAGATGAGAAAACGGCAATGTAGAGAGGTTAAGTAATCAAATATTGATCATGCCAACCCAAGTGTGTCTGATTCTCGTCTGACTCTGTGAACTCCCCTGATAACATTATCTTACTGAACTTGAAAACAGGGAGCTGTCGATGACTAATGTCTGCCTGGCAATGATGGGAAAGATCGGCTCCCAATATGAAAATTGTCACTTCACAAATTGTATTCTGTGAAATGAATTTTCTTTTCTTGACTCAAAATGAAGAGGCACAGTGGGCATAACTGCGGAATAATAACTCATATTGCATCTGCTAGGCATTGTATGTCTAATTTTTCTTGGGCTAGAGTAAAATATTCATACCCAAAATAGAACTTAGGAAGCACCCTTTTGTGCTGTGGGTTCTGTTCTAACTTTAAGGAAAACCATTTTCCTTTGTTAGTAATATAATAATTTCATGCTGACAATTATTGATATAATAATACTGATAATCAGTGACACAGTACAGTAAAAGATGTTCATTGTGGTAGTGTGAAGAGTTAGGGGATTGTTGAGAATATTTGTCTGTTAAGATATTTAAAGTCTTGTTATTTCTTTGAAGATTTTCATTTTCTCTTGTGAAATCTTTCGTCCATTGAGTGCCTGATCCAGGAGGGCTGAGTGGGCAGTGTTTGTCAGACTGTTACTACCATGTTTGAAAATACTGTTCCTTGCTTTTTGGTCCTTCGTTCCCTGGCACATGAGCAGACTGCGTTGCTCTGAAGGATTAAGGGCTTTATGAAATAATTGCTTTGGTCTTCAATGCGTTGACTCTTGAGAATCAAGGAACCAAACGCGTGTGGTGGTTTTTGTGTCTTTTCTGGGATTTGGAGATGAAAAGGCGATGGTCTGTACCTCAAAAGTCTTCTTGGGTGTCATGCCACTGTAAGTGATTATTCTGGTTGACCTTTCCCAAAGTTCCCTGGGAATGCATGTCGGAAATTGATTTCAGGTTCCATTATACCTAAGAGGGGCCATGGTTTACCTAGTTATATTTAAGGGAACTGAGAAGAATGATGTTTATTCTGGAAACATAAGCTTGGTTGTGTTTAGTGACACGATGGTCTTTCATTACAGTCACACCTTCCTCGTGAAGCTTGCTTATCTTGAAGTGGCAAATACAAGAAATTGCCTGCAAAATGAGTGCATTAAAAAACAAAACCAAACCCAAAGTAGAAGCCTTTCTTTTTCTTGGTTGAACATATTCTATTCTTCCTTTACATGTAATTCTAGCAAGCTGGTTTTCTTATTCGTACACCTTTCTCCCGGTGTAGTCATGTGCCAGTAAATGTGTAACAACTAGCTCTGGGGTTGAAGGGTGAGGATGGGGAGCCCTGGGTTATATTGTTTGCCGATTTCCTGGGTGTAAGTAGTCCCACAGAGGAAAATGTCAGACTAGTAATGTGACGTCGTTGAACACTTCTCCCAGGTGATGCAAACAGGCTCAGCACATCATTGATTCAGCACCGAGAGTTCAGGAACTGAAAAATGCAGAAAACAGTAAGAAACTTAGAACAAGTCGGGAGGCGGGGGCTGCCTTTAAAGAAAGTTTCAGTTAAAGTATGTTGACTTTCTTCCTGGAAACTGCTCAAATGACTAAATGGAAATGAAACACAGTTTCATGCAAGTATTGTTGTTAGTGGCCATCCCGTTGGCTCCAACTCATGGTGATCCCATGTTTAAACGGGGGAATTATTGCCCAGAACGGTGCCCTCTTCATGACCCTTGATGTTTTTGAGTCCATGTGTCAGCCCATCTCAGTGATGGTTTCTCACCTCCTCACTGGCCCTCCCGTTCCCCAGTGATAGGTCACTCCTAAGGATGCATCCAAACTAAGTGAGTTGAATTCTTGGACAGTAGTCTGTGATCCATAGGGTTTTCTTTGGCAAAGTTTTGGAAACTGATAGGTCACTCCTAAGGATGCATCCAAACTAAATGAGTTGAATTCTTGGACAGTAGTCTATGATCCATAGGGTTTTCTTTGGCAAATGTTTGGAAACTGATAGCCAGGCCTTTCTTCCTACTCCTGCTTAGGCTGAAAACTTCCTGGCATGTGATAGGCTGTTTATATAGCTTCTAGCATCTTAGTCACATTCAAACCACCACTGTGCTACACATTGACAGATGCATGGTGGCCATAAAAGTGGCTAGACACCATATGTTAAGACCCTGGAGATTATGAGCTCAATTAATGCTATTTGGAGGAAACCTAAGGGGGAAAAAAACACACTTTTAAAGAATGATATGAGCAGGTGGAACTCACCTGCAAGGCCAAGGCAGAGAGACCTTCTTTGGAACAAAGAGGTTGAAGGCATGCACCAAGCTTTGAGTCTAGGTTTTCCCATGTCCTCTGGGTTGTTTTTTTTTTTTTTTATTTAAATGGTATTCTTATCTTTTGAAGGTTTACATTGTGCTACTTTTTAATTTTCTTGTATTACTTAATTGTTTTAGCCACTAATAATATAACTAAAGTCTATACTTCTAGATTTATCCATTTTAGACCATCTTTTCCTCTTTGATATGAAAATTATAAATAATAGCACCTTCATACTTCTTCCCAATTCCCCCCTAATCTCTCCATTTTGCAGCGTATTGTTTTCTTATTAAGATTTGTAATGTTCACATACATCATCTGCATTCCAAAATTGTTTGGCTTTCATTTGATATTTAAATAAATTATGTTGCTGAAACCAGAGCAAAAGAAAATGTCAAACCAGGAAGCACAACAAAATAAGGTAATTGGATTACACCTGGTTCTAACCCACTGCCACCGAGCTCAATCTGATACATAGGGTTTCTAAAACTACAAAATTTTACCTGGCTATTAGAAACCTTAAATATATAGAATAAACTCATTCCTACAAAGGAAAGTGTAAGAAAAAATAAAAGAAGCTATATTTGAATGGTAGTACAAGTGGTTAACCAAAAGATCAGAGGTTCTAACCCACCAGCTGGTCAGACGGGAAAAGACCTAGAAATCTGGCCCTATAAAGACTTCAAAGACTCAAATTCACTGCCACCGAGTTGATGCCCCCTCACAGCAACCCTATAGGAGAGTGTAAAACTGCCGCTGTGGATTTCTGAGACTGTTCGCTAAAGTAGAAAATCTCATCTTTCTTCCATGGACCCACTGGTGGTTCCAAACTACTGATCTCCCGGTCAGCAGCCCAACAGATAACAATGACGCTGCCAGGGTCCCTCCCATAAAGACGCTGCCTTGGGCATCCTTTGGGGTCATTCTGCTCCATCTTGTCGGATCACTGTGAGTCTGGAGCACATAGCAACAGCAACAATGTATTTTGAATATAAGAAGGATCATCACTACACGGTGACTGTGGCAGACTTAAACTAAAACTCAGCTACAATTATAATTAATATAGAATAGGCAATAATAGAAGGGGCTTTTACTTTTGACTTTATGCCTTCTGTGTTGTGCACACTGGAAAGACCTGTGTTACTTAACTTGCTAAGTTGTCCCAACCTATATCCATTTACTATAACGAGACGTGGGTCTCTGCCGGCTGATAATAAACTCTCTTTAGCTCACTGGCTTTCATTGCATGGCAGGACCTCAGTCATTATTGCTGGGTGGACACCTCCATGTATCTTTCATGCTCTTATTTTCGGGCCTTCTAAAAATTCATGGGAACACGAAATCGAAAGAGAAGAGAATTTTTCCAGGAATTCTTTTTGTAGAGTCAGCCTTCGGAGTTTGCATCTTTCTCTGTGGATTCTCACGTGCGTCTTCTTCTTCTTTTTTCCCTGCACCTTTCTCGTCTGAAAAGTTCTTGGGAGGTGTGAATGGGTTGCAGCTGGCCACTAACCTACAAGCTGACTATTTGAATCCATCCCGTGGCTACAGGAAATAAGGGCCTGTGGACTGATCCTGGAAAGGCCACAGCTAAGAAAAAGCAGCTCCACTCTGCAGTGCGTGAAGTCACCATAAGTCAGGATGGACGTGGGTTTTTTTTGTTTTTTTTTTGTTCTTCTATGAAGGGAGTGATTTTACTACCGGCTTACAGATGATAAAGCTGACGCTCTGGGAAATTAAGCTGTTTGCTCAACATCACACCGTTCTGTGTCTTCAAAGCATTGTGGGACATTTTTGTCAATAGACTGGAGGAGGCTCCAGTGAGTTTATAGAACACTGGAATGGAAAGATGATGGAATATTTCCATGCACGCTTTGAAGCCCCGTCATATTAATCGTGCTCTCTTTGGTTAAAAAATAAAACTGGATGTTATGAAGTGGTGGCATACATTTTCATTTATACTAAATGCCTTCTGATTAGAAGGCTCTGAGGAGTGTAAATCATTTTAAAACATTTCACTCTGATAAGTGCCCTGATTTGGAAAAAATAATTTGTATTGAGTAGATTTTTTTTTAAGGATGAATGAGATGGAGAAATCAACTTTTATGTTATCTCTGTGGAGCCATGGGGACTGCAACGATGATGGTCTCTTCTGAAAGTTCGCTGCTGACATGTGAACAATGACCTGGCCAGGGATAGCGACAGATGTGGGACTTCAAGCAGACTAGGGTTTGGCATTACTGGAAATGCACACAGTAGGAGCCCAGTCCTATGCACAGCTTGCTGGAGGCACTTGGCTCAGTCTTTTCCTCTCGATCTACCTGTAGAAACACGGCTGAAAAGGGGGTGCACACATGCCTGCAAAGGGTGATGTGTCCGGATAGTTTCCTGATGGTTACACCTCCGGGATTGGGGTTTCTGTTTTGGCTTAGATGCTTGCCTTTAGGATACATTGACTGAGTGCTAATCTCTGAAGACCAGCATTTAGTCTTAAGGGCAACCCAGTGACAGCGGTATCACCAAACATCAGCGGGGCACCTGCAGAGGATCAAGACAAAATATCCAGCTTCTTGAGACTCGGGGCCAAAATACGAGAATAGGATCCTCATATTCTTTAGCCTCATGAGAAAACTATAGAAGATCTGCATGAAATGCAGTTCACAGCCTGTGTCCATTCCACACGCTTTCATCGGGAAAACAGGCTTAGCCTTACTTTGCTGAGTGAGAAATTTTGTCACTGATCACACTGTGATTTCTGAAGTATTAGGACGAACTGGGGCAAACGGGGAGCCTAATGGTGCAAGGCCTGCCCGAGTGCTTTGAAAACTCCATACAAAATCAGATTTGCTGGTTAAAATTAGCAAGTGGGATCCAGAGTGTCTTAGCATTTCCTATATCTGACCCAGGAGGAGGAGCTGTGCTGGTGCGGTGATTAAAGCACTCGACTGCTGACTGAGATGTGTGCAGTTTGAATTCTCACCCGCTGTGCTGGAGAAAGATGTGGCACTGTTTCCATAGGAGACACAGCCTGGGAAGCCGTGTGGGGGAATTTCTGCTCTGCCCCATAGGGTTCCAGGAGTCAGAATGTACTTGATGGCAGTAGGCTTGACTTGGTGGCTCCCAGGAAGTGTAGCTCCCTTTGGGTGCTTCTCAAAGAAAGTGTCTTGTGATTAAATATGTATGGGAGACAATGAATGAAGTACCTCTTCTTGAAATTCATGGTATATATGAGCATATTAAAACTTGGAGAAAACCCTGTAGTATAGCAGTCCATTTACATTTATGTAGGTTGACCATTGAGTTAGTTAATTGTGCCAACCTGGCCGATAATCACATGTGGGGCTAATTGAAAGGCGGAGGGATAAATGGGTGGTGAGCCTCGTCTTTCTAGCTCTCGGGTCTCTTGCTTTGTGATGGTCGCATCAGGGTGCAGCTGCCTTAGCAGTTCCCTGCTTTTCAGCTTGCAAGATTGACTTCCTACAAGATATCCCCAAGGAGAAGTCACATGGACCTATCCCGATGCAGCCCTGGGTGCTGGAGCAGCCATGTGGAGACCCCTGCTAGTGCTGAGATGCTTATTTGTTCACTGACTCGGCTTTCCTCCTACAGTTGGCATCATTGCCTCCGTTTTGTGAGGTGGAGGACTTTGTGGACTGGTGTTGGGTTAATGGGTTAATGTTGGACTTGTGGGCTTGGGCAGCATTGGGTTGGGATGTTTTTGTGATGCACATTTTCTTTACATAAAACTCTCTTATACATGACTTGCTGTGGATTTGTTTCTCTAAAGTACCCAGACTAATACAACCATCTTAAAACTTGACCCTGGAACCTCGTATTGTAAAACACTGGTTTTATATTCTCTGGCATTTGGGAGACATACTAAATTTTTTACTATAGATTTCTAATACTCAAAAGTTGGTAAATCTGAGGATTTATAGAGGTGTGTGTGTGTGAGAGAGAGAGAAAGAAGAAATAATGTTCTACTTTGATGTAGAATTAAAATTCTCTTGAGGTATATAAGTTATAGGACAAATTCCACTTTCAGTTATGCATGCAAGGAAAATCATCTCCAGATCTGTTACTGTTTATTTATTTTTTTAAACCCCAGAGCTGCTAGTAACTTAAAACAATTGAAAACAATAGGCCCCCCTTCCCCCTTGAACTCTAAAGGTTTTATAAAGGAGGAAAATGGGCGGAAAGGGACTACCTCATGGGGAGGCTGAGAAAAGACCTTTCAGCGCCTTATCACACGTTAGTGCAATTCCTGAGCTGTGGACCATCAGATTGGATTTGTTTTTGGTTTATATCTTGACCTTCTTGTAGTCTTTGTTATAGAAAATCCTAGGATTTGTTTTAAGGGAGTGTTTAGGGATTAGAATTCAAATGCTGCTTGCCATATTGATAAACATCCAACTCACGACCAACTGATTCAAACCAAGCCAATCTCATTGCTGTTGAATTGATTCTGACTCACGGTAACTCTGTAGGACAAAGGGGAAGTGCCCCCAGCGTCTCCTCTGCCTTCATGGAGGCTGACTGCCACGGTTTTCTCCTAGAGAGCTGTCACTGGGTACGAACCGCTGACCTCTCCACAGGCAGCCAAATGCTTAAACACTTTGCCACCAGAGCTCCTTGGTAAATTGACAGTTCTTGTGATATTTGGACCTCTTTTATTCCCATACTGTGTTAATCAGCAACATGCCTGCTAAAAGCATTTGCTGTATTTGTTGTGCTTAGAACGGGGAAAAAGACTCTCGGCATTTCTGTCCGGATATCGTGTTGTGGCAGTGGGCACTCCTTGCCCAACCTCTCACTCTGTGGCCAAGGGGTGGGACTTTGGGCGAGAGGACCGGTGCTGGATGTATCAGCTGGTTCATCCTGAGTCTCTGGCCCCCTCCTCCCCTCCTGGAAAGACTGAGGCATATCCAACAACTGTGCTTGTCCCAGCACTTCTCAGTCTGCATCAGGCGTGCATTCAAGAGCCTGTTCTGACAGGGTGACGTTTAGATCTCACTCTTTCAGGTAAGACCGTTTACTGATAAATGGCTGCACGAGTAGAAGGTGAGATTTCCCAAGGGGAGCTGTTTGATAAATTTGCGGTTTTTATAGCTTGTGGAAGGATTTACCACAACTTTATTTTTGGGATCTCTGGAGGAAAGCAGGGTATGGGTGCGTGCAATGACAGCAGAAATTCTTCTCTGTGTGTTGCTTGGACCACCCAAACTTTTCAGGAGGATTATTTTATTTACCGGTGATTTCTTTTTCCCCCTTTAGGTTTTCTAATAAGAAAAAAAAAAAAGGAAAAATTAAGCAGACAGAATGTACTAGATACTATCATTTGTGATAATCTGGCATTAATTAGATATAGATTTCTTATTTAGATGTCTTTAATATCTCCATACAATTTTCCTTACAACTCAAGTAGAGTCTCAAGAAGGCATTTATTGGCATGGCATGATTGACATTGAGATTTTTTTGATGTAACTTAGTATTGTCCATATTTTAAAACATCAACCAGCCTCTTAATAGTACATTTGGCTAATCCCTAAATGTAATACAGTAAAGGACAGCTACATATACTTTTCATTGTACATGATTTATTATAAGAAGGCCTATTTCCATAACTTATTGTTACTGCTACTTTTTTTGTTTCAATGATAATAAGGTAAGCAAGATTATTAATTTTTTTAAAGCCTTCCCCCCTCCAAATATCAAGCTAGAATGAAAATACACTTTATACTCCCTCATTGTCTTGAAAAATCAGCCAGGCATTATGTAAAATTCCTTCCGGAACTGAGAGAGTGGAAATGAATAATGTAGAAAGTTGGCTTTTAGATTTGGTAATCTTTTTCAGTGATTTTCTTGTAAGTGCACATTATTGTGGACTAAAAGGGATGCTACAGTATGAAACTTGTGGCTTGTACTTGTGGCTTCAGAAATGACTTCCTTGGTTACTTTGTGTATATTTGGTGTGCTGTTGTTTTTCAGTTAGGAATATTGTTTCTCCCCAAACATACATAATTATGAAAGAAAAGATGTAAGCTTTTGTTTTGTGTGAATCATGACTAGCCACAGATACCAGTTGAGGATAAGACAATCTCTATGATCATGACTGCAGTAACCAACTATCATCATAAAAAGGAGGCTATTTCCCAGCTATATCTCCCTCACTCCCTCACTCCCTCACTGCCATCAAGGCAATTCTGACTCACCACTACCATCTAGTACAGAGTAGATCTGCTGTGTGGGTTTTCCCAGCTGTAAATCTATGGGAGCTGAAAGCCTTACTGTTTTCCCCATGTAACAGCTGGTAGGTTTGAACTGCTTACCTTGCGGTTAGCAGCCAAACACGTGTAATCCACTACACTACCAGGCTCCTTTGAGAGATGTGTAACTGAGTAAAATATAACATTTGGTGGCTATTTTTAATGAGGAGTAAAGAACTTTTACAACCGAACAGGGCAGTGGCCTGAGAACTTGTTGGACCCCTTACTTGATGGAGAAAATATTTTATACACTTTTTATATTAAAGAGCAATCACATGTAAAGTGACCCTTTCGCCAAAGAGCCGCAGAATATTTCCAGGGACCTTAAAGAAATATATATGTTTTTAGAGACTCTCCCAGGGCTTTCCTCACTCAGTACAGTTCTCTTACTCAGGAGGCAGCCAGGGCTGGCACAGTGCGGGCAGGAAGCTGCTGTTGTCAGTGAAGGTGCATGCAGAAGATAGGGCGTGCCTGTCTTACCTAATATTGCCTGCTTGTATACACCAAGATACAGTGCGTGCTCACATTGAGTTGATTCTGACTTGTTGTGACCTGATGGCGATTTCTGGACTTTAGAGCTTTACTGAAGTAGAAAGCCTCATCTTTCTCCCACAGAAGGGCTGGTGGATCTGAACTGCTGATCTTGTGGTTAGCAGCCCAACACATAATCCGCTATGCCACTAGGTCTCAAAGAAAGATTTCAGTCAAGAAAGGAGCAGTGGTATTCTGCCATCGATCAAAATAGTCTCAATGGCTGGGGCTTCACTGTTGTTTGCTGTCTCCTCTCTGAAGACAAAGCTACTGCCTTTTCAGAAAAGAGCCTTCGGTTGAAGATGGGTCTGCAGGCTTGTTATAAGAGCACTGGGCACTTTTTACGTTTCACCATGTATGTGAATCATCCCGGTTCCCACTCTACTGCAGATTCTAACACAGCAGGTCCGGGGCAAGGCTTGAGATTCTTCATCTCTTAAATGCTCCCAGGGGCTGCCAGTGCTGCTCTGACATTAGTTCAGGCACTGCACTTGCACACACAGGGGCTCAAACCTCAAATCTAAATTCACTGCCGGCGTGTCAATTCCGACTCACAGTGACCCCATAGAGCAGGGTAGAACTGGCCCTGTGGGTTTCCTCTTTATGGGAGTAGAAAGTCGCATCATTCTCCCCCAGAGGGCTGGTGGTTTTGAAATGCTGACCTTGTCGTTAGCAGCATAATCACTTTGCCACCAGGGCTCGTCTACAAGGAGTTCGACAATATCAAGTAAGGGTGAAGACTCTTCCTTTTAAATCGATGGGGCTTGTCTCTTCAACAACAGGGAATCTGTTTGCAAAGCAGATGCCTGGAAATATATTTGAGGTGACCTGATTAGCCGTAGACGCTGGCCCCTTCATACATGATCACACTGATGGCGGGTCCTGCCTTCTCCGTGTAGACTATACTGGGTTGTATATTCCTCTAACTAGCTAGCTTACTAGTTCCCAAGTGTCCGGCGCTCATTAGTGCTGGCAGCCCTGCCTCTTGCTGCTCAGTGCCAGTCTCCTCTTGTGTTGCACAAGCCTCCAAGACACCACCCGCTCTGTGTGTGCCGCTCGTTTCCAGCAGACCTTCCCGGGATTGGGCTTGATTGCTTTTGCCCTTCACCTGAGATTCCTGTGGCAGCTTCTGCCCAACCTGACTCTCAGGTGGCCCACGTCATTGCACTGTGGATCTAAATATAGACACTTGATCTGTGGGGAGCACTCCTTTACTTTTCCTCGACACACACTTTTGCAAAATAAGCAACTGGTTTCGGGCAGTTGGAGTTTTATATGTGTTTGTTTGAATCCTGCCAGGCTCAGCTTGTTAGGTTTCTGCTTTGAATTTCCCATAGGTACATGTAGAATTTTAAAGGGAAGGAAGGCGGGGAGGGCTGTATGCTACTCTGAACTCCTGAACAATTCCTTTCCTAGTTACGTTTTCTTCCCCAGTATTTTATTATGGACATTTTAAACAAATGCCAATTTGGTAGTTTCACAGTGAATCATAGAATATTTGTCACTGTCATTTAACTCAGGTTAGTGCTGGCCACCTTTCAGTCTGCTCGTGATGAACTATTGCTCAATCTACTTTTGATAGTTTTGAGGGGAAAGGCACACGTCCTAAGTGTACTTACTCTCTGCCGAGGTTAGACAAATGGCACACAGGTGTGGCCCAGCCCTCCTCGGGCAGAGAATGTTACTGGCGCCCTTCGTGCTTTTATTTTCTCGTCGACATCTCCCCGAAGGACTCAAATGGATCACCAATCAGCAAAAATGGCAAAGTTGGTTCTTTGCGCTAATATTGGCCCTGTGCTATTTTATACAGATCATTTTCATGCTTAGAAACATGTACTGCACAGCACTTTTTAAAAAGGAGCCTTCCATGTCTGTGAACTAGCTTTTGGTATTCTTGTTGCCAACAGTGCTCAAGTTGCAACAATGGGAACGTGAAGTGTCTGGCTATTACTTGCGGGTGACTTTGATTCTCAGGACATTTTACAACATGGTTGACGTGATCATGTAAATGGGCATGCCGAGATGTCGGCAACACCGCCTTCAAAGAGGTCATTTGGGTCAGCCCACCTGATTTCTCTGGACGCAACAGAGAAGTCCCTTTGTGAAGATGACTGTCTGTTTCCGGAGGAGGTTGTTATTGGCGCATGAGTCATCCTGACTAATAATTTAACTGGAAATAGATACTGGTTCAGACAACTTCTGCAGAGACAAAAAGAAACACAGATCCTAGGGTCAGCTGAATTCTCGACATGCTCTGTCTGCGTGCAGTGATTCTGTGTCAGCGCTATGTTTGGGTACTCTGCAGAATAGTCCCTGGTGTGGGCACACATATTTGTATCCAGTCTCAGCTAGGAAGAGACAGGGAGAAGGGGGGAGAGGAAGGGAGGAAGGGGAAGTGGACAGAAGGGGAGAGGGAGAGAGGGAGGGAAGGAGGATGGGGAAAAGTTGCTTGAACCACC
>NW_022109491.1:35493899-35498200 GCF_000313985.2 Echinops telfairi
AGGCGTGGTTTTTAGCAGTGCCCTACAGCTCTCGGTCTGGTGTGCCCGTTTTCACCAGTCATGCCAACACACTTCAACAGAATCTAAGGCTCACCTTCTGCAGATCCACGTAGTTATTTACACACAGACATTCGGGATTTTCAGTGTACACTGAATTTCAAGCAGAGGGCTTATTCGGACATTTCCAATGAGAAATATCCACATTATATCTTGGAGTTAGAGAGACTATACTCGGAAACATCCGTTAGTCGTCTTTCTGAATACTATTTAGCAATTTGGAGTCGTTTTGAAAGGTACGTCCTTGAATGCATATTCATGTTCTCTTGCCTGTAAAGGAATAAAAGGAAAAGTCACAACAGTTGTTGAAAATATAGATTATGGTTCTTAGAACCAGATGAGTATTCAACAGTTACTCATTCAAAAAATAAAAACTAAAGCCAGAGGCTGGATTTCCTTAGGGTTAGTGTAGCGCTCACTATCTACAAAACCCATTGCCATCCAGTTGATTCTGACTCGGCGACATTAGCGGACGCTGCAGAACTGACCCCATGGGTTGCCAAGTCTATCCTCTGTGCTGGAGGGCTTGCCACGCCTTTCTGGTGGGTTCAAATCACTGATCTTCCAGTTAGCAGTCAAGAGCTTAAGTACCACAGCACCCATGAAAATAAGCCAGCAAAAAGATAAACTCTTCATGCTCATTTATTCTGTTTTTGTTTCCCAGGTTGGTTAATTTCTAGTTGTTCTTGCCTGAGATGAAAAAGGTGGTAGTGTTTGCACATACTTGCTGAAGTTGGTTCTAATGAAATCACTCAGAACGGTGTTTTAAGAAAGATCATTTCAGGTCATAAATCTAAACAGCTTTCTTCTAGTGAGTCAAAAAGAATATCTGTGACTTTTGCATGTTTAAATATTATGTCTTAAGGTGTACTTGGAGATACCAGAGGCAAGTATATTTATTTACACGGATGATTGTATACAATGCAATCGAGAAGAAGGAATTGTAGCAAGTGATCATTGTCCTCCCTCCTGCTGTCACTCTAGTGGAATCGGTAGATCTCCTGTATTTGTGCAATAGAGAGAGCTTACCCTGGCTTAAATTCATCATATACGGAAGGGCCCACTATGCAGGTTTTATTATATTTTTAGCCTCAATGAAAATGTTAAGATTCCAGGACAGTAGAGAAGACATTAAGATAATTCTCTGTTGAGTAGACGATCTTACTCTTTTTTTCCCTACAGACATTCTGTCTCTCCTTGACAGTTTAGCATGAAACCTTAACCACTGGAGTTACTGCTCTAATGTCAAATCTTAGTCCTCCTTTCCTTGGATACGGAATGCACTGATATATAAACCTCTGAAGGTTAATTTTTCCTGCAGATACGACGGCTAATTATACTAATTATTTCACGTGCTAGCGTGGTTTCTCCTTTAACAGTGTCCATTCATCTGTGCAAGAACTCTCCTGTGCTGCTTTTACATTTCCCGCCAGTCCTTGTTTGATGGCAATGGAGGTTCAGTGATGGAACCCTCACCTTCCATGCAGGAGGCTCAGGCGCGTTTCCCAACCAGTCTACTTTTTATGCAACTATCACGTAGCCGTAGAAGCTTTGTGTTTTGCTGTGATGTTAAAAAGATTTTAGGAGAACTTCCAGACTAAGAAAGACTAGGAAGAAGGACTGGCCATCAGCCAACTGGCAGCCCTCTATCATAACCATCTGGTTCCTTTGTGCACATGTTTACTGTGATCTAGAAGGTGACTGGACGGCAGTGATCAACAACTTCCTTTCCTAGTTTAGTGTTTTAAATACTGTTGGTCGATTACCTGACTATTTTTCATTTTCTTCCTCTTCTATGATCTTAAGAAGAAAGTTAACAGAAGGATTGCTTGAAGACAAAATAATTTAGAATTGTGCTCTCCTTTCTCTCTTTGTTTTGTAAGTAGTTACAATAAACCTGGTCATTTCTAGTTAAAATGTGAATAATTGTTTTAATCTTTGAAGAACAAGTTGTTTTTCTAAAATATCCAGCCCTCAGGTTTTGTTTTTCAGTTATGGAAGGCGTAAGTCTGAAGTGAGTCTCCAAGACTGTGTTCCTTCTGGAGGCTTTACTAGAAATTCTTTTCTTGGCCTTTTCTGGCTACCCACAATCCTTGGCTTGTTGCTGCATCCCTCTGCCCGGTATCCATTGTCACATCACCTTCTTTGACCTTCCTACTTTCCTCTTCCATTGGTTATGGACTTTTGTGATTGCATGGGGCTCACCCATATAATCAAGCGAAATTGCCCCATCTCAAAAGCCTTAATTTAATTATGTCTGTAATGTTTCCAGCAGCCCTGGTGGCATAGTGGGTTATGAAATGGGCTGCTGACCTCAAGGTTAGCAGTTCAAACCCAGAAGCCACTCTGAGGGAAAAGATAAGGCTTGCTGCTCCCTTAAAGAGTCACAGCTTTGGAAACCTAAAGGAGCACTACCCGTGTGCTCTATAGGGTTGCTGTGAGTCATAACTTACCCATGGGAGTGAGTTTGGTTTTGCATTAGTTGTTGGCCTGTAAAGTTCTATGTATTAGGACAGAATATTTTGGGAGGTTCATGGCTCTGCCTACCATAGTCTCTAAGTTCCTCCCAAAGGCACCTCTGACCCAATCAGGCTGCCTCCAAATGATACTGAACAATTCAGATGGATTTCTATTTCTCTAGAGTTGTATAGTAGCAGATTATCTGCTGTTGTGGAAAGAGGGATGGATGGACCCAGGGCCCCAGCAGCACCCTCTCTCTTAGAGTCTGGGATCTTTAAAACTGTTAGAGAGAACTTACAAAAGGAAAGCTGTTTAAGTACACGGGCCAGTAGATAATTCATTATATATTAGTGTATTGTATTTGCTAAACAGTTTATTACATTATTTTGTAGAAATAAAAAGTTCTTTCACCGCTCACTTTCCCCTTCCATTCCATCTGCCATTATTTTGTATTCAAGTATTTTTTACATTATTATTATTTTAATCTGTCAACTTCCTACTCATTAAGCCCCTTCTTCCTTCCTTGGTCCTTTGGCTATTACCTCTTTAAGCCCTAATTCTTTTCCTCAGAGAATTTCTGGTTCTACTGTAATTTATGCTTTTTTCCCTCATCTGTCCACCCTTCAATCTAATTTCCTGATTCACTCTCCAGTTTCTCCCTATCAGTTTTTGGTTTGTCTTTTCATCTGATGATAGAAAATGCTGTACATCATAAACTTTGCCTCTGTCATTTATCAGAATAGCATAGTATAATGTTCACTTTTTCAGATAAGAGAGTGACAAAATTGATATCAGGAATATGGAAGCTGCTAAGAATTGAGAAAAACGCATCTGCACAACAAGGATGTCTGAAATAGAAACAATTTGTCCATTTTCTTTTCCAAAGAGCTTGGCATTTCCTTTGTGGACCTTTTCTGTTGTTAGTTCTGAAAGTATAGTCCAAATAAATTTATTATACCCATTTTTTATATAATCTGCAGGCCAGGCTATTCCAGAACTACACTAGCACATTAGTCTAGAAGACTATATATACTGTTAGAGTGTTCAAGGTGTGGTCTCTGGACCAGGAAAATCAGTATCATGTGAGAACTTGCTAGAAATGCTAATTATTAGTCCCCACCAGGTCTGCTGAATCTGAAACTTGGGCTGGGACTGTGACAGGTTGTATGCGGTGGGAAAAGTAGTCGAATGCTCAACTCCTCGCTGAAATGGTGGCAGTTTGAACCCACCGAGAGGCCCCCTGCAAGACAGCCCTGGCGACCTACTTCCGGAAAAGTTACAGCCTTGAAAACCCAGGAGCACTTGTCCTGGGCCCAGGCGCGGTTGTCCTGAGTGAAACCAACTTGGCAGCAACTAATCATAGCAGCAGGCTCTCCGGAAGGGACTGGCACCCAGAGAAGTATGCTAACGACTGTTACGTGATATTGTCATGCCTGGGAACTGAGGAAAACTGTGACCTCTTCCGGATCTCATTCTGCAGATCAGATTACGGATGCACTGCTTCAGGTCCTCAATGTGCTCTGTGAAAGAGGGCGTTACACCATTTGGATGTGGTATGAATGCCATATTCTATATAGGAAGTCCCTGTGGTAGCTCAGAACACCCCGCCCGCCCCCCGCCGAACCCCAAACTTACGGCCATCAGGTCAATTCTGACGCACGACGACCCGACGGGGCAGGACAGAACTGCCCCGTGCATTTCTGAGACGGTCACTCTTTGCAGCAGTGGTTCTCCACCTTCCTAATGCCGCGGCCCTTTAACACAGCTCCTCATGTGGGGTGACC
>NW_022109491.1:35499430-35512748 GCF_000313985.2 Echinops telfairi
ATATAGGCTAATATCGGGCTTATGGACTTGATCTGGACTAGTCTGGGATGTTTTCTCAATATGCAATTACCTTTTGATATAAAATTCTCTATTACACATATATGAGTGTCTATGAATTTGTTTCTCTAGTCAACCCAGACTAACACACCTATATTAAAACTTTATGGCATCCTACAGGACAGAGCCTGAGAACCACATATTTGGAATACGAGAGGCCAGGCTGGCTGGTGTGTACCTGTGCTGGGGCAGGGCTGTTCAGGCAGCCAGTTTGGGGCCTTATGCATGTCTGGGTGCTGGGCCTAGTGGGTGGGGATTAGGAGTACAGCTTTGGCTGCTGCTGCCCCTGTGGGGGAGCTGCTAGCCTCACTGCCTGGAGCTGGGAGTCAGCGAGGCTGGAGCATCCAGTGACCAAGCAGGGACAAAGGAGTTGTAGCAGATACTGCTGGGACTGAAAAGGCTGTCCGGCTATTAGGAAGAGAAGTCAGAAGGAGGCTGAGAAAGAGACAGTGCAGGATTTGGGATATACCTGGAACCCTGGTGTTCATTCACTGTGGAGGGTTGGAGTCTTTAAACCATTAGGGGAAGATAATCAAATGGGGAATATTCTTTTAATTAAAAAAATTATTTTATGTGACTGTGGAAGTATATGAAGTAAGATATTGCCTGAATAGACATTAAGTTATGCAGACGTGTATATTCCCTAGCCCCAGTCTGCAGGATTGTCTCTTTCAATAAATTATGCTCTTTAAGTATTTTCAGGTTTAATAAAACTGTTCTCATTAAAAAAAAGGAAGAAAAGAACTGTTCTCCATGAATATTCTCAATTCATATAAGCTGTCCTGTTGAGTGTTTTTATTTTTAATGAACTTCCTGAAGCTGCTGTTAATTGCCATCAAGTCAATTCTGATTTATGTTGACCTAGAGTTTGTCAAGGTTAGAGTTGTGTTCTATGAATCCTCCATGATGCCATCTCCTTGATGGTGTGGCCTACTTCCAATGTAAGTGGGCACTGTGGAAAAGCTTGCTTGCTTTTTGCTGCGTCTGGACCCTGCATCTGGCTCATCATTCTCTGGTTCTTCAGACCTCAGCCAATGGCCTCTTATGTTTCTTACCAAACCTAGGAGCTATCAGAACCTGCTGTCTTACCTGCCAACCTTGGATTCATTCACCACTGTCAATTATGGCTTCATCAGCCTTGCAGCTACTTGTGTCAGGGAAGCCTCCGGCCCTACATTGACTCAATGACTTGGAACCTGCTTCTATAACTGTGTGAGCAATTACTTGGGTCTAAACATCTCTCTCTCTCTCTTTCCCTCTCTTTCTTTCCATATAAATGTATGTAAACTTCACAGGCTTTCCTTCTCTAGACAGTCCAGTCTAAGATAGTTTGCTGTATGACTTCCGGAAGAGTGCAGATTCCTCTGGGATAAGCATTGGGCAAAAGGGGTGTAGATGCAAGAAACCAAGGGTGAAATAATTAGAGAAGGACCAAGAGGTCTGGAGCAGAAATGAAGGCAAATAGACTCAGCCGTGGATTGGGCTGAGGTAGAGATAGGAAGACTGGTCCTGTACACATATTATTGTACTACAGATAGAATGTAAACACATATGTCAAGTTCATAAAAACAGCATGCTGTAAGAGGAGGGTGATCCTTTCCATACCTGAGGGAGGGGAACCATTGTGGAAAGCTTCCGACAGAAGAGTTTGTAAGACCAGAGAGTAGAGTAATAAAGACAAGCCTCATTTATGTATATGAAATGCTGGGATTTTCCAGCAGCTTTCCTAGAACAGGGCAATAAAATACATGGTTGGGTGGTTTATATTACATATTTCATCCTAAAGGTATGATTACCAGTTAAATTGGTGCTATTAATTTATATCCTGTAACAAGTAGAGGTCCTGGGAATGGACCCAGCCAGGGGCAAGGCACCACTATAAATTTCAGTGACACATCTTTTGTGTCTAAAATAGCACCAGGCTAAGTGGTCACAGTGTAAGTGGAGAAAGTCTTTGATACATGTTCCCCCTGAAAGCAAATATAGAACCAGAATAATTCAGTTTAGCAAGCTGGTGGAGGGAATGAGATTTAGAGGAGATAAGGGTGTGAAATGGGAGTTAAGCCTACATCGTATCATTAAGGGCATTGTGCTAGATGGAATGAAAGTTTGGTTTTACTCTGCGGGCAAGCAGTTTTCAAAAACAGCTATCAGCATATCCTTGGACATAGAGATGTTTTAATGGGGTGCATATCAGGGCTCAGGGAATCTTAAAGGAATACCTTTTCAGATAATCAAACTTTTATACACACATCAAAAACTCACTGCTTTCACATTTATTCTGACTTATAGTGACCTTATAGAACAGGGTAGAACTGTCCCTGTGAGTTCCTGTAAATCTTTACAGGTAGAAAGTCTCATCTTTCTCCCATTATATATACATACGCTTTCTAAAACTGATCTGCCTGAGAAAGCACCTGGCTTTCTTTCTCCCTTCTTACAGAAGGCTCTCCTCTCCTCTCTCCAGAATGTTTATATACTGCACGCTTGTACTGAGTAGTACAAACATCCTGACTGCTCGACAAAAGGACCTTTGGCTTAAAACAAAAGTAGCCTAGTGACAGAATGGTGAGTCACCCAGTGATTATGTGGCATCAGGATTGGAGGAACGCTTAGTAACAGCCCAACATATGTTTGAAAGCACTTGCTCATGAAGATCAAAGATTGTAACCTTCAGTGTGGATTACAAGTCAGTGTAAAGAGAACAGAATTCTCACAACTGGCCCAATAGATAACATTATGATAAATGGAAAAAAGGGTGAAGTTATCAAGGATTTTGTCTGTCTTGCTTGAACCCACAATCAGTGCTCAGCAGTCAACAGAGCGAAGGATGCTTTGCATTGGGTCAGTCTGCTGCTCAAGTCCTTTTTAAGGTTGTGAAAAGCAAGGATGCTACCTTGAGGACTAAGGTGCTTTGGACCTAAGCTGTGGTACTTTCAATTGCCTCATGCACACGTGAAAGTTGAACATTATATAAGGAAGACCAAAGAGAAATTGATGCATTAGAACTATGGTATTGGTAAAGAATATTAAAAGTAGCACGAATTGCCAACAGTAACACATCTCTCTTGAAAGATGTACAGCCAGAATATTCTTAAGATGCGAGGGTGGTAGGACTTTTTTTCATGTCCTTTGGGGATAAAATCAGGAAAAACCAGTTCCCGAACAAGGACATCAAGTTTGGTAAAGTGGAGGGGACAGCGCAAGAAGAGGAAGGCTCTCAACAAGATGGGCTGACACAGTGGCCACAACAATGCACGCAAACACAGACCAATTGTGAGGCTGGCACAGGACTTAGAGTGCTTCGTTTCTATTGTACATAATGTCCATATACAGCGGAAGCAGCTTGCTCTAACCTAACAACGTCCGCTCTAGGAAGTTAAGAAATCAGGACTTTGGGAGCAGCAAATGGGGTGAAAAAGTGGGAACCGGTATAGAACAGAGTTAGGGTTTAGATTTGATGGTGTTTAGCCACTAATTAAATGTGAAGAGAGTAGTTAGGATTAATCTAAGGAAGCTCCCCGGATTTTTGACTTGGTCACCAGGTGGTTGATGAGAATCAGAATTGTTATAAGGAGAATAAAGACCCCATGAAGCAGGCACACAGGTACAGGTAAGAGCTGGACATAGGGAATCCAGGACAGATAAACTTCTCAGGACCAATAATGAGAGTAGTGATATCAGGAGGGGAAGGGGAAGGTGGGAGGAGAGAGGGAGAACTGATCACAGTGATCTACATATAACCCCTCCCAAGGGGACAGACAACAGAAAAGTGAGTGAAGGGAGACAACGGTCAGTGTAAGACATGAAAAAATAAGAATAATTCATAAATCATCAGGGGTTCATGAGGAAGGGAGGGGAGGAGGGGGGAAATGAGCTGATACCATGGGCTCAAGTAGGAAAAAAGTCTTGAAAATAATGATTGGAACAAATGTATAAATGTGCTTGACACAGTGGATGTCTGTATGGATTGTGATTAGAGCTGTATGAGCCCTCATAAAATGATTTAAAGAAAAAAGAATCTGTGACTGTGTTACCTTACACAATGAAAAGGACTTTGTAAATGTGATTGGAGACTGTGGAAAAGGAGATTATGCTGGCTAATCCAGGTGGGTCCAGTCTAGTCCTCTGTGCGGTTACAAGTAGACAACTTGAGCTGACTGGTCAGAGAAAGAGGAGCGATGGCCCACTGGAAAGGATGAAAGGAGAAACGCAAAGCAGGACAGGGACTTGCCTCTCCATTTCTGACTTTAAAGGTGCCGAAGAAGGGGGCCTGTGGTAGCTAGATTTCCTGTCAACTTGAAGGTGTAGGAAAGTACGGAGGTGGATTCTAACCTGTCAGTCGGGTCACTGTCTGATGATATCTCCTTAGGGGTGTGACCTTCTTCTAAGCTAGGGAAACTAGGATCCTCCTTCTCTGTCCCTTTGCCATACTGCTTGCTGGGCCGCTGCCACTGACCTTGGGAGATGCTGGTGCCTCCATTTCCACCGACCGTGGACCCATCGACTGCACCCCCAGCCTGTGCTCTTCTTGCCTGCATTCCTCCACGTCACCTAAGTCTCGAGAGGGCCTTAGGGACCAGTATTGCCTTTATGGACTTGAGTTGGACAGGGCTGGGATGCCTTCTTCATACATAATTATTCCTTGATATAAAAGTCTTGTTTATGCACACTTGAGTGTTACTGGTCACCCCAGCCTAACGCAGGGGCCATGGCCTCAGGAATGCAGGTGGTCTCTAGAGACTCATAAACTCTGAATGTCAAAGAAACACAAAGTATCCCCTAGAGTCTCTAGAATGGAAAGCACCTGCCAGCATTTTGGTTTAGTCCAGTCGCGTGTAGGATTTCTGACCCACGGACCTGTAGTGCAGTAAATTCATGTTGCTTTAAGCCGCTGGTGGCTGGCTGTTGTTAGGGCAACAGCTGTAGAAAACGAATGCAGTAGGTTTGTCCAGGCTTTTCAGTGAGGGTGGAACATTTTATTTAAAGCTCGTTGGTCTTCAGTTCTCTACCATAGAGTCTCCTCTTCCTCACAATTAGATTGGCATAGATAACTAGGTTCCCTCCAGCTTGCAAATCCTGAATTCATTTGCATTAAATAAAGTTTTAAACAAAAACCAGAACATACCACTCACTCTGCAGTACAGTCTTTGGCAAAAAATTATTGACAGAATGATAACAACATTCAAGAATCATATTTCTAAACATTAGACATAAATCAATGTAATTAAAACAAAACAAACCCATCAGTGTTGAGTCTGCTGCCATGACTATTCTTGAAATCAATTGCTTATTCTTTCTACCTTATTTTCCTAAACTCATATCAGGAAGTAAGTCCAATATTGGAGAATAGCCCCAAAGCTTTGGCCCTAAAGGTTAAAGTAGAATGGCCCCATCCGGTTTCCAAGACTATTCATTTTTACAGAACCAGCTCCTTTCTCCCACAGGAGTGGGATTCGAACCATTGACCTTTGGTTACTGGTCAGGTACTTTAACCACTGTGCTAAAAAGGATTCTGTAAATCAACCTATACCCTGGAAATTCTACTTTGAAATCCCTTATTTTGCATCATAATAAATGAAAGAGGACGTTCTGAACAGACACATATCTTATCCTTAACTATCTGTAGACCAAATATTTGTCACAATAAAAATATCTGCATACTTCAGCTCCACCACGGAGTGTTACATAAAATAATTTGTGGTTATTGCTGAAGTATTCTTTTCATGAGCTCTAGTACTCATTGTTCAGAAGACTTAAAGTAGAAGTCATAAGTAGAAGCAGCTATCTGATGGATACTTTTTTTTATTATATAAAGCTAGTGGTGCTGTGCCAAGTCTCCGAGTTGACGGATGTGGTAGATAATGACTGTGTGGGAATGCCCTATGGAAAGGTATGTGTTGAAGTTAGTCCTTTTGGGCTTCCTCTTATTTAAACTCAATTTAAGGTGAGCAGTGCTCCAACAGAAAATCCTACACATTGAGGCTACGTCTGCACTAGATAAAAAGGATAATTTCTAAACTACTTGATCCCTTTCACATAAAGGTTGGGGAACTTTTTCCAACTCAGTAGGTAGGCTGCCGTCAAAGGTGCCCTACAGAATGCACAATGTTGCCAGTTCATTCCCTGGCAGAAGATTACATTCTCATCCCTCCAATAACTCACCTTTTCAAGGACTCTGAGGGCAGATTATGCAGGGACAAAAGGCTATAGATTCCTTAAGAATTGCCTTATTAAGAGAGAGTTTAGAATGTGATTCCTTCTGCATCCAGTGTTGCTCTAATACCCTGGAAAATTTTGTTCCAAAAAATTATTTAAGCACTTGAGCCATCACTGAGCAAACGTCCTTTAATTTGTTGGTACCCATTGGCAAGTTCGAAGGTGTGACATGTAGAAATGACAGGTGAGTCCATTGTGAATGAGACTCAAGCTGCAAGACCAGTAAATTGTGCGGCTCCTATAATTCAGTCTTAATAAGACCCCCAAAATAAGTGATTTCTTAGGGACTGTTTCTCATGGTTTTCTTCCCTCTATGGTGGCTGAGTCACTAGGACAACGGAATAAGACAAATAATGATTTGTGTGTAGAATTTCTTAGTATTACACTAATAAGTTATCCCAAAGGGTGAGCATTTATTGGTTTTGTTGTTGTTAAAGAAAGGAGATTCTCATCACTGCGAGTGGGATTTGGGAAACATTCTCGGAGATTGGTTTTGCTTTCTAATGTGAGTCTAGAAAACAGGTGTGCGTAAGTAATTGAGTTTAAGAAGAGATATGACAGCAGACCTGGGGTGGCAGGGAGATACCTTTCTCCGTTTTGTTTCCAGATGATCTTATTTATAGACAGTGTTAAAAAAAATGACACTTGCATAAGTGAATCATTTTTGGCTGGAGTAGTTTTGTAACAATAAAATTAATGTTGTGGGCTTTAGACTTCCTTCTGGTAGCTAGTGGTTGGTAATTGGTTCATCTATTGCTAGTGATCAAAGGGTTAATTACCTCCCGTGGGCGCTCCACCATTATGATAGCCGTCACCTCTGCCTGCTCCTAACAGAGTTGGAACCCTAACCAAACTCTCTGCCCCTGGGTCGATTCTGACTCGCAGTGACCCTGTAGGACAGGGAAGAACTGCCCCTGTGGGTTTTAGGGGTTGTAAATCATTGTAGGAGCAGAAAGCCTCATCTTTGTCTCATGGAGTAGTTAGTGGTTTCAAACTGTTGGCCTTGGGTTAGTAGCCAAATCCATAACCGACTCTGCCTCCAGGGCTCCCTCTCATAGTTCAAGGACATCTTACAGTTGGTTGCATTGCTAACTCTGCATTCCCTACGTTGAAGTGCCCAAGGGAGGCATGCTTTCACCCCCAGTCGTCTGCAGACCTCACCCAGAATGAGGCTTTATGGCAAAAGGTGCATCTACTGTGTTTATTTGCACACTTAAACGGCCAGTTTACACACGACCCCTTGACAAAGTCGGGCTGTCGTAATGCGTAACAGGAGGCTTCTGAGAGCTGTGAGGGTTGAGGGGTTCAGTGAACATCTGTCACAGCTGGGAACTGAGCTCCCACTATAGGGTGGCCTGCTGTCCTGGTTCGTGTGGGATGGAGGGGTTTCTGGTACGCATGTCTTTCCGCTTTAAAGCCAGGGCTGTTGCCTGTTGCTGAAAGCCCCACCTCTGCGCTGGCCCACGGGGAGGGCGGGAGCACTCAGGGATCCTGGTTCAGCTCCCCAGCCTGAGGTGTCATCACTTGTGACAGTCTGGCCACCCTTGTAGATGAAAAGGAAAAAAATAAGCTCTCAGTTTTAGTCACAGTTAATCACTCATGTAAGATCATACTTAACAGGAAGACCATGTTCTGTGGGACTTGAAGTTTTCACTCCATGGGTGACAGACAATAGGGCTTGATGCATCTTTCTGCATGCACGGGTGAGGAGTGGGGGAGGGAAGTCACACTTCTCTGCCTCACAGCCAAATGGAAATATTCTGTTTGTCTCTTAAACTAGAGAAACGAACAAACCCAGGAACTGGGGAAAAACAAGAGATCTAAAATCAATGGTAAGGAGGGTGTAGAATACCTGGTGGGGTTTCATCGAGTGCAGTATAGCCAAGAGCAATTACTGAAAGCTGAATGAAGGTCGAACATGACAGTGGGACAAGAGGAAAGTAGAAGGAAATAGAGGAAAGAACTAGGAGGCAAAGGGCCTTTATAGAGGTATAAATACAGGCACATACCTATGTTAATATATGTATATATATATATATAACAATAGGGACATAGATCTATGTACATATATTTATATGTTAAGTATTAAGGTATCAGATGGACATTGGGCCTCTATTCAAGTACTCCCTCAATGCAAGAACACTTGGTTCTAGTAACCTGGCATTTTGTGATGCTTACCTTCCCTGACATGATCGCTGAAAACAAAATGAGTGCATAAACAAATGTGGTGAAGAAAGCTGATGGTGCCTGGCTCTCAAAAGATATAGTGTCTGAGGTCTTAAAGACTTGAAGATAAACAAGCAGCCATCTGGCTGAGAAGCAACAAAGTCCATAGGGAAGAAGCACACCAGCCTGTGTGATTATGAGGTGTCTATGGGATCAGGTATCAGGCATCAAAAGACCCAAAACAAGCAAGCATATCAATGCGAACGTGAGGGGGCATGGAGTGGAGACCCAAAGCCCATCTGTAGACAATTGGGCATCCCCACACAGAAGGGTGGAATGGAAGGGACAAGTCAGCCAGCAGGCAGGATAGCACCGATGAAACATCATAAATTCCTCTAGTTCTTTAATGCTCCCCCCACACACCCACATTATCATGACCCCAATTCTGTCTTACAAATCCAGCCAGGCCAGAGCATGTACACTGGTACAGATGAGAGCTCTCGACACACAGAATCCAGGACAGGTGAACCCGTCAGGAGCAATAATGGGAATAGCAATACCATGAGGGTAGGGGGAAGGTGGGCGGTGAAAGGGGGAACTGATCTCCATGATTGACATATAAACTCCACCATTACCAGCACCACCCAGGGTGACAAACAACAGAGAGATAGCGGACGGACAGTGTAAGATATGGAAATAATAAACATTATAATTTATCAAGGGTTCAAGAGGGTGGAAGGGTGGGGAAGGGAGAAAAAGAATGAGGAGCTGATACCTAGGGCTCAAGTAGAAAGAAAATGTTGTGAAAAGGATGATGGCAAGATGGCAAAATATGTACAAATGTGCTTGATACAACTGATGATTGGCTTGTTATAAGAGCTGTAAGAGCCCTAATAAAATGACTAAAAACAAAACAAAAAAAACCCTGGAGAAATGGTTCCTGCCCCAGGATGGTGTTGCTTAAACAAGCAATTCCCGGGTTTTCTCTGGTTTCCAGCCCAAGTGGAGCCGGTGACTCACTTGTTCCATGAAAATATGCTGTCCCATATTTGTCTATTTCCGTTTTGTCCAAGTTGCCTCTAGTGTAATGGGCTGATTCAGTTATAAGGCTGCTGAACACTTCAAACTTGGGTGGCTTCTATGAACGGAAATGTACTGTCTAGCACAGCGGTTCTCAACCTATGGGGGTCGAATGACCCTTGCACAGGAGTTGCCCGATTCATAACAGTAGCAAAATTACAGTTATGAAGTAGTAACAAAAATAATTTTATGTTTAGGGGTCACCACAACATGAGGAAATGTATTAAAGGGTCCCAGCATTAGGAAGGTTGAGAACCACTGATCTAGCAGTTCTGGAAGCTTGCTAGCTTCAAATCAGCATATTCCCTTCAAAGTCTCTCTGAGAAGATTCTTTCTCATCTCTCGTAGCCCCAGGAGTCATCTTTGTTAAGAAGGACACACTCAGATGGGGTAGGACCCACCCTGTTCTAATGTGACCTGATGTGAATTTAATCAATCCCATCTTTCAAGTACTTTCTGAAGCAACGTCATGCTCACAGGTGCTAGAGGTTAGAACAGCAGCTCTGCCATCGAGTCAATTCTGACCCCTAACTACCCCACAGGACAGAACTACCCCTGTGGGTTTCTGAGACGGTGATTCTTTACAGGGGTGGAAATCCTCGTTTTTCCCCCTAGGAGTGGCTGGTGGTTTTGAACTGCAGATTTTGTAGTTAGCAGGCCCATTCATGACCACTACACCACCAGGACCTAGTGCTTGAGGTTAAACTTTCCAGAGTACAGCCCTCGATCCTTAATGCGCAATTGGATCAGTAAGCCCATGAACCCTTTTCCTATGGCTACGTTCCCCTGACTCCTGCCCGTAAGGCTGTGGGGCTGAAAGAAGGAAGAGGCTAGTGGGCCTCCTCCAAAGGAAGACAAAGATCTAACTCTAACACCAGGCAGAGGGCAGCAGGGGCAGAAGACTGTAGTACTTAAAGCACTACACATCCTTCCTTGTGCTTACAGGCAAAACATAAGAGAGATCTGTTGGATTTCTGAAGTTCAGGTGCAGTATCAAAAGAGACTGTAAAACCAGGAGTCTTTATTTGCGGAAGAATGCTAGAGTAATCTAATTTAACATTATTTTTAAATTCTATTTTAATTTCAATTAGAGGTGAGTAACAATATTTTGATTGCTTTTTTGGTCTGATAGCAATATTGTATATAGGTATTTAAAGTTATCTTCAAATTGAATTAGGGAAATTGATTGACTTTCAGATTGGAAGTCTTGATATACTTTTGGTGAGTCTGAGGCTGAACCAAATGAATTGCCGTTTTTGTAGCTCAAAATGATCAAATATCAGTAATTTTGGGTAGTTTGGCCTAATATATTGATTCCCTGGCTTGTTGATCCTACAAAAGTATAAATCGTTGGGACTATTAGAAAACATCAACAATGGTATAGTAAATATACTTGTAAATTAAGGTATCTACTTCAGCAGAATTTATGTTCCAGTCGTAAAACGTTTGCAGGCTCAGGTTTTCCTACTTGAGGTTTCTTTAGAAGAGGCAAGGTTGATTGTTGAAATGGCAATGCAACTTGAATGTACTTGATTATGGGAAGCTGCAGAAAGTAACCTCTCCTGTGCCATGGATCTTAAGTCCCTGGCCCTTTGGCAGTGATTCTGAAGAGAGGCCGTGGTCATAAATGATCACAGTGGTTTTATGGCGATGAGGGAAAGCAGAAAAGGAATCGATACCCTTTATCGTCTTCCTTGGCTGTCTTTTTGTGTTTCGTTTGAGTAGTTGCTTTATTTGACTCAGAGTCAGCTCAAGGTGGCTTCCTTGTGAATGTCTTCTTCACCTTAGGAAATCCATCCTTTTCAAGTTCTAAGTGCACTACTGCTGGCGTCATGGAATGTGCTGCGTGTAGAAAATCATCCGTTCTTTCTGTAGCTCTGCCCATGATTCAGATCAATAAACTACTATGGCCATGGGTTTTATATTTGCTTTGAAACTTTAATTAGTAGCAAAAGAAACCATTTGGAGCTTTGTCATCCAGCATCCTGCCTTGTACACTTTTTGTTGTGGTTTCATGACTAAGAAGCATTGTAAATAAATAAAACATACCACTGTAGACATATTTGTGAGCTTCAAGGTAATTTTATGTATTAATTTATACCAATAGTTTATATCTATCTAGATTTATTATTAATAATAGTATCTTGATAGTTTATATAATATTTGTTGTAAATCCTTTCATTTTTTCATTGGGATACAACCACTCATAAAACTTGCTGAAGATGAATTCTTTGGTTCTTGGTAGACAAAAGACGTTGGAATGAAACCCCCTAATATCCAGTAAAGGTTGCTGTTGACTTGACTTATGGTGACCCTCATGTGGGTCGGAGGAGAACAGTGCTTCATCCAGGTTCCAATGGCTGATTGATTGGAACTAGATTGCCAGAGCTCTCTTCTGAGATGCCACCAGGATGACTTGAATCTCCAACCTTCCGCTCAGCCATGAGTGAGAACGTTAACCAGGTGGACTACCTTGGGATTGCCTCATTCAAGAGAAGGGGGTAGTGGTGGGAGTTGTCAAATTTACTTCAACTGAGGGATATTGTGCCCAATACTAACCTACTGTGTAACTAAGCAAGTAATAGCATTTGCTATAAATTTCTCTGTATATATACTGGATTTTAGCAAAGGCATATTTTTCAGTCTTGTTCTTAGAATCAGTCACCCCCAATTCCCCTCTTTTTTATACTTCACACACAGTTGGTGTGTGTGTGATCCTGTTGTCACCTTCAAAATGAACTAAATTCTTATCACCTATTTCATTGCTCAGCCTGGTTCCAGCCACCATCACCTGGGTCACAAGCTCCTCCCCTGGGCTTATGTTCCACCGTCCTCCCCGTGGTCTGAGTGTTTTCGACTAGCAGACAGACTGATCTATTATCTAGAAGTTAGAGCCTGCCCCTCCCTCCCTAGGTCTTCATTTAACTCAGAGCAAAAGTCAGGCGGCCTTCACATGGCCGAGCAGGACCTGCATGATCTGACCCTTTATGACCTACAAGACCTCCTCTCTAGCTCGTCCTTCTCAGCCACACTGGCTCCCTCATTCATATTTGAGCATACCAGGCATGCCAGTGTCCTTAATTGGCCAGTAGCTCCCCTAGGAATGTTCTTCCACAGAGAGTTGCATGAGGTACTCACTTCCTTCCTTCAAATCTTTGCTCAATTATAGACGTAGCCTCTTACTAACCTCCTACCTTGTTCTGTTTTTCTTTTTCTTTTTCATGGCACTTAAATGTCCTTGATTTTCTATTGTGTTTAGTGTTGCTCTCTGTCTACCCTTGGTAGAATGTGTCGCGGGGGCAGGGACTTTGTTTTGTTTTCTGATGTGTCCCAATCACCTTGAGTCGCACCTGACCTATAGTAGGAGCTCAGGAACTATGTGTTGAAGGAATAAATGTCCTTCAAAGGTTGCCCTTTGATTGTCCCCTGATCAAGTGGCGTCTTTAAAATTTGTTAAAATCAGTTTTGACAAATCTTATATTGTATTGATTTCAAGCTTCACATTTCACATATCCATTTGAGTGATGAGTCAGAAGAATTGCAAAAAAGAAAAGTATGTCTTATATGTTTCGGATTGTTTCGTGTTTGTGCCAGATCAGCCTCCACCAGCATGACCTAGAGACTTGCGTCTGAGTTTTAGAGCTTTATGGTTAGAGTGAGACACTTTTCAGGAGAAGGCCACCTAACATCTGTGGAAAAGTAGTCGTGGACCCTGAGTCCACGTGAACCCTTGAGTGTTTCACTGAAATCAGCTGATCAATGGAATAAAAATGGAATGCAGTCATTTGAAAGTGGC
>NW_022109491.1:35513539-35514865 GCF_000313985.2 Echinops telfairi
ATAAGCCCTCTTAAGGTGAGGATGGCATTTTCCTTGTTACATGTACCCCAGGTGTGCTTACTGACCTGTACACTGCCGGGCGGGGGGACAGGAGTTAGTCTTAGGACCATGGAATATTTACTGGTTAGAAAAACTCTGGAAGTAGTTGGATTACCTGGAGTTTTTAGAATTCTCATGCTTTTTCAACATTCTCTTACTTCTTCCATAAATATGATTTTATTTTTCCAATATCCCACCTTGATTTTCCAAGTGGAAAATTATAATTGCCATAGGTAAACATCACATAGTATTTCTACCCTTTAACATGTATGCATGTGATTGAAAGAAATGTGACGAGTGGTTTAGACTCCTCTCCTGAATTTTTCATGATAGCATTATGGAGTCAAATTTGGAAAACACTCTTTAATGTGTGTGTGTGTGTGTGTGTATATACATATATACACACATATATATATATATGTCATATCATTCCAAAGTTTAATCATGTCAAGGAAAACTGTACAATTGTTACTGCAAAGAGTTTCCAAACATTCTTTTTCTATGTGGACCCCTTGATAGCATCTCCCCTTCACTCCCCCAACACCATTGAACCCCCCTCCCCTGAAACCCTTATTCTACTTGCTGTCTCTCTAGGTTCATCAATCCTGGGTTTCATGTACTGAAAAATGGAAAATGTTCTTATAGCTCGATCTGTGTTGATTAAAGACAGGTTAGAAATGTGACTGTAGAACTAAATCTAAATAAATATAGTAGGTAAATAATGTTATTGCTAGCTATTGTCTTGTTGGCCCCTGGTGACTCCAGCACAAAAAGATTGTACCACTGTGATTTTCTTGAGTGACTTTTGGAAGTAGCTCTCCAGGCCTTTCTGCCTAGTCTGTTACAGCCAGGACGCTCCCCTGAAACCTGTTCCACAGCATTGCAACACTCAAGCCTCCGCTGACAGACAAGCGGTGGTGGTGTCTTAGCCCTGGTTCTCTAGTGCAGCAACACCAGCACTGCTCATACAGTTGGACCCTGAACACCACAGATTTGAGCTGCATGGATCCAGTTAGACATTTTGTTCCTGCTGCTGTTGCGAAGTCCAGTATTTTGACTGTCCACTAAACATGACGTGCTGCTGATCATCTGGGAGAACAGTTCAGTGATGACGTTCCTGCTGGAGGGGCACACTGCTCATGGAGAGATGGTTAGCTTCATTTTCTTTTTTTTTAAACATTTTATTAGGGGCTCATACAACCATTATCGCAATCCATACACACATCAATTGTGTAAAGCGCATTTGTACATCATTCTCAAAACATTTTCTCTCCACTTAAACCCCCG
>NW_022109491.1:35527716-35536180 GCF_000313985.2 Echinops telfairi
TATGGGACTCACCAGAGTAATTGCCAACCAGGTATTGTTAACGATATGAACCATTGAACAGGCAGCGGGACGATGGGCACCATGATAAACCTCACGGGTGTTGTTTGGGAAGTCTGTGAATGTGCTGTGTGATGAGCCATTCTGATGAGCTGCCCACAGGCCTTTCTGCTGTTATCTGGTCTTGTGCCTCCACTTAACATGCAGCACTGCTGCTTTCCTTTTCTTTGAAAGTAATAAATGCCAAGGGAATTCCTTTTGAGTCTTATACAGTTTATTCATGATGAGATTGTGCCAGGGTTAGCTTTATGAACCTGTGAGTCATGCGATCCCACGGGACTCTGCCTTCAATTGGACTTGCTCAAATGCATTGTTGCGATCGCTGAAATCTTACTAGTCTTTGAACCAGGGGCCACCATATGTATAGTTTTGCAAGGTGGGCCCTGCAAGTCCACATATTAGGAGGGGTGGGGTGGCCTTGTTTTGACTTCACAGTGTTGTGTGGCTTTCACTGAAGTGTAAGGATTTTGCATCTGGAGGGCGTTTTGGAGTGGCCGTTAATAGCTCTTTCCTGACTGTTCTTTATGTGCTTGGGTTAGGGCCAAAGAGTTGGCCCATCCGTTCATTGACTTAAAAATGAAAAGCTTCCAGGATTTCGAGCTGAAGGACCCACGCTGAGACCTCAGCAGAGGAATGCTTCTTTGTAATTAGCACCGATACCCCAAAGGATGGCCCCTCGTAGAATCTGTGTAATCTGGACATGAACGAACAACACAAAACCCTTCTTGATTACCAGCATTGCCCAGACGACGGTTAACTCTGATGGTTCCTTCAGCAAATTCAACAAGTACTCATTCAGCAAATAGTATCGAGCATCTATTATATGCTACATATTGTACTAGGAGCTGAAGAGAGACACAAGCTTAATTTGTCTCCTCCTGAAGTCGATCCTGCGACAAAGCTTTGAGTACCAGCGATTTGAGACAAGGAAACGAAGGAAGGCGATTCCTGATCTGGGCAACTAGGCACAATGCTATTGGGAGCCTCTGGAACTGTGTCAGAATTGTCCTACAGAAGGACAAGGAGCTTGGTAATCTATTCATTAAGCACCATTTGTCTTTGCTTGAAGACTGCTCTGCAGGAATGTCTCTAGCCTATCCTACTGTTGAAGGATGAACACAGCTCCTAGCTAGGAAGAGCACCCAGGCAAAGATTCACAAGCACTTACAGTAGATACGGTATTTATGGGTGAGCATGGGATAATGGAACGTTACGGATTAGAGAAGGAAGAGTGGCAGAAATTGGGGTTGCCATTTTGGATACATTGGTAGATGGAGCCTTTCTGAAGAAGTAACATTTGAATAAAGAGACCTGAATGAACTACGAGCTACTTAAACATCCCAGGCAGAGGAAATAGCCCATGCAAAGGCGGGAAGCAGGAGCATGTGTTGGGAGGGGGGTGTGGGGTGGTGGTGAGGGAAAGCCAAGAGGCTAGATTGGATGGAGTAGAATCATCAAAGGAACTGGAGTGGACTTGAGCTAAGCAGAGAACCTAGAGTCTGGGATAAAGATTTTGGATTTTATTCAGAATGCACGACAATCTAATGGAGAATTTTGAGTAGGAGAGAGGGCTGATCAGATTAATATTTTGAAAAGATAAACCTGTCTTCTTGGTGAGGGCAGAGAGTAGAAGCAGGATATGATGCCGATGAAATGGAAGTAAGCATGCAAGGGTCCTAGTGTTCTTGACGGGGATGAGAGACTACTATTGATTTTGAAGGAGCAGTGGAGTCAACACGCAGCCCGTTAAGAGCAGTCTCATCTAGACGCACTTCTGCTTAAGTCCACCTCTCTTGCTTCTTTGTTCATATGGGCCCCACTTTTACATTTTTTGGCAACCACTGTGTCAGTCAATCTCATTGTGGATCTTTCTCATTTTTCCTGACCCTCGGTTATACCTACTGTGATGTCTTCTCTAAGGACTCGTCGCTCTTGATAACATGTTCACAGGAAGTGAGATGAAGGCTCACCATCCTTGCGCCTAAGGAGCATTCTGACTGTACTTCTAAGACAGATTTGTGCATTCTTCTGGCCATCAATAGTATATTCAGTATTCTTTGCTAACACGAGCAGATTGTTTGGAAAATAGTGTCCTAAAGCATTATTTAAACATAAATTTATTTTTATATATTTATTTATTTATGTTTATTTAAACATAAAGCCTATACAGTATTACTCTTTTTATATATGTTTACTTGATACTTTGAAGTAATTTAGTGATTGTATATGAAAGAAATAATTGCTTAAGTGTGATATATATATATATATATATACACACACACACACACACACACACACCATTGCAGACTTCCATATTAAGTAAAAGCTCATTCAACATTTACTTATAAGAGTGCAAAGAGAGTGTTTTAAGATAAAAATGACAGCAAAATGATTTCACTTTGCCAAATGTATAAGCACTGGTATGAAAACGTGCCTTCACCAACGTGTTGAAGGGTGAACTCAGGATATTCTAACTGCATTTTTCTATAAAACATGATTTCATCTAGTTTTCAAATCAACACATTTTCTACAATTCAAGCAGACCTAGCCATTTAGTACTATTTTATCTCTCACAAATCATTCTAGTAGAATTTTGTGTCATAAAAAGAAAATGTTTATAGGGCTTATTACTTATAACCTGTGTGCTTTCCTGTTGGTTAGGGAGTTATTTCATGATTTTTCACACGTTCATTCGCAACAATCTTGTGTGTGTGTGTGTGTAAGCAGTGAAGTCATAACGTGGTCAGTGAAGAGACGGCAGGGTTTGAGTGCCACATTAAGAACATTGTTTATCTTTGGTAGCTATTTTACCTTTAACCCTTTTTAGCTGGCAAAAACAGGCCTTTGAGAAATAGGAATCCAACAACATGGGATTTTTAGAATTTCAGCTTACATTGACCTAGTTATTTACAAAATCATTGGACAAATACTTTTCAGCTATGCTTTGGACCAGGGCTCCTCAAACTTTCAAATGAATATAACCTGGAGATTGTGTTCAAATCTTGATTCAGCATTTCCAGTAAGTTTCCGCATGATGCCGATATAGCTGCTGCCGCCCATGGAGCTGCTGCTGCCCATGCACGGGCTTCTCTTTTGAGTCACAAGGTTTTAGACACTTGTCTTTCGGACCTACCATCTTGTCTGACCATGAGGAAAATCTATACTCAAAGGATGGATCAGTGGCTTTGGAAAAATTATATATTTGAAAACAGCAAAACAAGCTTTTAGCCTAAAGCTTTGTCTAATTCACAGAACCCATTGACTTCATGTGAACCCCCATGCGTTCTTCTTTCATGCTGAGAGGACTTCTGAGGGGTTGTGTTCACACAGTCAGAGGATCTGGGGAGCGGAGGGTAGAAGATGTTCGTTGTTTCGATCGATCTTGTTTTAGTAGCAGACAGTTCTTGGCTTTCTAGTTTGGTGTCAGGACTGTGTCTGCCCAAACCCTCATTGACTCAAGGTGTTTTTTCAAAGCTTGAGGCCCCCAAAGTCACTGTGAATTTGCAGTTGTCCTAGAGGACAGCAGCTAGTTTGTCACTCCAAATCCATGCTGCCAAGGGAGCCTGGTTGAAGGCTGCACAAAGCCCAGGTTATGGTTTGAAGTAGTAGGGGCCTTTAATGTTGAGGAAGGCCTGGCACTGATCACAGTTGAGGTTCAGGTTGTCATTATAAAGACAAACTCTCTTCTCCTTAGCAACAGCCTATGCAATGAGAGCAGAAACTTGGAAATAGCAGAGGTCCCTGCAGAGAAATCTGTGTGCAGGTAGAGTCCAAAGCAATTGAAACAAGTTTATACTAATGACTTTGGGGACTAGAGTGCCCAGAGAGTGGAAGAGGAGGGCCTATTATCAGCAGTGACCTCTACTTTGCAATTAAAATGACTATTGGGCATGTCATGGGCACCTGGGTGGGAGGCTTGTGTAATGTGGGTGGTATTCTTTCTCTGGAACTTTTGATGGGGAAACCTTTTTCTTCAGCTCACAAAGGTGAGCTCAACCATGACAGATTGTTGTTGTCCTTGTATTGTTTTTCCATTGCTGGGTTCTGCTCCCAGAGGAAAGAACAGGAATTGATATTCAGAACAAAGCCTGTGCAGATTCTTGCATTCAGGTGGGCAACTTAAGAACAAAAGGGCAACAGCTGTTTTCAAATCAAAGGCAGAGTCGTAGAGGTTAGGATTAGCCAGAACTGATTTTAAATTCAAGTTCATGTGTGTGACCTTGGGGAGGTTATTAACTTCTTCCGGCATCAAGTTTCTCAGCTGTCATGATGGTAAATAATGCTTGCCTTTGGTGGGTTGGAGATGATAATTCGGGAAGTGTCTAGAAGAGTATTTGGTCTATAGACTCTTAGTAAGCAGAGATGTTCTTTTTGAAAGATTTCTTGACCTGTAACTAGCTGATGATTAGGTTTCAAGGTGAGAGCTGGTGTTCTGAAGTGAAGTTAAACTTGAATTTCATCTGTGTGGCAGAACCGCAAAGCATAATAGTTGAGCAGAAGGCAAGATGGTCAGAGTAGTGAAAAAAGTGAGTATTTTTCACAAATGTGGAAATCTAAGAATGTACTTAAAAAGCTCTTAGCAGTAGAGGGAATTAGTGGGCTTCCTGGGGTGTGATGATTTCTGCTTATTTTAAGAATTTCTAGATGATGGGCACTTGACATGTGGCCCGTCCAAATTGACAAGTACTCTAAGTATACAATACCAACCAGATTTCAAAAGCTTAATATGAACAACCCGCCCCCCCCCAACAAGTAAAATGATTTTTGTACATTGAAACTATGTTGAAATGTTAGGTTTGCTAAATGTGTTAGGTTTCTGGGGTGGGTTACCTTGATTCTTGCTTCTCAACGCTGAAAGAATTCACACGGCAGCAGCACTTTTGTAAATCCAAGTAGCTTTTATGAGGGAGAGGGAAGCTTCAAGTATTACAGTCTCAAAAGGTACACACTATCTCTGGGAAGCGTGCAGATAGCATGCGGACTGCGCAAGTTCGTGATTAAAGACGGCCACTTCAGGGGAGCACTGTGACATGAATACCAGGACGGGTGGAACCAAGCATTCAGAACCAAGAACAGGGAGTCCCAAGAGAGGGCAGGGTCCTGAGAGGGCATGTGGGTGGGGGTGCTGGGGGCAGAGCATCCGACCCTCTGACCTCCTATCCCCACTGGCTGTGGTGGCATGGTTGAGGCTGTTGACTGACCTTTTGGGCTGAGTTTAGGGAGCACCCATGTAATCTCATAATGCTGGTGTCTACTATGGGTGTGCCCAAGTTGGCTTCTACTTGGGCCTAAGATGCCAGGGTCTGTGAATGCCCAGTTTGGATTTTCTGTCCAACCCCTTTATTGTGGCAGGGCCAGCCGATTTTCCTTTTTAGCGGAGGCATTTGGTGGAGACAACCCCCCTTTTCCTTATTCTAGCTACCTTTCAGTTAGATTTGTTTAAAGAAACTATATTCATAATATTCATTGTGCCTTTTCCTAATGCGGCAGCCAGAGAGTTTTAAAACATGAGGCCCATGGTTGATTTCGGTTGCAGAGTGCTCGTCCAGACCTGCATAGGGCCCATATAGAATTTTTTGGAGAGGTTGAAATCATCACACGGTCACACCAACACAGACATGAAAGAAAACCTTGCACTTCTTAGGAGAGCTGCTTGTTCTGATTTCTGTTGACCTCTCAGCAAACAGAAACCTAAGTGACTGACTGAATGCAGTGTCCAACGCTATTCCCTTCTCATCCACAGGGTCACGGCCTAGATCGCTACCCCTTCCCTTCCACTCCGTTTCAGTCATTTTGTTCCACATCAGCTCTTGTCACCTCTTATCCAAAAAGGCATGTTTAATCCGAGGGGTGTCTACCCTACCGCACCCAGAAAGCCAACACTATAAAAGAACATGGAAACATCAAGGGATTTGTTCCATATATATGGACTACAATTTAAATTTTTTTTTAAAAAGCTATTGAGAAAAGGTAAGAACGTGAAGCAACTGCACAATCAAATTATGCACTTTGGGGCAATATTCACCTTGCTGTAAAACTAGGAGAGAAAGGGTTGTTTTGAATCCATTAAGTGGTGTCATAACGACTGGTTCTTTTGCTTTGTGAGTTACAGAGAATAAACAGAGCTCATTTATCCTTTCTGGTCTTAAGTTGTCTGGAGTTATTGAAAGGGAAATTCAGCTTTTTTCTGCAGCAGAACTAATGTGAGAAGAGACTAAGGGCAAAGCTGCTTCAGGTTCCTAAGTAATCACTCACTAGATGCAAATAAACAGACAACTTTGTGCTATTAAATAGAGTTATGGTCTTCAACTTGAAATGAATTCTGTGATGTGGCTGAGTAGTCATATTAATGGGATAATTTTGGTCCCTCCTTTGTCCTTAGATTATCTCCGCTCCCGAGATGGGGATGATTAACACTGCCCTTTAATCATGAGGAGCAGAGGGGACAGTTTTGTCAGTAAATTGGAATTGAAGAAGGGCTATGAATTATTTCACTAGCATATCACTGTGTTCTGAATTTTTGATGGAACATTTTTTTCTTGAAGGTCATCAAGGGAAACAGTAGGGAGCTTTCTAGCTCTTACTCAGCTCTCAGTCACTTTTTGAAGTTGAGAGGGCCGCCGCATGGTATGTGATTTCTTGGGTGGGCTGTAGGACTTGAAAGCTGTTACAATCAGGGGGTAGGTAGTGTTCATTGGAATTCTACTAAGAAGTGTTATCGAATGTTGAAGTCCACTAACTTCCATAAAAAATGACTGAGTAGACCTTACGCCTTTTATTTCTTTTAATGCTATTTAAAGATTACAGTTCCAAATCACCTTAGTTGCTGTGCGTTGGAATTGATTCAGTGGCACCCCACAGCAATGACCTTGACAAAGTACTGGAGTCATAGCTAAGGAAGTATGTTGGGCTCTTTTTGGGAAAAGAACAATGTAAAAATGGGCGTGTGTTAACCTTCCTACCCTACCTAATGTGCTTATTATGCCCGTTCCCAGGTTTCCTAGAGTAACAGTGGTACAAAGGTTCATTCATTTGTTCAATGGGTGTTTGTTAAGCAAGGGAAGTCACAGAACAACTGCGTGGAAGATAACTTTGAGAATAAACCAAAGTTTTTATGTTTAGTAGTGATAACAAATTGGCTTTTTCAGTGCTCATCATCGCAGATGGGTCTCTCAAATAGTGGGGACACTGAAATCTAGGGGGAAGCTTGCCAATGCCAATACAATTTTATCTTTAATTTCTTTAACATTGTTATACTCCTTTGTAAGCATTTAATTATCTTCATAATGGATACTCTTGATCTTGACCACATCCTTAACGTTTGGAGAGAATGGAACAAAAATATTAGTTCGGGTCATTCCGAATTTTATTGTTTCAGGCAATTGATACTAGGAACTTCTGAAATTATAGTTTAGTTACTCGCCCTGCTCTGCTCAGGCCATGATCTCTTCAGCCTCGCAAGCACACGCTCGGCTCAAGACCTCTGGCTGCTCTTCCTTCTTCCTGCCTCATCCTTCCTCCCAGTGCTCCCAAGGCTTCTCCCTCAGGACCCCGAGGTCTTTGCTCCTGTGTCCCTCCACCTGAGAAACCCTGCTAGCGGCTTCAGTCTAAAATCCAACCGCTCCCCCGCCTCACTCGCTCGGGGTGCAATAACTATTTGTTGAATGAACCAATGAAGTCACTGTTTTTCTTGGGAAGACATTTAATTACCTGTTCTGTCTATGGGAATGCATAATACCTAAGTTCCTCAACAGCACAAAACAAATAGTACAAAGTGGTAGTTTAAAAAATTACATATATATATATATGGTACGATGTAATTAGTGACAGAAGAAAATTCAATACATTGTTGAAAATGGAGATAATTTTGAAATAGCTAACTTTTGTAATCATATAATTAATTTACACAAGTCTGTTGGTATCACTTTTAGTCTTATTTTTCTAAAGTATTAGGTATTCCTTTTATGATCCAATTGAAACTGTTGATAAGTTTAACAAGCTGCCTTTTATAGTAAAATGCAGCTGTGTGTAATGGGGGCTTCAGAGGGTTTCATTTTTCCAAAAGCCTTTTGCAGCCAACCTCTTGCATATTGAAGTATTAATAAGTTTTGACTTCCAACGTTCATGAAAGTTGTGATGTATGGGTAAGCTAATGCCTATTATCAGTTAAAATTCTAGTGATGATAATGATGGGTTATTATTTTTAAATAATACATGGAAACTTAGAGGCTGATTTCTGCCCAAACCAGGAGATCTTCTGTATGCTGTAACTATGTTTTCTTGCAGTCAGCTATTTGGGCTAGTTGATTTCATTTCCAAAAAGAAGATAATCAAATATTGGTAATTTAAAGGTAGAAATATGTAATACCTTGAAATCAGATAGATCAGGAAGATTCGTAATTTTTAA
>NW_022109491.1:35536280-35537906 GCF_000313985.2 Echinops telfairi
AAGCGATACCGTCGTGTATTACTGAAGAGACTGTAAACTGGCACACCTACTTTGGAGTATAGTGTCACAGTTTCTTTAAATGCTCAACATGCACTTTATATCAACCAGGAATCTCACTCTTGAATAGTTGCCTAAGTGAAGTGAAATCTTGGATTCTCACCAAAATCTGTATGTTAATGTTCAATGTGGCTTTGTTTATCACCTCCACTCCCCCAAAGAAACGAGCCAAAAACACACTCAAAACTGGAAGCAACTTCGATGTCCTTCCGTTGGGGAATGACTAGACCAACAGATGGTGGTGCTTCTCGAACTCTCTCCCTGCCGTTAGCATGATTCAGTGACCCCCTGTGGGGTTCTGGGACTGTAACTGCTTACAGGAGTAGAAAGCCTGGTCTGTCTCTGGAGCTGCTGGTGGTTTTGAATTGCCAGCCATGAGGCTCGCAGCCCAAAGAGTGACCACGGCATCACTAAGGCTGTGAGCTGCTGTGCAACAGGAAAGGAGCACACTTTTGATGCGCTCATTAACTAACGTAGGCATATAACATAGGGTTATGCTGCATGAGAGATGACAGTCACACCTGGAAGACTGTGTAATATTCCATGCCCTAAAGGTAAAATTTTAGGGACAGAGAACAAATTAGGTAGTTCCTCGGACTGAGAAGGAGGTTTGATTCTAAATGGGCTGCATTAGGAATAATAGAGCTAATTTATTTCTTGATTGTAAGCATTTGTCAAAATTCAAAGATTTGTATACCAGAAAGATTGAATTAAAAAGAAAATTAAGTGATGGTTTTCTTGATCATTTAAACCAGGTGCCGTGGTGTTCATATATTGTGCTAATTGCTAGGTCAGCAGTTCAAAAGCACCAGCTGCTCTGCAGGAGAAAGATGAGGCTTTCTACTCCCATAAACAGTTACATCAGCAGTTCTCACGCTGTGGGTCGCGACCCCTTTGGGGTTTGAATGACCCTTTTACAGGGGTCTCCCGATTCATAACAGTAGCAAGTCTCCCGATTCATAACAGTAGCAAAATCACAGTTAAGAAGTAGGGACGAAAATAATTTTGTGGTTGGGGTTCACCACAGCATAAGCAACTGTATTAAAGGGTCCCAGCATTAGGAAGGTTGAGAACCCCTGAGTGACAGTCTCAGAAACCCACAGGCCAGTGCTCCTCTGTCTTATGGGGTCACTGTGAGTCGGAATTCACTAATTGATGACAGTGACTTTGGGTTTTGTTTCATACTTCTGAGTCCAGACCTGCATTGCCTAGGGGAGCGATCAAGTTGATGTAGAGCTTCAATTCCCCATTGTAGTTTACTTTAATTGTCATGGGTTCCTAAGGAATTTTGGTGGCCCAGTGATTGTGCACTACACTGCTAGCCATAAGGTCAACAGTTCAAATCCACCAGCTGCTCCTTGGGAGAAAGGTGAGGCCTTCTAATCCCTTAAAGACTGACAGCCTCTGAAACCCTAGCGAGCAGTCCTATAAGGTCACTATGGCTTGGAATGGACGATTCTATAGTTCCTGAAACTCTTTTTAGCTGCTATTTCATAGAAAATGCTGTAGAAGTCTCTTAAATATGGATTGGTGTTAGTTTTTTTCATTTGACTGTGGTTCAAAAGGAGC
>NW_022109491.1:35539550-35540657 GCF_000313985.2 Echinops telfairi
CCTAATACATCCTGTATGTCAGATATTTGTATTATAATTCATAATATTAGCAAATTATAGTGATGAAGTAGCAATGAAAGTAATTTTATGGTTGGGGGGTCACGACAACATGAGGCACTGTATCAAAGGGTCGCGGCATCAGGAAGGTTGAGAACCACTGAGCTAGAGAATAAAAACTGCTTCATCGGATTTTCTTGGCTGTAATATTTACAGAAGCAGATTGTCAGGTCTTTCTTACACAGCACCATTGGATAAGTTTCAACTGCCAACCTGTAGTTTCCTACCTGGGTGCAAACCATTTGTGTCACCAGGGACTTGGAAATTGAAGAAGAAAAAAGACGTATGTAATTCCCATGTGCGGCTCTCCGATTTATTTGGACCGGAATGAGTTATGCTCATGCTTGTCTGAAGTAATGAAAAATTTTATTTCTCTCTTATTTTTATTGAACTTGAGACAGTCTTGTCTTACATGGTGCATTTTTGTTCTAAAAAAGAAAATCAACTATTTGCCAAAACAAAACTAAAACCCAAAAGACCCAAACCTAAAGATGAAAACTAGACTTTTGTTGTTGTTTGTGATTTTAAAACGGTCTTCAGTAAAACCATCCCACTTTCTCTCTGTCCTTCCTTCTTCCCTACGTCTGGTTTTTCTTGGTTAGTTTTTCCTGTAAGAAAGCGTTTGTACTTCTGTCCACAAAAGAAACTGTTCTCCATGCTGGGCAGCAAGAAGGAATGTGTCGCAGCCTCTGCCAGTGGTCCTCAGCATGCTGGTTAGAAGTTAATTAAGTAGCTCATATTTATCTGATATGCTTTCTCTTAAGAGAGTCTGAAACTCCCCCACCCCCACCCCACCCCCAACATTGGCTTCATAAATAAATCAATTCGGTTAACTGTGGTGGAGGCAAGAAGCAGGACACAGGGACATTTCAGAGCAGATTAAAGCAGAGGTAAGGGATAATAACCTTCTCAATTAAGATTGCCTGGGGAAATTAGGTAGGCAGAGAGTAATTACCTGGGCTGGCACCCATCCAGGTTTCTGAAACGAAAACGTTGCTTGAATGTTCTGATGGATCACTGATGAACACACACATCCGAGGACCTGCAGGG
>NW_022109491.1:35541374-35588202 GCF_000313985.2 Echinops telfairi
GCGTCAAGTCCTCCTCACGTTTAGGCATCAAGGTTGTGTCATCTGCATGTTGCAGGTTGTTAATTAGCCTTCACCCAGTCCTAATGCCACACACGTCTTCGTACAGTCCAGCTTCTGAGATTATTTGCTCAGCATACAGATTCAAGAAGTTTGGTGAAAGGACACTTTTCCTGATCTTAAACTGTGCAAAGTGTCCCTTTGTTCTGTTCACACATCTGCCTCTTGGTCCGGGTTCAGGTTCCACATGAACAGGAAAAGGGTTCTGAAGTGGTATCCACAGTTTGCTGTAATCCACACCCTCAACGATTGATTGTGAGGATTGCCCAAGACCAGCCAGCATTTAGTTCTATTGTACATAGAATCACTGTGATTTGGAATCAACTCAATGGTACCTAACAACAAGACCAGTGTAGTAATATTAGAATGAAAACGTTGGTATGTTTAGGCTTTGAGTCACACCACCAACTCAGTTTAATATGTTACTTACAATGTATGATAGGTAATAATAGCTGGTGATTGCGGCCCGTACTGCCTCACCTCTTTGCCATGAAGGATGTTAACATTCACATGTCCCAGTGCTTCTGTAGCCAGGCATGTAATTATAAGTCTGTGGTTCAGGGCAGACTTGGGTGCTGGATGGCCACTAGGGGATGACAGAAGGGAAGCAAAACCACGTGGCCCCCCTTTTTTTTTCTTTTTAATCTTTGGTTACAAAAGACTTAGACAGCAAGTGGTTTCTCAAAATGCGGGGCATGGTGTGATCATTAATCAGTGAGCATTTTTGGGGAACTCGGCATGTTTTATAGGCCCAAGAGACCCAAAACAATCATGTAGTTTAAATTCTACCTCTAGGTGGTCCCATTAATTAATTAGCTAATTAATCATCCATTCCACAAACATTTACTGAAGTATTTACTTTATGGTGTACACTATGTTAGGGCCCAGAGATGTATATAATGGTTTTCAATGCATATGTAATCCTGTCCTGGTGAAATTTACTGTCTCATATTAATACATCAGTGTAAATATAAGCCAAATGCTGTGGAAGAGGTAGTAACACAGGAGCTAATCATCGGTCATGATTCCTGGGTTTGAATGCCAGCCTTGAGTGCTTCTTGATTATTCGTCTCACTTCTCAGTTTCCTCTTTTAACAAATATTACAAATACGTACAGTGTATATATTTTTAGTTTTACATGAATTAAATTTGATGATGCAATCTATACCTAGAACTTGAATCATAGATAGTCACTAAAATAGTGAAATTTCATATGATAAATATGTCTCCCATGCTCATTCACTCACTCCCATTGAGTCATTCCCACTGATAGGGACCCTGTGGGACAGGGTGAAACAGCCTCTTTGCGTTTCTGAGAGTGCTACTATCTATAGAAGTAGAAAGCCTAATCCTTCTTCTGTAGAGAGGCTGGTGACTTCGAACTGCTGACCTTGTGGTTAGCAGCCTAACACGGAACCTCTACTGCCACCAGGACTTAGTTATTTCCAACTGAAGTGTATATGAAATAGGACAATTCCGTCTATACAGTTGGGGGTGAGTTTGAGTTTTATCCCTTCAATTTGAGTGATAAAAATAATTTCATGGTAAGGCGTTACATTATGACATGGCACAAAGTCCAAAGGCCCCTTTTCCTCTCCTTTCAATTCTGGGTCCCACAGATAACTCCTCTCCAGAGTTTTTCTCTCCCCACATCTAGGTGTGCTATCTAATTTAGTGGTGTTTGTTTTAACCCATTGAAATCATTCTGGGTTTATTACTGCATTACATAATTTTTTTAAAGTAATCCTAGGACCCGAGTGCCTTTTCACATTAGTCCATCTAGTTCCAGGTTTGCACCTTTAAAACATGGGTTCGGTCTTAGATTGCAGTGTGCCATTGTAACTGGGGTCTTCCTACGAGACTCTGCTGTAGATTGCTCCATGCACAACTACTGACCTCATCTTCCAAGAGTTTCAAAGTTCACAGCCTCCGCTTTCTTCTGAACTGCGACTGGGCTTCCTCCTGCTTGTGTCATTCAGATCTGCATTCGAGCTCTTCTCCACCCTCATTGCACTGGCAAGGAGTCCCTGGGTAGGGCAGCTAGTTATTTCACTCTGCTCCCCCGAAGGTTGGTGAGCCAAGTGCACCCCAAAGGCTGGTTGATCCTACAATGCAATTCCCGCATCTACATAAATGATTTATTAACAAAGATAATAAGAAAACATAGATCTGAAATAATGACTTTGCAATTGTTGGATGCGATCAAACTAGTTCCAACTTGTTCTCCATGGGTTTTCCTGGCTGTAAACGTTCCAGAAGGAGTTCTCCAGGCCTTCTGTGTTCTGGAAGCACTGGGTGGGGGAGAGGGTGCTTCCAGCTCCCCTTTTTGTTAGCAGCCAAATGTTCGGCTTTTTGTAAGTGCACCTTGTCCTCCTTTGTTGACTCCCTGAGTACCTGAAATATTATTTTACACTTACAGCAATAGGAAATATTCTAGTATTGGACTGTTTTTCACATTAGCCACCTGCCTGGCGGTAACAACTGCTGAGGGTGCGAAGCAAGACATGAGAGGTGAGAGTAATGCTGTGGTGGTTAAGGTTGTGTGTCAGCTGAGTCATGATTCCTGATGGTTTGGCAGTTATGTAATGATGTATCTTAGTGGTTATTTAATGATGTGATTTGGCGGTCATGTTGTAGTATTAAATTAAAAAATTGGCGCTGGGGAGTGCGGGGCCAGCCCCACCCGCTGCTTGAACTCACTGGTTCAGTAATACTACTTCTGGGTTCAGTAATGCACAATTGTACGGTTGAGATATATAAACATTATATTAAAGTCATTGAGAGCATAAGAGATAATACAATAATACAGTCAGACATGTTACATGGTACCATTGCTCACCTCAGCCCAGCTTGGTGGTTCACGTGGAGAGAGGGGGAAGGGAAGGAGGGTAAGAGAACTAGGGAGAGGGGAGTGACCAGGGAGTGAGCAGCAAGGAGCTCAGAGTCAGAGAGAGTCCCAGGACCCCCTATATTGCTGACTCGCCCGCCTATATAACTTTTGGGGGCATGCCAGCCCACTAATTACAGGTAGAGACATATGTCACAGGGAGGAGCTGCACTATAGGTTACACAGCAATGAGAGGGTGGTCTAGGGGGTGGTCTCTGGGTCTCTATAGGAACCATTAACAGTAGGGTGCAAACCCCTCTTACAGGAACCAAGCTGATGGTCCCAAGCTTCAGAGAGAGGTAACCCATTGTCTCTAGCAGCAGGGAGTAGGGCTAGTGCAGCCTGGCAACTGATCACCCTCAGGGGGGGAAATGCCTGCACACCTGATCTCCTACCCCATCATTTAATTGTCATATCAATCAGATATATAATGATGTAGTCATTATTTTATGATCTGATGTGCTCATTCTCAATTTTGCATGTGTTAATGTTCACATGACCTAACGATGTTGATAAATGACAGGATGCAGACTCATTTTCATTGTAAATCCTTTTTAATCAGCACTAATCTTTGAAAGTCCTTTTTTTAAATTAATGTTCATCTATGGACATCATAGTATTATTCTTAAAAAGACAATTCATGCTTCTAGAATATTTTAGATAACCTTGCTGTTCAATTATTACTTAATTGTTTTGACAGACTAAGAGGCTTAGTCATAGATTACTAGTTTAGGCATATATCCCCTGTAGATTGGATATAGCAGTATTTAAAACTTTGGTCATCAGCTTAGTAAAGTATTGATGTGTTTTTTTCTGGTGTATTTTTTAATTATAGATTCTGATTTTGAAATGTAAAGGGCTCTTTCCACTTTTGAGAACTCTGAAGTCCTGAATATTGATTGCTCTTTCCTGTGTCTGCTTGCTTTACACAGGGCAGCACTGCAAGCTTGACTGAAGTAGGCATCATTTGCCCTGGTTCCCGATCCCCCTGGTGAGTACCCAGCTGCCTGCAGTGAGGCATGACTACCGATGGGTCTGTAAGATGGATCTCTTCATTAAGCATGATGTTGCTCCTCTCTCAATATGTATTCCCAAATGTTTTCATGCTATGGAAGACCACCAAGCATAATCTACCAGCATTTTCTAAAGTGGAATTTCTTCATCCTGCTACCAACCTTCTGTGTGTTAGCCTGTTCTTGATTTTCTACTTCATGTCTGTGGTGGTATGGCCTGCATTTATAAAGCATTAGTTATTATTCAAGTATCTACTATTCTTGGCCCTTGTTTTCATTTGTTTGTTTGATTCTCATTTCACTTAACTTTTTTAAAATTTCAAACCATTTTATTGGGAGCTTACACAGGTAATCATACCGTTCCATAGTTTAGTCACATCAAGCAGTATTGTACAATTGCTACCACAATCAGTTGTAAAATATTCCTTCTTGAACTCCTTGACATCAGCTCTCTTTAGTGTCCCCAGTGCTGCCAAGAACCCCTTATTCTACTTGCAGTCTCTATGGGTTCATCGATCTTGGGTTTCATATTCTAAAAATCATAGAACAGAATTTAAAGAGAGTCACCCCAAGTGACCACATACGTCAGATAAGCTCCAATATGAACAAACAGAAACAAAACAAAAAAATAGGAAATGTTGAAAACCGGATCTGTTGGCCATTTTTCTGAAATGTATATGATTAGTTTTCAATCTTATACAAAATTTTAGCGTATTTCCAGTGTCCTGAAACATCAAAACTGTGCTCACCTTCACTAAAATGCTCTCATTTAATGGGAATGATCTATGAGGGTGATATGAATAAAGTCTCCCCATCCTCTCTTGAAGCTCCATTCTGCAAACCTGTATGGACATGGTTTGAAAGCTCAAAGGGAAACCGGAAATGTCTTCTTTTAAAAATTACAGACAACTTGCCGAAGCTTATTCTAGAGTCAGAATCTTAGCGAGTGTGAAAGACACTGTTCTTTTCTGATGCCTTTATCAAATTGCTGTTTTCAGTTTAATAAAAGGAGGTGGGGATTAAGTAGCGTCATTTACTCTAGGGCAGTGGTTTTCAACTTTCCTAATGCCATGACTCTTTAATACAGTCCCTCATGTTGTGACCCCCCAACCATAAAACTATTTTCGTTGCTACTTCATAACTATAATTTTGTTACTGTTATGGAAAGGGTCATTTGACCCCCAAGGGGTCGCGACCCACAGGTTGAGTAACGCTACTCTGAGAACAATACCATATATACTCGAGCGTAAGCCAAACCGAGTATCAGCCGAGGCACCTAATTTTACCACAAAAACTGCATTAAAAATGTGTTGAAAAACTCAGCTTATACAAGAGTATATACAGTAAATCATTTTAGAGTGCTCACATGGAAAAGATAACGAGCTACTGCCCTATCTCTTCAAATAGTTGAACTCTAGGGCCCAGGCATTTAAATCCAGTGCTGCTTTCTTCAGCGTGATGCAGGTCATGTGCCGCATCACATTATCTCTTGGCAGTGCATGGTTTTCTTCCAGCTTTTCTGTGCAGGGAAGGAAGAGACGCACAACCTGACACTTCTCCCAGTAATCAGTACATAATGATGACACAGAATATCAAGAAAGTAGATTTATTATTGACTATCCTACCTACTTTTAGTCACATGAACTATATTTTACTGCTCCCAAGGATGACTCATGAACTATGTCTTAGTAGACAAACAAACTGAATTATTCTGTAGGGCCTTAAGACTGTATAGACACACATACTGTTCCTTATATATTTCTGTAAGCTGTCCTTTCATTGCATAGCCTTAAATAGGTCATTTTTTAATCCGTTTTGTATGCAAAAGGATTTGCTTAGTGAATATGAACTCTGATTTAAGAGTCAAAAAAAGAAATAGCTTAGAAGTTATTTATTTAATATTTTAAGTGCAAAGATCACATTTTTTTTCATATTAAGTGGTATAATTGTTGTGCCCTTGATTTAATGAAAGCTTTGGCCCCAGGCCCTAGGGTAGCACATATAATACACGGCTCTTTTCCCACCATGACACCTAATGTTATCTGATCGGATTAGCACCGGGATTTCATTTGATTTATTCATTTTCTCTTCCCAGACAGAATGGTTTCTATGCTTCCCTCCGTTCCTCTAAAAATAAAAACATTTTGCCTCTAGCACTCTCAAATTTGAGATATTTTGAAATGTGAGGTCTTTAAAAAAATTTTTTATGTGCATACAAGGTTAAGTCAAAAAGTATTGTGACAAAGTGTGGTGAAGAAACCAGATGGTGCCTGGTTCTCAGAAAGGCTAGTGTCTGGGGTCGTAAAGGATTATCTTCAAACAGCAGCCATCTAAGTGAGGTGTCAACTCATTTCACATCTAACAAGCATAAAAGCCTGGGTGATTCAAGGATTGTAAATAATAAAATCCAAATTTGAAGGAGTTTAAATTCTGAACATCCAATTTGCAGAAGGTTATGGATGACAGTGGAAGCCCAAAATCCATTTGTAAATCCCCTTCCCTCTGGCCATAGTCCAGGGATGTGCATCGCCTTATTATCAGAGAGCATGGTAAAGCTGATAGTGGCAGATGTAGTTAGGTCAAAATGTACTAACATCATTGATCAACCCTTTGACCCATTTCAAAGTTATTTCAGTTTTAGGATTTTCTGCTTTCTTTTTGATTAAAGTTTTCTTCTTTTGTTCTTGTGGGTTTTTTTGTTTGCTGCCTGTTTGTTTTGTATGGATTTCTGTATGAGAAATCCAGGTTAGGTAAATCTATAGTTACAGTCATTGGATTAATAATTACCTAGGGGCCTGGCAGGGAGGTTGGGTGGACATGAGGAGTTAACAATGAGTACGGGAATAGTAGGTTCTGAAATCAATTGTGGTGATGATTACACATCTCTTCTTATGATTAAATTGAATGATATGTGAATTACATGCCAATAAAACTATTAGATATGTATTTCCATAATATCATAGAAACATTTATTAAACCAAAACATAAAAGTGTGAAGTTATTGTTTCTCCACAATAGTTTTTTCCTTCATCTAGGTCTATGTGCTACTGAAGGCATTGCTTTTATCACTAACCCTTCTCCCCCACCCCACCCCCATTTGTGCTCTTTGATTTATGTAAGAATGACAGTTTGGGCATCCTTAAAAAACACAAATCTTGTTCCTTTTCGATACTGAGTTTGGGGAACAAAAACTCTGAAGGGGAAAGATGGGGGAAAGTTGGAGTAAGGTTATCCATTGAAATTCTTGTAAGAGAGTGCATGCTGCCCTCTTGGAATGAGCAGGCTGCCACATCCTGAGCTGACCTCTGCCTTGAATGTAACAGGCCCACCAAGTCCTTGGGAAAACCACTGTTTCGATTGGAACTTGATCTCTGGATCATATTAGTAAACCTGAGACTCATCTCTGGTTACATTTTCTCATAAAATTATCTTCATTAGCTTCCATCTTGATTAACAAAGTGAAAGAAACTTCATTTCCTTGAGTCAGGTAATTTTTGTATAAGAACTGTTGGCACACGTAGATCTGGAAGCTTGCTGAAACCAAGATGTTCACTTAACATTGAAAATGCCAAATCATGTGAGGACCCATTTTTAGTAGCACCTCCCCATAGCAATACTTTTTGACTTCTCATGTGCTAAAGTCTGATTTCTTGAAATAATGTCTTCCTCTATTGAAAATTGGAACTAGACAATGGCTGCAAACAGCAAGCCTCCTCGGTAGTGTATGCAGCCTATTGGTATGTATAGGCTGCCCTAAGGGACCTTGGAGACAACCTTTTGCTGCTTTTCAATGCCTCTGGCCTGGCTAATTTCTGCTCTCCCTAAACTAGGCTCCAAACTGGGATGCGAGGTGCTTTTGGGAAACCTCAAGGCACGGTGGCTAGAGTCCACATTGGCCAGGTTATCATGTCCATCCGCACCAAGCTTCAAAACAAGGAGCATGTGATTGAGGCCTTACGCAGAGCCAAGTTCAAGTTCCCTGGGTGCCAGAAGATCCACATCTCCAAGAAGTGGGGCTTCACCAAGTTTAATGCTGATGAGTTTGAGGATATGGTGGCCTCATCCCAGATGGCTGTGGAGTCAAATACATCCCTAACCGTGGCCCCTTGGACAAGTGGCGGGCCCTGCATTCATGAAGGCCTTGGTAGCCCTGTGCTACCTCACTTGTACCCAACAAATAAAAATTTAACTTCCTGGTTAAAAAAAGAAAAGAAAATTGGAACTAGACATGTGCAACCTGGACACTAAACTCTTCTTGGTTTTCTAAACTGTCTACTGTGTTTTCCCATACTTGCAGCCTTGATTAGTCAAAGTATATTCTGTGTACATCATAGACATAAAAGAACATACCTGCTGTCCACAGAATATACTGTAACTCTTGCCATAATATCATGACGTGAAACTTAACTTTTTATATATTTGTGGCACATCCAATGAGATTTTTATCACTGTTAAGAAGCAAAGCTCCTTGATGCAAAAATTTTCATGTAGACAACAAAATGATGATTCTTAGATGAGTTATTCTCATCTTTACATTTCTAGTTCCAGAATGGCTGGAAGTTAGTCTAGTTACACCATTCTTAAATCTTAGACTATGCTTAGAATCCTATTTCTGGTTCCAGAATAAACTAGAAGTTAGTGTAATTACACCAAAAAGTTTCTTCCAGTTTCACTAAAAGAAAGAAAACTGCACCCTTGGTAACTTCTCCCATGGGCTATTTGGGGCTGAAAGTAATACTACTAAGTTTACCAATAGCTAGGTTGCTTTCTTCTTTTCGGAATGATTTTGAATTATTTTTATTAACATTCTATGAAAAATTTATCAAAGTAGTATCAACAATTTTAGAAGTACACTGTACACCAAGGTTTAATGTTAACTTATTTTTCTTCTGATTTTGTTTTATAACTTTGCATGTTATCCTGACTTCTGACATCTGAAGATATGAGGGGGCTTCCAGGAAAGAGCTCATAAAAGAATGGCATTAAAGGTTACCGTATATACTTGAGTAAAAGCCAATTCGAATATCAGCCGACACACCCAATTTTACCACAGAAACTGCATTAAAAATGTGCTGAAAAACTCAGCTTATATACTAGTATACACTAGTATAAGGTAATGGATTTTTTCCCACAAACTTTTTGAAGCCCCCGATATATGTATATACTTACATACAGTCATACACACATAAGTATTTGTGCCGGCTGTCCGCATCTCTTTTCTAGATCTCAAACCTATGTTCTAGGTCTGCTATGTTGCTCTTTCAGAAAAAGTATACTTCTTGTTTATTAAAGTATGGATGCTGTGATTATTTCACTTTAAGCATTATAAAAACCCTTATCCATGGTAGAAGTGGTTTTGTATTTTCTTGGAGCACATTCTTACATGCCAAGTGTCTTATGTTGGATTCCCCAGAAGCAGACTCTAGAATGAGGATCCTGTGCCAAGTGACTTATTAAGGCAGTGCTTCCACGTGAAAATAGTCATTGGGGTCGGGGTGGGGACAGGAGAAAGAAACCTAACTGGGAATGATCCAGGAAAGTTCCTCTCTCCATGCGATCCTAGGGGAATCTGGAATATTTTCAGAGTTTGTGCCTCCTCAAGGCCAGGGAGCTGGCCTTCACGTCCATGCTTTAGTTGACTAATGACTGCCACCTGGTAGACTGTCAGCCCCGCCTGCTCTCTGTACCAGTAGGCGAAACTGCTCCAGTGATCGAAGCATGTCATTCTAAAGACATATTATGAGTGTCTTGCCTCAAAGCACACAAAGACTGGGAGATGGGCATACTGAAGTGTTAAAATAAATCTTGTGGGTGCTGGGGACACTGAGCTTGTTGAAGGTAGTAAGCAGTGTGCCTTTTCACTTCTCCTGCAGGCACATGCTTATTACTATGGCCATTTCCTAATGTACCCCATATCCACTCAAGTGTAAGCCGAGGAATCTAATTTTACTACAAAATTGCATTAAAAATGTGCTGAAAAACTTGGCTTATACACAAGTATATACTGTAAGTTGAACACTTTGAGAAGGTGTTTAAATTTCAATTCCTTCTCTGATAATAGAGTAACCTCTTCCTCCTAATGAGAGTCCTGGCATTGGGCTGGTAACCACTAGGTTAGCTGTTCAGACCCACCCAGCCACTCCAAGGGGGTAGGATGAAGCTTTCTGATCTTGTAAAGATTTGCAGCCTCAGAAATGCTAGGGAGCAAATCAGCTTTGACCTTTAGGGTCACTATGAATTGAAATAGACTCAATGGCAGTGGATTTTAATTCTTTCAAATATATAATTTGTAAAGTGATTGCCATATTAGCAGAGCCATTTATGTAATTGTCAGTAGAATTTCTACATATATTTAGTTGTATAGTTATATTTATACACATATTAGTTATTTGTGTAAGAAAAACAAAATCTGAAAGTTCACAATTTTCCTTAGAAAAATGCAGTACTAGATAGGATGTGCCCAAAAAAGAAGCAAGAGATTATATGACTGGTGGTTATTTTTGGTAGAAGTATTTCTAAGCATTCCTACTATAATTTTTATTCTTCTTCCTTATTTTATTTCCAAATGTTTCACCTTTTTCTTATAAATATTTTATATATAAAAATTTGGTATGGTGTTTCTTTAAGCAGTTTCAATTCAATATAACACAAACATTCACAGTGGTCCTATTGTTCTCCTAGAGCCCCAGTGTGCAATGCAAATATCATGTGGGTCTTGTATGCATTTTAAACTCATGTCATTGAAAAAGCAAAAAGAAACAGCTGAAATTAATGTTAATAGCAGGTTTAACCCATCATATCATTTCAAGATTTAATCAACTAGACACTTATTTGGTACTATGAGGTATTTTACACACACACAATCTGGTGTGTGCTTTCTACTTTCAATTCATTTCAATTGAGGTGAGTACTCAAATATTCCTTTGCCAGTGCCACTGGATTGGCCAGTGCAAATTTAGAATACCTTAGGAAATTCTGGTATGGGGGCCTACCCTCTGTTGAGAAAAGAGATATTCTCAGTGCTTCTGCCAACTTGATAACCCTTTTTTGGTAAAGAAAACAAGGCCATCTGTCTGATGAGCCACTTACTGCCCTGGAGGCCATGGTGGCACGATGGGTTGAGCACCAGGCTGCCAGACACAGCCGCAGATCTACAGGAGAAGATTAGACCGCCTATTTGGAGCCTGTCCATCTTTTCTACTCTGTCGGGTAGGTTTACCATGATCTGGAATAAATAAGGATTATGATTTAAATGATTGGGTTTGGTAACTGGGATGTCACTGGTACTTTAATGAAAAGAATAATCCGGAATTCACTTTTTAGAAGAGGTCTTGAGGTAGAATACAGAAAGATTTTAGATAGGTATATCTATATGGAGGGTGATGGAGGATCTAGAACTTTTTGAGTACTTTCATATAAACTGATAACACTCAAGTGCCAAGTCCATGTTGAGAAAGGTCGTTCTTAGACAGGTAGACAATAAACTCAGACTTAGATTTGCTGCATTTGAAATGAGGTATGACTGTACGTTTGGGTTGGGGTCGGTCGTGGTTATCTGGTGCTGTGTAAGAAATCCCCCTAAAAAGAGTGGCATGAAACAGCAGCAGTTACCTTTTTAACCGATGGTTTGTAAAGGGCTTGGCTTTGTGGTTCTGGCTTGGGGCATCTCAGGCGCTTGCATTGAAGTGGTCATTGAAGGTGGAAGAGCAAGAATCTGGAGCAGCCGGCGGCGGGCTTGCTATTGGTAACTCTTCAGATGGTCACAGATCCCGAGACCCGGGTGTACTTGTAGGTGAGCTCGAACCCCAAATGCCCACGTCCTTTTATCTCTGGAGAAATTGAGAAGTGATAGAAAAGCATTGACAAAAAGGTGTGTGTGTGGGGGGGGGGGGAGTTCCTACGCCTTTACTACTCAAAAGCGCACAAGTTGACCACCTAAGGATTGTTCCCCTCAGAAAAAGGGGCCCAGGAGAGAGAATTCTTCTCTTTGACCAGCATCAAGTTTCCTCCAACAATCTTTACAGATCCAGGGTACTCTCTGTTGCTCTTCTCTTGCTCTTTCAAGGCCAGCTGACCCTCTTGTTGTAAGTTAATTCGGAGGGAGAAGGAAGGGTGTAGGCCACAACATGACTTTCGAGAGACCTTTCCTGAAAGGTCAGTGTTGTGTTCAACACTCTGCTTTCCTCACAGGAAGGCCTCCGTCCCTGCCAGGAGCTCATTTTTACCTCAACTGGAGCCCTGAAGCATTACTTTTCTTACAGCCCATCTTCTTACAGATTCACAGCCTTCCCCTGCTAGAGATTAAATTGCTGTGAATGGAAGAATGAAAAGGTGAAATGTACTTATTTCTACCACTTATTTACTTTGAAATGCATTTTAAAAACAAGATGGCTTAAATGTATGAGTAAAGAGCTAGATAAGGAACTAGATATTCAGAGAAGGAAGTATATATAGTAAAGCACTAATTATATACCATCAAACAAAAGCATGGCTTTGTATCCATTCTGACTCATAGTGACCTTATTGGACAGGGTAGGACTGCCCTGGTGAGTTTACCTGGTGAGTTTCCAGACTAACTATGGGAGTAGAAAGCACCTTTTGCCCGTGGAGTGACTGGTGGTTTCGAACGGCTGACCTTGCGTTGGCAGCCCATAACCAGTGTGCACTAGAGCTCTGAACTGTGGGCATAGGAGCACCCCCTTTAGTAAACATACAAAAACAAACAAAATAAATACTTTCACCTTTATTTTGGAGAAGAAAAGCAATCCTTATAAAATTAAAATGTGAAATATTTGAATAAAAACCCAAAAAGTCCCTTTTCTTTTCTAGGAAATGCTTGAAAAACTTGTCTTGTTTTTCAGTCCAGCTTTTTAAAAGTTTGCATTAACGATATTACCTGTCCCTGCTTTAATTCCCCCTTTTGGTTTGAAAACTTCTAATAGTCCATTACAGAAAGGAAATCCAAAGTTTCTAGTGGTTGCCCTCACAAAGGAACCTCAAAAGGTTGGGGGGATACTGGAACTAAGGGATTTTCCAGCCTTGCTGACGCCCCTCCGATATTTGAGTTTCTCCTGCCTAGGCGTCTGCCGTGTTGCACTTGAGCACGCTCCTGTGTACGTGATTGCTGTATTAAAGTGGTGTTTGTGCGCTTTCCCAGGGCACATGGTGACAACAAGAGCTTTTCATTCCAAAGACAGGACTTTTGTCCCCTCACATGTTCCACAAACTCCCATTTTGTGTTGGACTTTCCAGGTCTTGTCTAGATGCAAAATATGATTCTGACTCCCCCAAACTGGAAATACTTGGTTTGTGAAAAATCTGTTTCTCTAGACAGGGAAGAAGATAATAAAAGAATTCAGTGACTTTCCTTGAGCCCTCCTTTTGGCCTTTTTCAATTTAATGATCAGTGGAAAGTATGATCTGAGACCTTCTTAGCTTCTTTTGTGAAATGCAGACAGTCACTGTCTTTCTGTCTTTGGCATTCTCAGGTGGGTAAGGGCAGCTTGCTGAGGAGAGGGACTAAAATAAACCCTCCCAGGAGAGGAAGCAGCCAGTGACCTTGGCTACAAAGATCTCCCAGATCAGCTGCTTCCATTTGCTCCATATCGTGTGGCCTGTGGGGGAATCAGGTGTCGTAAAAGCAGGAAGAGGACAACTTGAGGAAGACTTGAGTGGCTGTACTGGGTCAGGGGCTACTGACCCCTCCTGCGTGGCTGGAGGACTCGTGGTTTTGCAGTGAGCGGTCAGGTAGCTGGGAGGAAGCCATCCTTTCATAAAAATAAACCGCAAGGAACTGCTGACAATGGTAGTGTGCTTCGTATTCCACAGGCAAAATACAGAGGTCTAGAATTTAGATAGGTGGGGTTCCTTTTGCCTTTGAAGTATTTTGTTTTTCTTGTTAGTTGCTGTTGAGTCGGCCCCAAATCATGGCAACTATCTATGAAACAGAATGAAACCTTGCTTAGACCTGCACACGTCTTAATGGCTGTTGGTATGTTTCAGTCCATTGTGTCTATTGTGAAGTGTCTTCTAAACTGGGGGACTCATCTTCCAGCACTCCCACAAATTTTATTTGTGATCTATAAGGCTTCCATTAGTTAGTTTTTGGAAGTTTCTTACCCGGTCTTTCTTGTTAATCTCTCTTAGACTGGAAGCTGTGATGAAACTTATCCACTACGGGTAACCTTGCTGATATTTGAAAGACTAGTTCCCTAACTTCCCGCAACATGCATGCCACCAGAGCACAACAGACTCACAGAGGGGGGTGGTCAGATAGGTAAGTTCAAGATCTGATGAAGTTCATAGACACTTAGAAGTCAAACCCACTTCCTTCCAACGAGGAGCATTTTCTTGCAAAACTGTGACATACCTTTTACAATTTCTCACCTGGCTGGATGCATCGTCAGTCATGTGGCAGGAAGAATTTGAGCACTAACTAACATGTGGAGCCTTGGCTTGCATACCCGTGAAATGAACCATTTCATTAGTTTGTTACGAGTATTTTCAAGGCATTATGTATATAGGACCTGTCCTAAGTCCATGGTGTCTTCATTTCCGTTGTCTTTTCTTTTGCTTTGCCCAAAGTGCGCATATAAAACACGGCTGGTTCATGGTGCTCAAACATACTTATAGTTAACCAGCCTTCCTTCCCCCCCCCCCACCGCCTTTGTAGTCGCTACTCATTGTTCTGTAAGATGTAAAAGGACCATGGTTTTACAAAAGACTTGACATTGAAGAGGTCTAGGACGTGGCTGGCCTTAAGTTTATGTCCTCCTACCTAATGAGGCTCTGATCACTGGGACTTGACAGAATTACCTTTCTAGACTGCACACATGCTGCATTTCTGGTATGAAGCTACCTATATCTGAAACACTTCCTTTTAAGGTGTTCACACTATTTCTTTTCTTCCCTTCTGCATTCAGTAGAGCTTCTGATTTTCCTGGTGCTTATTTCCACCCTTCACAGTGGCTTCAGTCTTAATTGAAGACCCATGCAGCTTCTTCTTGTTTCTCTCTCTGCATTTGTTGTGTCTTTATTATGGACTGAGTTTTGAATTGTGATATTGCACTGTGGGATAACCATGAAGTCAAACCACGAATAGACAATTGATTGTGTGGAGGTTATTTTAGGCTTCTCATGTTTGAGGGCATCCCTTAGACACATTGATAAGAAGAGCATTGGTGGTATTTAAAATAAATCCAGGCTCCAGGAAGTTGTGGTAAAGCTGCTTATCAGACTTCTAAGGGACCATGTTCCACGACCCTTTAGAGGAACAGAAAGTGCACAACCTTCTCATGTGCTGCTACACTAGCCATTGTTCTTTGTTTCATGCCTGTTTTCTAGTACATGAACTGTTTACTTCAGTTATGTAAGCAGTAAAATAATACTGTGCTCTTATTTGGAAGAAGACTATAACACAAGTGTTGTGTATTGAATTCTGCCTCCCATCAAAATATGTGTCAACTTGGTTGGGCTATAATTCTCTGGGATGTGATATTTATGCAATAATGTAATTTGATAGTTATATAAAAATGTAATCATCCCCCATAATGGGATCTGATAAATCTGTCATTTGTAAGTAAACTGGTGTGAGCTACAATACCCTTGATCTGTCCTACTCTGATGTCAAGCATGTTCCATGTGGTGTGATCTGTAAGACCTTTTATCATACAATAGATACAAGAAGAACAAGCTTACAAGACTGAAAATAGGGAGCTTGAGATAACATTTCCCGCTGTAGACAATTACAAGGAAAACCGAGGGAATCCTGGAGCTGCAGAGCATCCGAATGGAAAAAAAGTCAAGTCGTTCAAACATACCTTAAACTTGAGAAGAAGATAATAAAACAGTGATTCAAAGAAAATGGGAATATGCCACCCAAAAATTTTAAAAATCACAAAAATCTAATTAAAAGTAAAATTACAGCAAAGAAAAGGAACAAAAAGAATTCAACACAGAAATTTGCAAAACAGAAACCAAACACACCACATGTGCAGACTCAGCAAAATGATAGCAATAAACATACATGTCAGTAATGTCACTGAATATAAATGGATTAAGTGCACCAGTCAAGAGACAGAGAGTACTAAAATGGACAAGAAAACAGGATTCATCAATATGCTGCTTGCCAGAAACACACGTTAGACACAAAGACAAATGTGAACTAAAAAAAAAAAATCAAAGAATTGAAAAAATATCAAGCGTGTGGTAATCAAGGGGTGGGGAGCAGCTGTAGAAATATGTAATAAAATACACTTGAAGGCAAAATCCATCAAGGGAGGCACAAAGGGGCATTGCATATTTATTAAAGGGAAACTAAACAAGAAGATATAACCAGAATAAATATATCTGCACCCAATGAAAGAAAGACCCTCAAAATACGTTAATTAAACTCTTAAGAGGGTTGAAGAGAGAAATAGAAAAGACTACAAAATAGTAGCAGCCTTCAATACACCACTATTCAGGACAGATCGAACAACATTAAAGAAACACAGTAAAGACGCAGAATAACGAAACACAATCAACCTCACCTCTGAGACATAGATAGAGCACTCCACCCAACAACAACACAATATACATGTTTTTCCAGTGCAGGTGGAATCTTCCCCATACCAGACCATATGTTAGACCACAGAGCAACCCTTTGTAAATGTAAAAGGGGAAATAACCAACATAATAAATGTCATAAACAAAAAAGCAGCAGCCAACACCTCACTCAACAGGGAGAAAGTGAAAGTATTCCCATTGCAAACAGGATCTAGATAAGGGTACCCTTTATCACCACTCTTACTTGAAATTGTGAGGGGAAACTTAGCGAGTCCTGGTGGTGTAGTGATTATGTGTTGGGCTGATAACCACAGGGCCAGCAGTTTGAAACCACCAGCCAATGGAGGAAGATTAGACTTCCTACTTCTGTAAAGAGTTACAATCTTGAAACCCACAGGGATAGTTCTACCCTACTCCATAGGGTCACTGTGAGCTACAACTGACCCAGTGGCAATGAGTTTGGATTATATAACAAAATCAACGGCATCCAAATTGGCAGAATAGAAATTGCAAATGATATGATTCTGTGCATAGAAAACTGCAAAGACTCAACAAGGAAAGTGTTGGAAATAATTGGAAGCGTTGGCAACATACAAAAATCAATCAGTTTCATGTATACAAAGGAAGAAAACGCTGAAGAGGAAATCAAGAACATAATGTTATTTCCAATATCCACACAAAAGGTGAAATATTTAGGAATAATCTTAGAGAAACTTGCACAAAGAAAACCATGAAGCACTACTATAGGGAACCTACATAATTGAAAGAGTATTTTATGTTAATGAATAGGAAGCCTTAACATTGTGAAAATGTCAGTACTACTAAAGCATAATCTATAAATATAATGCAATTCCAATCCAGATCCCAGCCTCACTTTTAAAGAAATGGGAAAATCAATTGCCAACTTAATCAAGATAAGCAAATCACTACTTAAAAAGAACAAAGTAGGAGGCCTTTCACTTCCCAACCTCAAAGTTGGTAGTGACACCACAATAGATCAGTGGAAGAAAATAGAACCAAGAAATAAATCCTTCCCTCTAGACCAGTGGTTCTCAACCTTCTTAATGCTGCAACCCTTTAATACATCATGTTGTGGTGACCCCCCCCAACCATAAAATTATTTTTGTTGCTAAGTCATAATTGCAATTTTGCTGCTGTTAGGAATTGGGCGTCCCCTGTGAAAGGGTTGTTCAGCCCCCAAAGGGGTCACGACCCGCAGGTTGAGAACCGCTGCTCTAGACAATAAATTGTAGACAAAAGGCTGAAAAACATTAAATAAGGAAGAGTCTCTTCAAAACAAATAGTGCTGGAAATGTTGGATTACCATTTTCAGAAGAATGAAACAGGAGCCATACCTCACTCCATATACTAAAATAAACTCAAGATGGATTTAATACCTAAATGTAAACCCTAGAACTATAAAGGAAATCAATTAAAAAATAGGGACAGACTTAAGTGTCCTTATATAGGAAATGAACACAACAGAAGCCAAAATTGATGACTGGGAACCTCCTGAAAATAAGACACTATGTTTCAAAAGTCTTCCTCAAGCAAGTAAAGAAGAACCTATAGACAGGAGGAAAATTGGCAATGATATATTGGAAAAGAGATTAGTCTTTAAAATCTGTAGAAAATTGCAGTACCTCAACCAAATTAAAGGGCAAATGATCCAGTTAGAAATTAGCAGAGGACATGAACAGACATCTCACCAAAGAAGACATCCAATAAATATATGAAGCAATGCTTGAGATCACTAGCCATCTGAGAGATGCAAATGTAAATACTACCTCACGCCAGCATCGATAGCAAAGTTAAAAACAAACAGAACAGAATGGAAAATAACAAAGTCTAGAAAGGGCGCAGAGAGATTAGAACCGCAAAGTACTGCCGGTGAGCCTGTAAAACCTCCGTAGAAAACAGTCTGGCACTTCTTTAGTCAACTGGGAATAGAAGTACCACATGGCCCAGCAATCCTTTGACTCGGTATATACCCTAAAGAAATTACAGCTGTAGCACAAACACATGCACCCACACACTGAGCCTGAAACCCTGCCTTGTTGAGGGCAGGCAGCCAGAGCCCGACAGGAACCCCCCAGCCTTGGTGACTCACCAGACGTAAGGGCCATTGCAGGTTCCTGGTCCTGAACTTAGGGCTTTCAGGGGTGGGCTTCGACCCAGCACAGATAGAAAGTGCAGTGGTTTATGTGGGAGGCCTTCCAGTGACACAGCCCAACTTAATCCAGCCTTGTCTCCTCCAAGCCTCTTGCATGCACAGGAATAATCTGGATTTATCACAGTGGTGAATCATTTTAGCTGTTATTTCTATGATAGTTTCTAAATTTTTTTAAAAGTGGACTGTTGATCTCAAGCCAAAAAAAGCCTCAATTTTCACATAACACTGATTTTTACCCTGGGCCCTGGTCTTTAGAATCTAACCAGGTCTATGGGGAGAATGGGTATATTTCCAAGTCTTTAAATACTAAAAATGGGTAGTTTGAGTTTGTTGTTGTTAAGTACTGTTGGGTCAATTTTAACTCAACAACTCTGTGTACAACAAAATGAAACGCTGCCTGGTCCTGCACCATCTTCTCAATTGGCGTTAGTTTCAGCCACTGTGTCAGTCCAACTCATGGAGCGTTTTCTTTACTATTATTTTTTTTTGCTAACTCTGTACTTTACCAAGCACGATGCCCTTCTCCAGGGACATGATAATGTTTATAGTATGTGAAATGAAATTCTTGCCATCTTGACTTACAAGGAGTATATTCTGACCATGTTGTCTCTCAGATTTGTTCTGCTGGCAATCCGTGGTATGTTCAGTTTTCTTAGCTAACACCACAATCCAAATGCATTAGTTCTTCTTAGAATCACATCCGCATACATGTGATCTTTTTCAGACTTAAGAAAGGAACGAGCAGAGTGCTAACTAGGGAGGAAATGCTGGAAAATCTGTTTCCATCGGCTGCGTGGAAGGCAAAGATATATACCGGTCATATACAGTGTAGATAAAGTCGGAAGTGAGAGAAAGAAAATGAGTCTGAACTTACGGCTTTGAAGGAGGAGGAAAAGTCCTGGACTCAGAACCTGTAGATATAATTTGAGACTCGTAATGGGAAAGAAAATAACTCCTCATCTGCTCAATATACCAGTTAGCTTTTACTTTATAACTATTTCAATAAAGAGGCTAAAAAGAATTTAGTAGGCAGTCTGGTCACTTGATTGTCCCTGGCCAGTTGCTGTGTATGCGGAGGGGTGTCGCATCTAGGGTGGTCTGAGTTATCTCGGACAAAACTATCCAATGTTTCCTTTACATTCTAATATATGCTGCAATGGCAGCACAGAACTCACAGGCAATATTAATGAAGACAGGGCTTGTTAAGGAAGTTGACAGGTTGTGATGCGAGTGATAAATGCTCAGGATACAGCTGTCTTTTGGGCATGTTACAGAGTTGTCTCAGGGCTGCTAATAAATACCCAAAGGGCATGCATCTCTGAGGGTTAGCAAACCCAGCTCCCCAAGTTAATTGCCCAGGGGAGTACTCCATTCCACAAGTCAGCCTTCTGTCCAAAAGCAGTCAATTTCACCTACTCCATGGGCTGGGAAGTCCATCGGTCTCTTTCATGCTCTGGCCTCAGGTTCTGCCGCTCCTCCACTGAAGCTTCTAAAGGTAGGAGGTTCACTGTACAGGAATCTTGGCTCTGCAGGATGCACTCTGCTCCTGGCTCTTGCAGGTAGAGATCTTTCTTCCTGATTCTCTGAGGGCTCCTTTTATACCCAGCAGGATGACATTCCAGCGGATCCTATTCACAGTTACTTAGGGTGAATCCTGTCAACAGTATCCCCCACCCCTTTCTTTTCATACCCATGGAGGAGGTCCTTTGGTGGGAGTTAGAGACTTTTTCTAGAAAGGCCACAGTAAACAATCCACTGCCCCTGCAGCTGGGATGGCTCCTTTCTTCTCTCAGGGTCTTTTGTCCCCTGGCAGGCAATGTGGACTATTTATTTCACATGGCAGTAGCAAAGTACAGAAAGAGAGAGAAACCAAAACACCATCATTTCTAGCACAGCTTGCTACTAAATCAAGTCACAGACCAGCCTTGATTTAAGAGGTGGGAAAATAGGCCCCATATACATGACTAGTGGAGCCGCAAAGGATGGTAGAGAAGTGGAGAACTAGAACCACTTTTACAGAAAATTGATAGCATTTTGAATACATGTGTTAGATTTCTCGGGTTGGAAATACCTTGGTTCTTGGCTTCGCACAAGAAAGGAGTCATACCAAAGGCTGGTTTGTGATTCAAGTGGGTGTTTATAAAGGATGGAGGACGTTTCAGGTTTTACAGTCACAAAAGAGTACACGCTATTTTAGGGAAGTGTGCCAACCCGCATGTAAACTGCGCTAGGGCTGACCACTGAACCCAGGCAACCTCCTGGGGCTGCACACCCACACATGGTAGCTTGAGGCCAAAGAGACCGCAGCATGGCCCATCAGGCACAGGACAGGAGCCCAAGGACGACGAAGAAGGGGCAGTGGTCTCACAGTCAAGGTATTTGAGTGAGGGCTGTGGCTGGGAAACGTGGCCGAAGGTATTTGGTTGACCCCATTGGCTGAATTAAGCCCACCTGGGCCTAGTTTGGGCCACCAGGTATACCACTCACCTGGCTTGGGCTTGAATTGGCACATGCCCAGTAGTTTTTTGGACTGGCTAAGGCTCACCTGGTTCTCTACCAACTTCCTGTAGAGGGTCCTTCAGGCATGGAGAGGGACAGCCCTCTGGCCCTGTTTCTTGCTGCCTAACACATAGACACTCACTCTAATGGCCGGAAGAGGGCAAAGATTATTTGACAATAAAAGTTTTGTGGGTTTTAGTATTTCATATTCATAACAGACTTTGCCTTTATTTATGAGTCAGACCAAAAAATGTTGTAAAGAAATGACCAGTTCATTTCTTTAAATGTGGTAGTTTTACATTTCCAGTCTGGAATGAATCATTGAATCAAAGCATTTCTTTCAACCCTTGATGTCCTGCTTTACTGCAAGACTTGGTCTATGCAGATCACGGGGAAAGATGCTAGTCAGAAGAGCTGCAAGAGATAATAGAGCTCCTTTCTGTTCAGCCTTCGGTGATTGGGTAGCCTACTGGATCCCTCCAGCAGTTACGGGGATTGGCCTCATGAAAGGTGGCAGCAGAATGGGGTGCTGCTGTCTTTCCTGGAGAGGATCCTTGAAAAATATATGGGAAAATATGCTGCCTATAAAAAGCTTGTTGAAAAACAAAAAGAAAAAGCAAACTCACTGCCATTGAGTCAATGTTGGCTCATAGCAACCCTAATAGGACAGGGTAGAATTGCCCCCTTGGGTTTCTGAGACTGGAACTCTCTATAGGAGTAGAAAGCTAGTGGCTGGTGGTTTTGAACTGTTGACCTTTGGTTAGCAGTCCATCTGGTAACCCTATGCCACCAAGGCTCCTTTTAACCCTTTTTGGAAGGTTTTTTTTTTTTTTCCCTGGTTTTTTTTTTTCAGTATAAAATCCAGAATTCATTGAAGGGAGGTTTCAGAGCCCCGTGTAGGTGCCATAGGCTGAAAAATATAGTGAAAAGAATATAAGAGGGTTTAGAAAGGTTTATATATGTGTCCCCTGGTATTTTAGCCTATGGTACCTCCATAGGGCTCAGAACCCGCCCTCCAATTAGTTCTGGATTTTATATCGAAACACCTAAAATCCTCTGTATGCCAGCTATTCTTTAACCTCGTTATAGGATGGTTCCAGTACACTGAACTTCCAGGGAGATGGCAAAGAGCATATTAACATCTGTGAGGCAGAGAAGAAGGAGGAAAAGTCTGTTAATTTCTGTAGTAAAGTGTTATATTTGGGAGGCCAAAATAATCACCTGGAAGGACTATGAGTCAAATTCTTAGGCGCATACACTTGCCGTGTGACCTCAGCGCTCGTCCTCCTAGATGCTTTCCCAAGGGCAACAAACACCCATGTCCACCCCAAGACTTGGAGTTGACTGTCCATAGCAGCGCTAGTCATCCCAGCAAAAGCAAATAAATAAGCCAGAAACAACCAAATGTTACCAGCCAGTGATGGACACTGTAAACTATGGGGTATCCATCCAATGGAATGGTGCTCAACAATTAAAAAGTAACAGATTGATTACTACTAGAACTGACAACTTGGAGGAATCTCAGGAACATTCTGAGTGTGTGGAAGAAGCCACACACGAAGGGGTGTGTCCTGTGGGGTTTCTTTCATTTCTAGGCTAGCCGAGAGGAGTCACATTTCTCTTGACAGAAAACAAATGAGGGCTGCTTGTGGCTAGGGTGTGTGTGTGTGGGGGGCAGGATGGTGACAGAGGGGCTTGACGGAACTTGGGAGTTGATGGGAAAGGGTCCGATATCTTGATTATGGTGGTAATTATGTGGATGCATGTAAGTGATAGATGTCTGCTTTAGGGTACAAAGAGAGCCCCTTCCGAAATATAATTTAAAGAGAACATTTATTAAGTTTTAAAGAGACAAACACAACACAAAGAAACAGACACATCATCATTCGGATGACAGAGGCCACCAACCCGAGGTTGAAATGGCATCCGAAGGTTCACAATTGAGACATGAAATTTAAATAGCGTTGGGGCAGGCTTGATTGGTGGCAGATCAGTACATCACAGTTACAGGTAGGACTACAGATAGAGAAGCAGGGACAGGACCACAATTGGGACACATACGGATCGGTCCAGAGCCTTCGGCCCAAGTCAGTCAAGACTAAATTGATAGGGCAGGGGTGTCAAACTGGCAGGCTGCATGCGGCCCCCCGAGGTAATATTTTGTGGCCTGCGATGCTCTGAAATAAAATGAAAATAGAAAAAAATTGTTATGAAGAAAATAGCGCTTAGGGGAGATTGAGGCAATACCTTATACACAATTGCCTCATTAACCCTTTAACTACTGAAGACAAGTATACACGTGGCCCAGTGCCTTTTCCGGGGGGCCTGTGGACCTGTATAAATGCGCTGACTCAGTTCAGCGACCTTTGGAAGCAATACATCTGCCATTCTCAGTGTCACGTAATGTAGACAGATCCTAATAGCAAAAAGGTTAAAAAGAGCCCTCTATGCTGTGCTGTTAGGAATCATACCTAGTGGCAGCGCTCGTTCACATTTTTAGAGGGAAGCCATTACGATTGTGCATCACATTTGTCAGCTGTCCAACATTTTGTGTTTTTTATTAGTTACTTTGTTGTATTTTCTGGTCACAACATAAGAGGTAAGTGAAAACTAGTAGGAGGAAAGTGCTGGCAAGTTTCTGGTGAAAAAGAATAATTTTAGTTTTATAAATACATTAAATAAAATGATTGTTTAAATAGAAGCAATTATATAGTATTTTAATTATCCTATGCATATTCACGAATCCTCACTTCAAAATATAAATTTAACAAAATTTGTACATGTGATGTGGCCCGTGTGACTCTTGCCTGTTGCACCAAATGGCCCATGTTTTCATTGAGTTTGACATCCCTGTAATAGGGGATGGATGACTCCTGACTTTTCAACCCCCTGGACTGTCCCCGAGACAGAGACCTCCATCAAGGACACACCTAGGCAAGCCCCTAAGAGAGAACGGCCCCTCCCTGGGCTGGCCAGAGAAAGATGGAGGCAATCCACTCTCCAAGGCTTTCTGCCTGAGGGCAAGGTTATCTACATCCTTGGTTAATGATCAGAAACATTCATCTATGTGGGGACTGTGCAAATGGTCTTTGGGCTGTCGCTGCCGTTCATAGCCTTTTGCAAACCAAGGTACTCAGAATTTAAACTCTAATAAACTCACTGCCGTCAAGTCGGTGCCAACTCATAGCCACCGTATAGGGCTGGGTAACACTGCCCCTGTGAGTTTCTGAGACTGTAACTCATGGTGGGAGTAGTAAGCCCCATGCTTCTCCTGAGGAGTGGCTGGTGGTTTCGAACTGCTGGCCTTTAGAACAGCCCAACGAGTAACCACTATGCCATCCCTTAAGTTCCAACACTCCTGGGGAAAAAAAAAAAAAGGTTAATGGGGATCTTTCCCTATTTCTCATAAGACATACCTTATATTACATTAAGTCAATGTGTAAATTTTTAATGATCATCCAAAAGGGGCATAGGTTTGGCAAGGTTATAGAGTATTGTTTATTGTTAAATATTTTAAACTAAGGATTTGCATCCAAGTTGTCCATTGATTGTAAGAGTAAGAAAGTAGAATCTTAGGAGTGTCATTATATTGGAGACCTGGCTCATGTGAATAAATCAGCATCTTGTAAATGAAAGCCAAATTTGGGTACTTGTTTTACAGAAGTGTAGGAATTTCCAGGGCTTCAAAATAAATCATTCTGGTTTGACTCTGGGCTGAAAATCTATATTACCACCCCAGATAAGCTGAATCAGTCTGTATTTTAAAAAGATCCTCAGGAGATTCTTATAGATCCGGGGGTCTTCTTAAATGTATAGATTCTAAAACAGCGTGTCTGCAAGTTACCAGCAGAGGGTCAAACCAGAATGAGCTAGTTCGAAGCCCTGGACTTTTACACAGTTTACTTGAACTGAACTGCGGCACCTGTAACTGGGTAAAAGCTAATAGGTCATTTTCGGCATTGGATGCGGGACCCAAGGGTATAGATTGGGTTTATAGTGGAAATCTGGAATGCTTTAGAAGTTGGTAAATGTTTCAATACATTATCTGGGTCATGGAAGGGACAAAAGCAAGAAAGAACTAGAGAAGATCAGTCCCTTAAAATTATTTGAAAGTGTCCATTCTAGTCACTCAGAGACTGCTGGTTACATCCTCCTTTGGACTCTTACCTCTGATTATTTCGAAGATACAGCTGAGAGAAAAATATGTTTGTCATATGTTTATTTGAGTTCAAAGCTGGATGTGAATGTGAAGAGCAATTGCTTTTAACATCAAAGGGTATATTAATTCCCAGATGTCATTCATGCCCCAGAGTGCTAGAGACAGAGATTTATGTTGTCAAAGGCTAGTGAGGCTAAAGTAGAAGCAGATTTTGTTTTGTATTTCCTAGCCAAATTATAGCTTGCTGAGAATGGCTAAAACATATCTCATTGTAATTTTATTTTCATATCCCAGACATGTGTTTCAGATTTCATTTTCTTAATGTTTTAATATTATAAAATAATGGTATCGAGTTTGGGAAAAAAATGTTTGTTAGTTTCCTCCTTCATTAGGGTTTTTTCTTTGGTAACTTTTTATATTTTTTGACTGTTGTATTCATTCATTCAACAAACACTTATTGAGTATCTTACCATGTCCCAGGCACTGGTCTACGTTCTTGGGAGAGAGCAGAGAACATGGTTTTGTTTTAGGGAACAAAAGAAACCTCATCCCAAATATAATTTAAAACGAACATTTCATGAGGCTTAAAAGAGACAGAGATACCATATAGACACAGACACACTATCCACATGGGGAAACCACTCATAGGAGGATAAAATGGCATCAGAGGATTCACAAATGTGAAGATGATAAAGAGGGTATGGGGAGGTGGGGAGCAAGCAAAGGAAACTGTCACAAATACATGGTTGGTGGCAGATCCATACATCACAGTTGCTGGTGGGACTACAGAAGCAGGGATGGGACTGTGATTGGAACACATACATGGTTACTAGGGCTTCCAAGGTTGGTCCAGGACCTTCCGACCAAGGTTGGGAGGGTGAGACTGATAGGGTGTGACTCAGGACTGTGACCCCCTATACTTTGCCCCAGTACTGTCACTTCGATCAAGGGCACACCTAGGCAATCCCCTGAGAGAGAGATTGCCTCTCCTTGGGCTGGGTAGAGGAGTGGAGCCTAGCCATTCTCCCTGGCTCTCTGCCTGAGAGCGATAGTATCTACATCTTTGGCTAATGATTGAAACATTCAGAGGAGGCTTAATCAATGTGGGGACTCTGTATATGCAGTTTGGGCTATCATTGCCATATCTATAGTCTTTTGCAAACCAGGATGCTCATAATTCAAGCTCTAATACAAGTTCCAATGACAAACAAACCGTATATGCAGGCATTCAGAAAGACAGGGCTTTATCCCAGCCTGAAACTGGTAAGAAACAGAATGGCTAGCCTGCTTTGGGACCAAACAGCCATGGCTAGCAAATGCCCAGATGTGGTGGTGGGTGATTAGGCAGACCATCCCACAAGTACCCTTAGAAATACTGATAGGTTTGTATCATTGAGCACGTAAGACACGTTTGTCTAGACATACCTCCTGCTCAGACTCTCGGTGAAGAGAGGTAAGTGTAAAGTAAATCTCCAGCAATGGCTGGAACACTCTCAGAGTGCTCTGGGTCTTGTTATTAACTTCCCTTTCTGGTCTAGCTCATAAGGAAACATAGCAGGTTCTGGTTGTCTTTATCCCAGGGCTTTGAACCAGTTCACTCTGGTTCATTCCCTACTGAGAATTTTCATTTCCCACCATAGATATACTGAATCAAAACCTACTGCTTAGCAAGATCCGCAGGGGAATGATTCTTACTGATAAAAGGTAGCTTCTGACTCAATATCTACGGGGTGGGAATACAGATTCTTAGCAGAGGTCAAACCAGAAAGAACTCAAAGGAAGCCCTGCTTTCTCCATTCTAGGCCAAAGTCTCTCTGTTTATAAAATCTCCTTATTGACATCTAACATTCACTCAGCAAAGTTTATAGATCATAAACGTACAGCTCAGTGGAATGCAACCAGGACACTACACCAAGAAAGGAGACTTTTCCAACAGTAGGGAAATCTCCTTGGAGACCTCGTCAGGCCATCACCTTCTTTTCCCTGGGGGTAATTGCTTCCTGACTTGTATCACCCACCATTGGCTGAGTGTGTCTCTTGCTGTCTTGAGGTCTGCCCGGAGACCCTGGCTTGGGTGTGCAGGTACACCAGCACCGATCAAACGGAGACCATTCAAATTGACCTCTAGGAGCGGGCTTCCTCTAAGGTCTGACATTCTTCCTGTCACTCCCCTCCCCTTCTCAAAGCAAGGATGAAGAACCTTCCGGCATAATATCCTGAGGGCGATTATGTAACGATTCAAGTTGATGGTACACAGGGTGCCTTTTCTAGTGTCTAGGCTTTCCCTTTTGTTTTTGTCTATTTTTTTCAAATGTGAACCTCAGGAACATTTATAATGAGTGTCCTGCAAGAAACAGCCTATTTAGACCGAGGCTAATTGGACAAAGCCGTATGCCATCTTTCATTCGTGCGCCCCTTAATGGAGACAGCTCTTCTCATTAAGGTAACAGACACTGACTTAAGTGCTCTCCTGTCCCTCTGCCGCGGAGCAGGGCTGGGAGATGTCAGACACCAGGACAGGGCTTTCCTGGGCTTGTTTTGAATCGTTGGGAGAGGCACTCACGGCAGACAAGCAGGAGCAGGCTATGAGCGTTTCTATGGAAACTAGAAATGTCAGATGAGATAAATGGCTGGATGCTGTTTCCTCCAAAAGAAGCTTAGGTTATATGATTTTGGATAAAATTTGGCCTGCATGAAACAAAAGAATAAAAGACGTGCTTATATAGGAGTTGACAGCTGAACTATGTTTTATTTACCCCCCCCCCAAAAAAAAAGCCCACGATTGCTCTTATAAAGTATTAGCCCATGTGTGTCATTATGACATCTACGGGGTAGTTTTTTATTCTAGTAAGATCTGGAAATAACACCTTAAGGATCCATTCCTTGTGCCACAAAAACACAAAGTGTGGAATCATGTGGAACTCTCTAGATCCTGAGACAGCATGAGTGCAAAAAAAGAAAACCACAGGAACTTCGAAGCCCAGGCTTTATTATTATATGCTATATATTGTGTGTCCATTCTCTCCAGTGTGTTTATTTATTGGGGTGTAACACATACATGGGAAATAAAGCACAAGTCACGGCTCAAGGTTTTCTAGATGTCCATTTCAAAACCAAACTCACTGCTAGCAAGTCAACACCGACTCACAGCGACCCTAAGGAAAGCCTTGGCTCTCCCCAGAGGAGTGAGTGGTGGCGTCAAACTGTTGATTGGATGGTTAGCAGCCCAATGAATAGCCACTGCCCTGCCGAGCTCCTTGTGCATATGTATGCGTTTCCATGTAACTACTTCCCAGATCAAGATTTATGTGTATGCATGCGTGTGTGTATATTGTTTTCATATTTATCAGCTGCGCACATTGTGCAATCTAGAACCTGCCAAACGGCATGTGGTGGCTTTGTTTCTGAGCCCTCGGTAGAGCAGATTTGCATGGAATTGAATGTAGCACAGTTTAATTAAGCAGAGATGGCGTGCACACTCCTCTTGCAATTCAGAGTTAATAAGGATGCCCCCTAATTCAGATCAGCTGCTTTTTCTAACCAGACATTTGTGACTCATCAAATGCGTACTGAGCTCCCACTATTGATAAAGCATTCTGCCAGAAACTGTCATTCACAAACATGAATCCGACCATGAATATGTCTTCCTACAGCTTCTAGCCCACAGTAGAAGTTAAGCAGGGAAATAAGCAATTCATGAACAGAAGTCTAAAGTCTGCACAGAAGGTGAGACAGCCTAGAATCTGTTTGCTTTGGATCTTGGAGGATAGAAGGGCTGGGGCAGAAGGAGACAATGGAGGCCAGAAGGACAAGATGTATTAAAAAAAAAAAAGGTGGGGGATATCTTCAGCATCGGGCCGAAAAGTTACAGGAGAAAAGGTGAGTGGAGAGGATCTGATTAAAATAAGGACCCTGAACATTGTGCCTGAAGAGTTTGCATTTCTTCCTGTAGGAGCTTGCTCTCCAAGGCATTGGCCAAGAGCCAGCAGCATCACAGAGAACCCCTTAGCACTGCTGTATCCCGAGCTCCCCTCAGATAGGGTGCCTTCCGTTTCGGGGACAGGGCTCAGCAATCTATGACTCTCCAGATGGTTCTTGGAGGAAAAACCCCAGTCACTGCCGTGGAGCGGGTTTGGACTCAGAGCAAGCCGACAGCACAGGAGAGGACTGTTCCCTCTGGTTTCTGAGACTGACCATCTTTCAGGGAGCAGGCAGCAGCATCTTGCTTCCTCAGAGGAGCTGGTGGGTTTGAACTGCTGATCATGTGGTTAGTGCAAACTTGTAACCTCCTACACCACCAGGTCTGCTTTAAGTGGTTCTGTTGGGTTTCTCGGGTGGGAAGTACCTTGTTTCTTGGTTTCACATGAGAAAGAGTTCACGCTGAAGGCTGGTTTGTGATCCAAGTGGGTTTTTATATAGGACAGAAGAAGTTTCAGGTTTTACAGTCACTGAACACAGGCAAACTCATGGCACTACACACCCACACATGGGGTGGGTGGGGGGCAGAGAGAGAGAGCCCACCTATGTGCCCTGTCCGCCTAGCCTAGTTTGAATTGGGGCATGCCCCTTAACCTTTGTTGGCTTCCAACTTCTTGTAGGGGGAGGGGAGGGGGCTTGGCATGTAGAGAAACAACCCCTGGTTCCTGTTTCTAGGTACCTAACAGCTCTTAAGCACACTCCAATTTGAAAAGAGTTTGCTGCTAGACCATAAAACTCGAGAACACAAAACAGTCGTGTCTGCAAGCTTTGTTGAACCAAAGGGGAATGATAAGGACTATTGATAGATGATTTACACTGATGGACGTGACCACTCTCTGGCAAAGGACATGCTTGGTAAAAATGTTTTGAGAAACAATGTACAAATGTGCTTTACACAATTGATGTGTATATGGATTGGAATAACAGTTGTATGAGCCCCTAATAAAATGTTAAAAAAAAAAAAATCACTTGGATCACACACACAAAAAAAGAGTTGTATGAGCCCCTAATAAAATGATTAAAAAAAAAAAGTTGAGGGCCATCGAAATAGAAAAAAACCCTCAATAACATGGATTGACACAGTTGCTGTGACGATGGGCTCAAGTTTAGAAGGGATTGCAAGGAGAGTGCAGGACTGGGCAGCGCTTTGGTCACTTGTGTTGGCATCTACTGGCTGGCACTTCACAACAGCAGACAGAAGTGAAATGCTGAATGTAACATTAATAGATTTTTGCACAGAAGTGAACGTAAACAAAGTTAGGCACTTACCTTTACCATGCAATCCCCAGAACCCCAAATATGCTCATGTAGTTTGTGAATTCCCCAGTGGGAATTAAAGTATGCCGTGCTTTCCAAGCTTTTTTCTTTCTTTCTTATTCTCCTTTCTTTTTTTGGTTAGTCCTAGGGAACTAACTGAGGGTTTTGCATTGCTTGGAACATTTTGGAGACACACCACTGCAGACAGAGATGAACTATATCAGTTTTTCAACCCAAAAAGAACGCCATTGCACGATGGCAGGTGCTCTGTGAATAATCATGTGGACCTGTGTGTTGAGCGAATGAGTTGCTTGGGGGACTGAAGGTAGGGGCTGGAACTTGGGGAAAGGAAGTGAGGCGCTTGGACACCAGCAAGGAGACTGCTGGGAGAGATCCAGATGACAGCAGGAGCTGCCGAGTGAGCTCGGGGATGCTGAGAGAGACGGAGGTGGGGAGAGGCTGGAACTTGGTGCCATCATATACTATTTTAGCATTATACTGTGAAGGCGTGCTTTTTTTTTTTTTAATTACTTCAACACAAGCAGACAGTTTGTGGTTCACCGAGATGATTTCGGGTAACGGAAGCGATCCTCTGCTAACAGCCTGGTAGGCCGCAAGTGGCTGGACAGTGCACCGTGAAGGCGGTGGAGAGCATGCTCCGAGGGCCACCTCCTCGGGTCCTAGGCGTAGTTGACGTCAGCGCAGAGCAGGAGCGCTGTGAAAGAGCATGGCCTCTGATTTCGGAATCTGACCTCCCCATGCACGTCTTCCCACGGATGGCACTGGCATCAGGGGACACCACATTTCTGGGCAGCTGCTGCCCAGACTGATTTTGAGATTGCCATACCTGTCTCTCTGATTTTCCAGGACATAAAAGGTGAAGAGAGATGGCCAGTGGTCCTTCATTGTTGAAGCTTTGGTTCCATTTCCCGTGCTATCAGTAATGGCACTGGAAGGCAATCAGATTCTGTTTGAGGGGCTTTGTGATTGATCTAAACAAACAAATAAGAAGAGATGCCCTCTTCTGCCTCTGGCTTGCCAGCTGGGTCATCTTTGTTGAAGAATTATTCTCGAGGGAAAGCACATTTTAGTTATTTTAGTTTTATCTTTAATAAAAATAATGTATGCACGTGTGGAAAAAAATCAACTGGGGAAGAAAGACTTAAACGGACCGATTTCTGCATCCCCCTTCAATTCCTTGGAGGTAATCACATTAACCATTTCTGTTTCAAATTTTTCGGGTGGCCATTTGCTATAATCTAAGTCAGTGGTTCTCAACCTTCCTAATGCTGCCACCCTTTCATACAGTTCCTCACGTCGTGGTGACCACCCCCCCAATCATAAAATTATTTTCATTGCTACTTCATAACTGTAATTTTGCTACTGTGGAATTTTTCAACCCCTGTGGAAGGGTCGTTTGACCCCCTCAAAGGGGGTCGAGACCCACACAGGTTGAGGACCGCTGATCCTAAGTGATTATAGTCTAATCCTCTCTATTATTCAACAGATCACTTTTTGACCCTAGCTATTGACTTACTTAATGAATATGGATTTAACTCAGAAACTATTTTTGCTATTTTGTTACTGTTTATACTTCCTTGAATGGCATGTGCTGGTGTAAGCTATGTCTTTAAACCTCTGCTGTTTATACCTTCAGCATTTGAAAGTGTCTCAGTGTTTGGTCCACTATCCTTCCCTTGAAAGATCTTCTCTGGACTCCCCTCACCCTTTCTCATTAATATCATCAAGTATGAGAGTATTTGAATTTTTTGTAACCACAACTTAGTTTTCTGTGTTGTATCTAAGCTTACTTCTCCCTCGAGGACAGATGCCAGCCGGCTCCTAGGCCGGAGCTTTGTGGAAGATTTACAATGCCCTGCAACGCTCTCCTGACAGAATGGACTGAACTTCCCCCACTCTGCTTTATGACAGCACACACATAGTTCCTCCTCTGTCTCCAGCTTCTGGCCCTGCTACCGGACCATTCCTCCATTCTCAGTTCATTGGGGACGGGTCAGGGAGGAAAGGAGACCTTCCAACAGCCCTCACCATCAGGGAGACTTCTTTCTGCGGTTAACAGAAAAGCCTCGTCTCCCACTGGAGCAAGACTCACGGGGTGGTCCAAGGGATTAAACAGAAGGTTAAAGGTTTGGGTCTCCTAAGAGACACCTCAGAAGAAAGGCCTGGTAATCAATTTCTGAGAAATTAGCCGTGGAAAAGCCTATGGAGCTGTTTTACTCTGATACACATAGGTTGACCTTTAACTGGTGTTGATTTGGTTGGTTGGCAAAAAAAAAAAAAAAAGAACTGTTGGGTTCACTGGAATCTTATGTGGATTTTTCAGTCCATTATAAATCTTTCTTGTACTTCCCTCTTTCTCTTAAGGTAATATAATGAAAGCCAATACCCGTAGAAGAACTAGCTAGGCTTAAGTTTTCTTTGAAAAAAGGGCGGGGGGGAATGCCCCATAGATTTTGGCTTATTTTCTGAGTGCCAACGAGCTACTTCCTTGTGTGAAGGTTTCTCTGATTTCTTTGATATCAGTAATTATTTTATTGCTGAACTAAAATAGTGTTACCTCTTTGTCATCTCCTCTCTTTATCTTGTTAGTCCACATCCCTCCTTTGTGTTTCTTCCTGCCAGAGGAGCAGGGCTGGCAAGTCACTCGGTCACTCCTTTTACTCTGCTCGTGGCAGAACAATATTGCTCGCTCAGAACCCCAGAGCAGAAACCAACGAGCCCAAACCAGGACGGAAACCAACTTGGCCAAGTGTGAAAGAAAAGGAAATGAAATAATTGTGATTAATGTTGACCAACACTGAGTATGATGGTCCAGTGCGGCGTGATTGTGGGATGAATGCAGAGGAAGCTTCAAGCCCAGAGCAGCAGGAGACCTACAAGGCTTTAACTCAAGGGCATAGCCCGTGGGAGTCAAAATGAGGGCAGCTGCTTCCAGAGAGCAGGCCTTGGTGAGAGGCAGGCAGGCAGGCAGGGATTCAGAACCTTAGCTTATAATCAAATATTTTTTCCTTCACACACGTGTGGGTAAGCTAGGTATTTTTGGTGGTTTGAGCTAGGCTTGCTTGGGCTTACCCAGGCTTCTCTGGTCCAGCAAGTCGGTCATTTGCTCACAAGCCTAGGATGACCTGAGTTGAGATGAATTGGTTCAGGATCCTGTGGTGTCTCATGCGCTAGCAGATTGGACAGGGTGTGTTCCTGGCTTCCAAGCAGGATGGCAAGGGGACCAGTCCTGTGCCTCTTCTCCCAGTACTGCCTAGGTTAGGGAAGTAGAGGGGTGGGTGTGGTTCTTGAAGGGTGATTCCCAGACCAGCCACTCAGCATCACTGGGAAGCTGTTAGAAAGCACACCCTCAGGTGCCACCTCATGCTGACTAAATCAGAAACTCTTCCGGGATGGGGGAAAGGGCGAGGGGGTGGGGGACAGGCGTCTGTCTATGTTTTAATTGCCCGTCAGGCGACTCTGAAGCACACTCTTGTTTGAGATGGATGAATTAGAGGCTGGAGTGTGGTTATTGAGAGGTTAGAAAGAGTCAGGGGGCCCACATTGAGCAAATGGAATGCACGATGCTCAGTTAAATTTGAATTGCAGATCGATTGTGATTAAATGTGGGGACAGACTTGTACTGAAAAACTGAGCTGAGAAATCGGTATTTTTTCAAACAACCTTGCTGCCATCCAGTCAATGCTGACTCATAGCCGCCCCTTGTGGGTTTCTGAGACTAGCTGTTTACGGGAGTAGAAAGCCCAGCCTTTCCCTTCAGGAGCTGCTGGTGGTTTCGAACTGCCGGACCACGTGGATCACAGCCCATTGCGTAACCACTAAACGACCAGGGCTCCTTGTATTTTATCTGGGAACTCTAAAAAGATGTAGAAAATTGCTGCGAGTTCAAGGAAAGCATTCAAGATGGTCAGCATGGGGGCAGATTCCCCAACAAGTAAGTGCAGAATTTCTTGTGTCTGCTTTACTAAAATGTGATACGGTAAAGGCATGTAAGACTTCATTACCGACCAGTCAGCAAGCACAACTAAGGCTGTGCTTACCTTGTGGACTGAGTACTCTGGTTCTGTTAATGACTGCCGATTTGAAAGGAGCCCTTGATTCTCTAAGAAGGTGCTGTGGGTTTGAGAGAGAGTGTGGTGGCAGTCATACCTAGAAGCAGAATCTTTGGTGTGACAAAATGGGACATTGTTCACTACAGATTAGTAGGGACAAGTAAGCTGTCGTTCACCTCGCTCACACTGGTTTTCTCTGCCACCGAGTTGATTCCAATTCATTGTGACCTGTCTACCATTTCAGAGACTAAACCTTTCCGGGAGGGGACAGCCTCGCTCATCTTTCTCCTGGGGGGCAGCTCGTGGTTGAAATCACTAACCTTGTCATTAGCAGCCCGACGCTTGCCCAGCATCGCTGCCAGGTCTGATTAGCAGGGTGCAAATTCTCAATGGAAAGGTGGAAGAAGATTTAGTAAACCCAGAGAGGAGGCCCATGGAGGGACTAAGGGTTTGGAGGATTTTGTAAAATGGATGGTTGCTGATCTTTCTTTATGGCTGATTGTGTTAGACAGGGTTCTCTAGAGAGATAAAACCAAATTGCTGATAATTTAATATATTTATTTATAAAGATAATTAGATATATAACGAAATGAACTGTTAAATCATATACAGATAAATATATAATACAAGAAATAAACAGTTAAATTAGAAAGCACTACAAATGGCTCAGTGCAACTCACGTCCATGAGAGAAAGTTGAGAGACTAGCAGTCCTTCAAGTCTAATCTGATGCCAGATCTTCCTCTATTTGTAGAGAGAGCTAGGCTATGTCAGCACAGCAGCCAATCACAAGGCAGGTCACCAACCACCAGTCCCCAGCTCCAGAGAAGTCTTAAAGGGACCTCAACTCACAGCAACACAGTCCACAGTCTCACAGGTAGTGCAGCATTTAAATTGAGGCACAGAACAAGCAAGGCAGCCGCACACTGGTCCGATGATCACAGAGCGAGAGACAAGAAAGGCAAGGCTCACCAAGCCATTTATCTCTCTGCCCTTCAGTCAGTCCCACTTGTGTTTATCAGCCAGGCTGGCACAATAAACTATCTCACTGATCATATTCAAATAACTTTTGAACGGAAGTGACAAAGGAGCCCTGGTGGCATCGTGGGTGACTCATTGGGCTCGAAGCACATGTCAAAAGTTTGAAAGCGCCAGGTGCCCTGCAGGAGAAAGTTGAGGCTGTCTGCCCCCATAAAGATTTACAGCCTGAGAAATCCCAAGAGGCAGTTCTGCTCTGTCCTGTAGGATCACTGTGAGTCAGAATTGACTCCACAGTGTTGCGTTTGTTTTTGGCGGTGGGGAGGAAGAGGCAATATTTCCTGTCCGTAAACTTGCTAGACTTTTCAAAGTATGTGACTCTTGGAAGGCAGATCACCAGGCCTGTCTTCCGAGGGGCTCCTGGGTTGGTTGGCACTTTGAGCAAGTAGTCAGACCTGTAACTGTTGGCACTCCTCAGGGACTTGTCAGTGGTCAGAGGCAAGGTGAAAAGGTTTTCCGTTTTCATGTGCTCCACCCTATATCCAGGGAGAAGCCATTTAGAGAGAGATTTGTCAACAGAAGGCTCAGAGTTAACTTCTCAAGGTCATTTGTGGCTTTTCTAAGATGGTTTGAATGTGCAGTTTCTGCATCTTTAATTTTGGAGACCTTTGAAGAGCTTTTGTGTGGAGTTTACAAACTTGGGTTTGCCTAGAAGGACTGGTTCTTAAAAACATGGATCTGAAGAAGAGGCAGTAAGTAGAATTGTGAAGAAGGGGCTGTAGAATAAGATTCGATGCCCTTAGCTACCATCGAGTTGGCTGCCAACCTATGCACTATGGACCGAAATGTGGCCTGGTTTTGCATCTCATCCCCGCAATCAACTGTAGATCACATTGATATGACCCACAGGATTCTCACAGGCTTGTTAGATCATCACACTTTTGTTCACACTTCATCTTAGAAAGCGCTGCTGAAATATGTTGAACATCATCATGGCCTCCACAGCCTCAGCTGAGGAATGGGTGGTGACTGCACAGGAGGTGCATGGACAGGTAACACAAACCCCATCTCCCACGCAAAAGGTGAGAAGTCAACCAGTGAACCACCCATCCCAGTAATGCTACTTCCTGGCTGTGTGATCATAAGCTAGTTACTTTGTCTTAGTGTTTTCCCTTGTAAGATTGGAATTATTATTAAGTAATTATAATACCTCACAGGTGGTGGTGAGACTTCATTGAATTTATATATGTAAAATATAAAAATGTGTGCTTGGAACATAGTGAGCCCATATGAAATGCTGTTTGACATGAGTAAAAACTTGAATCTCTTTATCTCTCATTGGCACTCTGAGGCTCTGAACGCCAAAAGATGGTGTGGAAGAGTCAGTTCAGTGTTGTGCGTGGGAGACTAGATGTCCGGCTTGAACAAGAATGTTTGGTCCCTCGCTGCGACCTCTAATCTTGAGCTGTTCGCTCAAGTGCACAAGGAAGAAATTCTGCAATATCGCTGCATCGTAGTGATGAATCATTTTTTTCTCTATGCAGATGAACGTTCCCACATCTTCTAGAAACCCTCGAGAGAATTAGGCTTCATTCCCCATTGCAAATTTAATTCAATTAAAAATATGTTTTTAAGAAAAGCCATACAATGTCCCAAAGAATAAAATGACATTTCCAAAATATTTTTTTAGAAATTTTCACTCCAAGTTAATTTAGTTCTGCTGGTCAGGACAAAGACTTAGTCATGGAAAAATTTTTAATCTGATAATAACTTTTTACCAGAATTATGGATCCAATGGAGATTAGTGACTTGTAGAAACCCAATTTTAGAGATGAAAATGTGCTCCTTTTTTCTAACTCCTGAAGAGCAGGGGGCATCGATTCCACTGGCCACATGCCTTGCATTCTAGAACTCAGTGAGAGTAACTGATTAGTCATTCTACTCTGTCCCTACTTAATGATCTGTAAAATAAGTGCATAGATAGAGCTGGACTTTGTTGTTGCTTGGCCAAAATTTAAAAACTTATTCTATAAATGAAGTTCCCTTTTGAACTTGAAAAATGAACCTCAGTCTCGGAGTGCTCCAATTCTGACACTAAGTAGTGGGTACCTTTATTTTTCTTTCAGTAAAGAGGTGTTTCATGGTACCTCCTCGGTGCCTTAAAACCATCAGATGTGATTTGTGATTCTTGAGTCTATGGGTCCACTGAGTATTTCTGTGAATGTGGGCAATAATTGGCTGATCTCAGCCAGTCTATCTCTGTGTCAGCAGGCTACGGAGAGGCAATTTTCTGGCCAAAGGCAGCCTCCGTCCTCCCTAGAGCATTGGTCGGCTATAGGCTTGACTAGATCATACATCTCCCGTCATCCAGCAGCTGGGCCCAGACCTGTTCCCTGGGGGAAGCATGATTTCAAGAGTATGAGAGCCTGGAAGTAGACAAAGCCACTGGAGACCCAGGCTCTGAGCTGGCTCGTGGCCACTTCTGCTGCATTCTGTTGGCAAAAGCAGTTCCAAGGTCAACCCAGATTTAAAATTCACCATCCAGTCAATTCAGACTCACCAAGCCTATGTAGGGTTATCAAGACTATGAATATGTATAGGAGCCAATAGTCTTTTCTTTCTTCCTCAGAGCACCTGGTGAGTTTGAACTGCCTGCCTTTGCAGAGTCTGGATTTAGGAGTAGGGCGATAGAGGCCACTTCTTGATGGGAATAACAGCCTATAACATGACCAATGACAGTGTCGTATCCTGAATAATGGCTTCCCAAAGTCTCATCGAATCCCTGGAACTTGTGAACATTACCTTTTGTGTTATCAGATTGAAGATACTGTGAGGATCAGGGGGCCCTAAATGCAATGACATCATCATAAGAGAGAGACAGGGGAGTTTGAGAGAGACTCATAGCAGAGGATCGTGAACACGGAGGCAGAGACTAGGAAGCTTGAATCGACAAGAAACATTCTCAAATAAATGGATGTTGTTTTAATTTACCTAGTTTGTAGCTTTATAAAGCTAATTCAGGAGTGGTTATAGCTGCAGTATAAAGAATTAAAGACAGCCTTGCAATGAGTCTACATACAAGGGGTTACCCCCCACACACACACACACACACAAAAACCAGAGGGGAGCTTCTGTGGTACACATTTTTCCCACTAGGCAAACATCCAGCAACTCACTCTGAGTTAGTGCACCCAGTGGCATCACCTGGGAAGGTTTTCTCTGGTCACAGTGAAAATTTCATAAAAGCGGTTTTGAATGAACCTTGTTTTTTGTGATGGCCGATTTAAGAGAACTGTGTGTGGCTGTGAAATTTTTGTTTCCTGTTCAGGAAAAATGCCACAGAAACTGTTGTGATGTTGGGGAAAACCTCAAATGTATGAGTGCTTTTCTCATTTCAAAAAAGGTAAAATGTCGATTGATGACAAACCTCTTTCTGGACATCTGTCAACTTCCCAGATGGATGAAAATGTCGACTCTTAGTGCATTGGGAGTTCATTCCACCAGGTCAGACTGTTAATCAAGCTTTCTATTTAGACATTCTGAAAAGATTGGATAACAGTGTGTGACAAAATAGGCCTGATTTGTGGCAGAGGGGGGATTGTTTTTGCCACGATGAAAATACACCAGCTCAGTGAGCCAGGTTTTTTTTTGGCAAAAAACAGCATGCCTCTCTTGCCCCACACACGTGACTCACCTGACCTCGCTCAGTATGACTTCTTTTTGTTTCTTCGAACGAAGAGGGACATAAAAGGACAGCGATCTGATGACAAAGAAGAAGTGAAGAAAAAAACGAGGGAGGTCAGCCATCCAAACAGATGAGTTTGAAAAATGTTTCCAAGAATGGAATCACAGATTTAACAACTGTATTAGGTGTAATAGAGAGTACTTTGAAGGTGATAAAGTTGTTCTGTAAAAATATTTAAATACATAGCTTTGAAAAACTCTGGATTTGGGGGGGGTGGTACCCCCTCATATATTATATAAATTTTGTACAGTATTGTTTCATTTAACAAATACTCCCATGGTGTTACAAAGTCATCAAAAACATTATTTTAAATGATTGCATGATAATCCAGTCTAGCCTGACATTTCTTTGGTTTTGACATTTATATACTTCCAACTTTTCAGATGAAGCAGGTATGTAGGACACCTGGCTCTGTGCCTTGAATCACTATTTAGTGATTCTTGCCAATTTACTTCCTCAGTTATCTCATCTGAATTATTATAATCATCTCTGATCATATCAACCTCCCTTCTGTCCATTTACAGACTTCAATATCAGATTAGACCACCACTGAGGAACTCAGTTCAAGTGTCCTATGGCCAGAAACTTGCAGTGATCGTTCAGTTAGAAAAGTTAGCCCTTTAAGTCAATACTTTTCATGTCTAAGCCTTGGGTCTCCTCAAGGTTGCTGTCCTCATTTTGGTATATCCTGTATGACCTGCCATGGTGACTCGAAGGTATGAGTTTCTCTGATACCTGCTGATGTGTGTGGGAGTTACATAATCTGCTGTCAATTTGAGAGGATTACAAGTGAAGGGGTGGAGTCTGGCCTATCAATCAAGATTTAACCAATGAGGCCTCTGTGTGGGCATGAACTTCTCTTGAGAATTCTGGAAACTCTCCTGTATTTTTCTCCTTGGAGGCGGGAGACACTTCTCTCTTTCTGCTCAATCCCTGAGACAACGCTCTACTGACAAGACACCTGGCGCTATGCCCTGGGAGCTGGAGAAGCCACATGGACCTACCCTGATGCAACCAGACCTCTGGAGCAGGAGAAGCCACGTAGAGACCCCTGATGCTTACAATGCCACTGGATCCAGAAGACTTTCTACCCAATGATCTGTAATTGTCCTGCATTCAGTATCATTGCATATGTTTCATGAGTCTGAAGAGGACTTTATAGATTGGTATCGGACATAAGGGCTAATATTGGACTTAGGGGCTTGGACTGGACTGGGTTGGGATGCTTTCTTAATGTCCAATTACCCTTTATATAAAACTCTTTCTAGACAAAATAATAATTTATAAATTATCAAGGGTTCATGAGGGAGGAGCGAATGGGGAGGGAGGGGAAAAATGAGGAGCTGATGCCAGAGCCTTATGTGGAGAGTAAATGTTTTGAGAATGATGATGGCAACAAATGTACAAATGTACTTGATATGATATATGTATGTATGGATTGTGATAAGAGTTGTATGAGCCCCCAATAAAATGATTTTAAATAAATAAATAAATCAAACTCTTATATACATATAAGTTTCTATGGATTTGTTTCTCTAGTCTACCCGGACTAATACAATGTGTAATAAATAAGTCGAAGAGGGAAGTATTTTTAGTTGCTTCAATGTCTTTTCGTATATGATCCCAGACATTTGATTTAACTGGGTTTGAAATAGATTTAGATGAATTAACCCCATAGTCCAAGCACAGAGGATCCTAGTTCTTGTGCCCCTAACCATGGGGAAGGTTGCAGACCTTTCTCAGCATAGTACATGTTAATGCATAAAATACATAGTATTATCAAAGAAGCCCATTATATTGTACTACAATTATTAAAGTATTAAAATGCTCAGGTAGTAATATGTGTATATCTTTGTCAATGTGTAGAATGTCTAGCTGCAGGATGATTAGCTACTATAATGTCAAAGTAGCCATGAATATTTTCAGATATTACTGATGTGATATTAGAATATCTACTTTTGTTGGTGACAGAATCACAGATCCTACTAATACTACTGTGGCGTGTTGTCTACACGCGTAGTTAAAGAAAATTGGTGTTTTAATGAGATGTTAGTATAAATCAAGAAGTAGGTCTGTGCTCATGTTAGTTCACGGACCAACCCCGGAGCTCTTTGGACCCCTGGTTAAGGATTAGCTCAACGGCAAGTCTAATTTTCATCCGGCAAGGCTGAGAGTAGACAATTTTGAAGTAGTTTATGATGTATAGGTTGGCACGAAACTTGAGAACACGGATGTGTACAATAGCACATAAGATATTGTAGAGGCCTTGATGAATAGTCACACAAACTTCTCCGTGTTGGAAAATTAAAAAGTGCTCTGCTTCCCCTGTATTGTGGGAGCCGAGGTCTCCATTTCTCAGAGGCGGGAGACTTGCCAGGACTCACAGCCCGTGCCCACCACTTTGAGACATTTCTGTTTCTAACTCTCTTTGGATAGTTGTTTACTTGAATTGGTTGTTAAATTGAATTCTTTCCCTTTGTACAGAATTGATAACTTGCTTGTATGTAGTGTAGTCCATGAATAGCTTTGATATTTATTTATACCGAACATGCCTTCTTTGTCTTCTTCCAAAACTGCTTGAGGGAGCTTACATTGTCTGCAACCAACTGAAAGAGGGAGCGATTCTGGGAAAGTACAGCTCGAGGGTTGCGGGGCAAATGCTTCCAGGCGTCTGTGTATCTGATTTCTACACCTGCACGCTGCACCACACAAAATGGGAAGCATATTGTTAGTGCAGCTTCCACTTGCAATATGAAAATACATTTTTCATCCATTCATTAAAACAAAAACAACACAATACATTGCCTTGTATGGCAGCATAATACTTCATCTAGTTCAGCAGAATTGCTACTGGAGTTCTGTTTAGCTTGAGAACTGTGGTTTTATGGATAATATTTGTAATCGTGTCAGTGACTTGTTAGCGCTAACCACTCCGATTTCTGTGTGTGTGTTGTTTGTGGATGTGTACATATTGTCATTAAAATGCATGTGATACTGTGCTAGGGGGGCTCCAAAAAGATCATGAAGATTTTTCAAGATACTTTAATTCCACTGCCCTCGAACATTTTGAAGCCCCTTTGTACGTGAACTCTGACTGTTTTTAATGTAATTAACAGTTACATTTTCCTGTCTTCTAAGGCATTTCAGTGCTCTTCATTTTGAGGCTTCCTAACGTGGTTGAAGCTAATACCAAATTTGGAACCCTTTTATATACCAGGTTAACTTGAATAGTTCCTTACTGTGGGATGAAGGTTCATTTATAAGAGGAGGAATAATTCCGATGATCACTCAACGTTCTCACAAAAGTACCTAGTTGATAAATTATTAATTTTGTCTTTACTTGTACATTTCCTAGACTATAAAAAAGTATTCCCGCTACTGTGACATTAACTTGTTACAAATGTGATAAGAAATTTGTATTTTCTAATTGTTATTTTGCTGGCTGGAAAATTTCACTCAGATTTAGTCAATGTTTAACACATTGAGAGCTATATATTTATTGTTGATTTCTGCAGTATCACAACTTTCAAATTCCTCGAGGTCCAACAACATGGCTGGTTGCTTCTCAGAGCTTTTTCTTTGAACCTCTTCATTAGTTTTCCCTTATTCTGGGACAAATTGCCACAAATGTAGTGGCTTAAAAACATCATAATTTATTACCCTCTATCTCTAGTGGTCGAACAGAACCCCAAATGGATCCCAAAGTCTTTCTTGCTGTTAGAGGCTCCACTTGGTTCCCTTCCATTGTTCTGCTTCTGACTTTTCCAACTGCCTCTTTCCAAACTCAAAACTGTTCAGATTACAATCGACCCACCTAGATATCTAGGCTAACCGTATCATGAGGACAGTTGATTGGCAATCATCATGTCCTCTGCATCATTCCCCAATGTTGCTGACATTTCAGGGGGTTCGTTCCGGTTCAACCCCCTGAGGAGAATTTGCATTTCCACCTAGGATATACTAAATCAGAATCTACATTTTATCAAGATCCCCAGGTAATTAATATCATTACAAATCTGATTTGTACCATAACATGTCCACAGACTCCTGCAATTAGGGTAGATGTATTTGGGGAAGATGGAACACTGAAAGAACATGCTCACCATTTCTCAGACTGAAAGAACTAAAGGAAAAAGTCAAGGCTCAAGTTGCAATATTGAAGTATTCTGTGGTCAAAATGTTAATTGATTCAGCAAGCGTCAAAAGAAAAAGAATTACATCGAGTTATTGTACCAAAAAGAAGTGATCAATAGTCAACCATTATTAGGTTCTTAATCAAGAATCAATGGTATTAAAGGAAGGAGATTAAGCTGCACTGACAGCATTAGTAGAAATCAAGACAACAAGAATGGGTGGACGGTCCCTGGGGAAGGTTCAGAAAAGTGATGCAGCACTGGAAGCCCTCACTAGTCTATGAAAGATGCGGAGGAGACAGCTAAGTGGCCAATCAACTAGAGATCTAAATTTGTTCCCATCCCAAAGAAATGAGACCCCAAACAATGAAGAAATTGTCAAAAATATTCTCCGTATTTCATATAAGTAACAATTTGCTGATGATAATTCAAAAACAGTTGCAGAAATACATGACAGGGAGCTGCCAGAAACTCAAGCTAACTTCAGAAGAGGATGTGGAGTGGGAAATATGACTGACAACAGGTACAGCTTAGATGGATCTTAAAGAAAGTTACTGGCGCTTCATGGACTATGGAAAGGCATTTGACTGTGGATTATAACAAGCTATGAATAACGTTGCCCCAAATGGAAATTCCAGAACACTTCATTGTACTCATGGAGAACTTGTACATGCCAAGAGGCAATCCTTAGGACACAACAAGGGGGTGCTGTATGAGTTAAAATCAGGAAAGGTATGCATACAGCTTTATAAAAAAGATATCAGTTTGGAGGATGGTAATGCAGCTATAGAAATACAGTTAAGTTCCTGGGTTAAGGACGGAGAATTCCTAACTGACCTTTAGTACTATTTGAATTTGCCCTCAGTTTGAAGTGATTGAACAAATTCCTACTCAACAACAAATTCTTTATCTGTGCTCCCTGCACTCACAGCTTTTCAATCATGGAAAACGCTTCTAGCCTTTTCTCACAATGACCTCCCCTTCCCCCCCAAAAAACAGCAACAAAAAACATGCTGATATTAAGTTAGTTCTGACTAATAGCAAGCCTGTATATAAGATTTCCATGACTCAATTTTTATGGGAGGAGGCAGCCCCATTTTTCTCTGGAGGAGCAGCTGGTGGGTGTGAACTGCCAAGCTTGAGGTTAGGATCCCTGTGCCTAATCTTCAGGGCCACCAGGGTGCCTCTACTTGCACCCAAAGAAAGGTTAAATGTGAACTCTATGCACCTGTTTAAGCTTATGTAAAACTTCCATTTAAAAACCCACGTAGGAACTGATTTCATTTGTGACCAGGGATGGCCTGTGTAGGAAAAGGAGAGAGGCTGAATTTGGGAGGCTATTGCCAGTGCTGCCTTAGAGAGCACTGTTTCTCCCTCTGTGTAGTCTCCAAGCAACAAATAGCTTCATTGGTCACAGGATAGGATCCAGTCAAGATTGATCATTTGTTCCTCAGACGGGACAAATGGGTGTGATGTGATCACTAACCTCAAGGATGGTGGTTTGAAATTCTGTGCCATGGGCACTGCAGCCAAAGGATTTGGTGATGGTTTAAACACTTCTCTGAGCTACAGTTCTATTCTGTAATATATGGGGTTGCAATGAGTCAGAATCAACTTGCTGGTAGTAACTTGGTTTTAGGAAGAGTTACAAATTTTCGCAGTATCAGTATTTTGTTACTTTTTAAAAAAAATTATCAACCTCTCGTCAGTTTGTATAACATGAATCAGTTCCTCGCAGCCGTAGGACCTCTGGACATCTTAACATCACTTACATGAACCAGGAACCTCTGACAGTGGTGGGCACACCATGGGATGGAGACACCATGGGGAGGTCTGTGGACAGACCTTCTGATTAGCTAGGCTGTACTTGCCAGGGCTGCCCAAAAGTGCCCTTGGGAGCCTTCCTCAATTCTGAAACTGCTGTGACTTTAAAGCACTTCCTTGTGTATGAAGTAATTACAACAGAGATGGGTGAATGAATTCTCCAGGATGTTCAGGAAGCCAAGAATTTCTCCCATTTATTAAGACTTCAAATGAGTTGCATACTCCATCATAGATTCCTCTGATTATAAATATTATCTGAGGGACTTGAAAAAGTTCGTGGAAATTGGAATTGAAAGGTAAATGGCATTTCCCCTTGAACTTTTTGTATCCCTCAAGTTACTAACCAGATCCGCTGCTGTGTCTTAAGTCAAATTTGTAGATGAGTTGGAACAGGTGTGTAGGGTTCTCATTTAGCTTTACTCAAACAAAACACTCACTGCCATTGAGTCAATTCTGAATCATAGTAACCCTAATGGGCTGAGTAGAACTCCCACTCTGGGTATCTGAGACTATACACCTTTACAGGAATAAAAGCTTCATCTTTCTCCCTCAGAGCTGTTAGTGGTTTTGAACTGCTGATCTTGAGGTTAGTAGCCAACACATAAGTCCAGGGCTCCACTTCAACTTCCCATAAAACCAAAAGCCAAACTCACTGTCATCAAGTTGATTCCTACTCGTAGAGACCCATTCAGACAGAGTAGAACTGCCCCTGTGAGTTTCTGAGTTTGTAACTATTTAAGGGAGTAGGAAGCCCGGTCTTTCTCCTGAGGAAGAACTGGTGGTTTCGAACTGCTGACCTCGTGGTTAGCAGTCCAGTGTGTAACCACCATGCCACCCAGTGCAAGACAAAGCTCGAAACCTTTCCCATGATTTAAAATCTGCACATGCAGCAAGGGAAGGTGATTGTGAGGAAGAATTTATTGTGGGTAGTAGTTGGTTCAGAGGTTTCAAAGTGAAGACAAATTTACATGACATTAAAGGGCAAGTTGGAGTTGTCTTTCAGTGAAATGTTCATAACTAGGGACTATGATATATGTTTAAATTCTAGGTCACATCCAAGAAGTGTCATTTTGAGACCTGGAGAACATATGTTATCCTCGCCATCCTTCTGTGATGTAGGCAGGCGTTATTTTCCTATATCATCAATGAGGAACTTAGCTCTCAGAGTCGAAGTGACTTGTCCTTCATCACACAGCTCGTGTGTTATACAGGGAGTCATTTGAACCCAGTCTACTTACCCCCAGCTCCATTCTGTGTACATATTCAGCACGAGGCAAACTACGTTTTCTCTGGCAGCATGGCATGTTTTCTTTCTATGAACTCGTGGTTTAACTAGTGCACATTGGCACATTGCCTGAACTGATACTCTCTGAGCAAAGAAAAGATTCTGTAATCAAGTCGGAGAAAGATACTTTCAAATTAGCATAGAATTTCAGCACTTCCTCTTTGTTACATTCCCCTTGATCATGCCCTACCAGGTCTCCCACACCCACCTCCCCACCAATTT
>NW_022109491.1:35589653-35594690 GCF_000313985.2 Echinops telfairi
GTTTCAATACAAAAAAAAAATTAGCATAGAAAATACTATGCATACAAAGTGCAACTCAACTAATCTAACCGCCATCAGGTCTATGCTGACTTGACTGGTCACCACCCTCTAGGTCTGGGCAGAAACACTCCCGTGGGCTTTCCAGACTGTAACCTTTTTTGGACTAGAGAGCCCCATCTTCTTTCCATGGAGTGGTTAGTGGTTTCAATCTGCTGGCCTTAGGGATTGAAGCCCAATTCATAACCAGTGAGCCACCTGGGCTCCCGTACAAAACCCCAAGGTAGAGAAATATAGGTGTTTGTTTATTTGACCTCAGCATCTTCCAAACCCACAAGACCACAGCATTCTTTCTGCCATCTTGTTGCTATAATTGCTTTTGTCCTTTGGGAAAGTGAGAGCTTTCATGGTCCTTATTCCCCACGTGGTTGGTCATGACTGTGCTGCCACTGTATGTTTATGGAGCTGCTCTTACTGGACAGATAATGCGTCTGCCCTTGAATCCGTTATGAATGTTCTCAGCTGCAAGTACTAAAAAACATCTAGGCTCCTGGTTAGAGCCCTTGTAAGGAAAGTATGGTTCTTGTACCAGCAGCATGGATGTCACTGAGAACTTGTCAAAAAGCTGAATTTCTGACCCCACTTAAGTAAGGTGACCAGATTTTAACATTGGTAAAGTGGGACACCATTGATAAAACTCATATCCTGGCAAAATAGGCACATGGCAGCCAAAAACTGTATACCCTAGCTTGTCGTGCATTCTTTCCAAAAATCGGGACTTTTTAAAACGCCGCGGGACGCGGGCAAATTGTTAAAAATCGGGACTGTCCTGCCAAAATCAGGATGTCTGTTCACCTTGCACTTAAGACACCAACCAAACTCCCATCGAATTGATGCCGACTCACAGCGACCTTATAGGACAAAATAGAACTGCGCTTGGGGGTTTCCGAGACTGTAACTCTTTACTGGCGTAGAAAGCCTCATCTTTCTCCCATGGAGCCACTGGTGGTTTCCAACTGCTGCCTTGTGATAAGCAGTCCAGCGAATGACCACTGTGCCACCAGGCCTCCAGCAAACTTGATGAAAGGGTGTCTTTATTTCAAAAGATCTACTGGTGACTCATATGCACAGTAACATTTAAGAAAAAAGTAATTTTTTATTGACAGTTTTATTCACATATAATTCACATACTATACCATTCAGTAGTTTGATATATTAAAAAGAGATGCAATCATCACAATATATATATATTTTTAATTTTCTTACTCACGCTATTTTTTTACTCACGCTATTAGTTCCCCAACTCCCTCCAGCTTCCCCTGTCATAACCCTAAGAAATTATTGTTCTAGTTACTGTCTTCATAGATTTAACTAGCATGGATTTCATATTAAAGAAAGTCATATAAAAACCAAACAACAACAAACCAAACAACAATAACAAAATATAACACAGAAAAATCTCAATACAAAAGAAAGCAGAAAACAATGAAAACTCGTTTAAAATGAATCAAAGGGAGAACAAATAATAAGATGTTAAAAAGTGACCCAGTTAGGCTTGCAGCAATTCATCTTCTCGGGTCTGAGGGCAAGGCTGTTCACACTCCTAGCCAACAGTTGAGGAAGAGTCAATAGATGGTTGAAGGAGAGTTAATAGACGCTCAATCCCTTGGGGAAGTTGGCCAGGCACTCACAGGAGAGTGGCTGATCTGCAAATGGGTTTTGGGCTTTCACTGTCATCCATAGCCTTCAGCAAACAGGGTGCTCAGAATTGAAACAATAAAACAATTCCCTCCACTGATCTTGGAATTTATTATTTCCAGTTCTTAGATCACACAGGTTGATGCGTTCTTCCATGTGGGTTTAGCTAACACCTCACTTAGATGGCTGCTTGTTTTGAAACAAGAGTTGTTACAACAGATACTCTTTCTGATAGCCATGCACCATCAAGAAGCAGTGATTTGTGATTGATTATTTATGTAACCAAAAAACCAGAGTTTGAGAGTTGACTTGCAACTCAGTGGTAGCATCATATCTCCTCTACCATAGCTGCATCCATGCCACCGTGTAATTACAGTGAAGGAAGAGGCAGGGATAAAATGACTTTTTTCTTTATGATTCTCTCTTTTAATTAGAGGACATTCTTTCTCAGAAGGTCTCTTGCAAGCTCCCCCTTAGTCTTCATCTGCTAGAATAAAATCACATGCTGACTCATTAACCCAATTAGTCACAATGTGTCACAGGAAAACCTCAACTCCCTTTGCTGTTGGCTAGTGCACAACCAGGCCCCAACCATAAGACATTTAAGGCTGGCTGTATGTATCATTTTAAATTTCCTAATATGCACATGACATCTTTGGGTGGTGCAAATGTACTGACCTAAAAGTTGACCCACCCAACAGCACTGGAAGAAAAGCATGGTGCTCTGTCTCCAAAGGTTACAACCATGAACACTATAGAGCAGTTGTACTCTTTTTAAACTAAATATTTGAAATCAAGGATGTATTATAAGTTTATACCACAAAAAAATACCCATACCACTGAGTAGATTTCAACTCATAGCAACCTTATAAGCAGAACTGCTCATTACAATTTCTAAAACTATCTGTGAAAGTGGTCTCATCTTTCTCCCATGGAGCAGCTGGTGGATTTGAACCTTCAGTCTGGTGGTTAACAGTCTGAATGCTTAACCTGTATCACCACCAGCACATATCAATTCAGATGTTAAGTTTTTATTGGAAACACAATTTGCATTTAGATTTTCATTTTATTGGAAACACAATCTGCATTTAAATCTGTTATTTGTGCACAATCTGCGCATTTAAGAAATCTATAGTCCTCTAGTTGCTACAAATATAATTTAAAATTTTCCAATGATCAATCAACTTTCAGATTATAAAATTAAATTAACTATCAATTTCTTAAGATCCATTAGCCATATTACAGTTGTCCAGCAGCTGCCTGTAGGCAGTACCTATCAAACAGCTGTGGTCCCTTGCTACGCAAAGTACGGTCTGAGGACCAGAAGTAGTAGTATCATCTGGGAGGTTGTTTGAACTACTGAATCTTGACTCTCACTCTCGCTCTATTGAATCAAATTCTAAATTTTAATTTAGTGCACGTTAGAGCTTGAGAAGTACTAATCAAGCTATTTCTGACTTTAACTTTACTTTAGGAGAACTATAGGAACGTGTATAAAACACTTAGGCCAAGGCTCCAGCCCAGAGCATTAACGGCAGACTTTCTGTGGTGCCATTCAGTCATCAGTGTTTTCCTGAAGGCGTCCAGGGTATTCCATATACATCCCAGTTCATGAACCACCGATACGTGCTGATCCAGCCTCTCAAACCAAAGGCATCGCAACTGAAGCAGCATTGTAGCATTATCTCTTCAGCAGTAACCCCCAGCGTCTTCCATACTCACTTCTGCAGGCCTGTGGATGGTCCCAGCCTGGTAAAAGCTGGCCATAATACTTGGTCTCATCAGACTTTCTTGGTCTATTGTCCCTTTCCAGTCACTGATTGCTTGATTCTTTTGCGTTTCGTCCACAGTTTCAGTATTGTTCACCTTCCCTTTCCCCCGTTATCTGGCAGGTTAGCATCTTGCTGACAGCATAGTCATACCCGATATTGAAGCCCGTCAGACACGGCAGATCTCGCCCAGCTTCTCATTCCTCCAGATTCTCACAGAAATATGGCTAAAATATAAATTCTTAGATTAGGAAATCCTAGTTTAGCAGTTCAGGGTTTTAGCCTTCTGTTTAAAAGTATTATGAAAGACATTTAAAAGTAATATTCGTTTTTCTCCGGTATACTTATAGTGCAATAAAAGGTAATTACGATAAGATTCCCATGGAATTTTTGTATATTTGTTGTTCAGTGATTCAATGGCTATTTAGACAAGTTCTCTAAATATGTCCATGGGACTGAAATTATATGTATCGTTGTTGTTAGCTGCTGTTGAGTCAGTCCCAAGTCAGAGCAACCCTGTTTACAGCAGAGAACACTGCCTGGCCCTGTGCCGGCCTCGCAATCGTTCTGGTATTTGAGCCCATCGTTGCAGCCCTGGTGTCAATGCACCTGTTGGAGGGCCTTCCCTTTTTTTTTTTTGGCTGCCCCTCTACTTTACCAAGCATGGTGTCCTTTCTTGGGATAGTTCTCTCCTAACATGTCCAAAGTATGTGAGGTTAAGTCATACCATCTTGCTAGCTATACTTCTTCCAAGACAGATTTGATTGTTTCTTGGCAGCCCATGGTACTTAAAATATTCTTCTCCATCACCATAATTCAACTAGATTTTTCTTCTGTCTTCCTTATTCAGTGTCCAGCTTTCACATCATATGAAACAATGGAAAATACCACTGCTTGGGTGAGGCACACTTTACCGTTTCTCCAAGTAACAAGCTTGCTTTTCAATACTTTAACGAAGTGTTGTGCAGATTTCCCCAAGGCAGTGCATTCTGTGACCTTGACTGCTGCATCCATGAGTATTGATAGTGGATCCAAACAAGACGGAATCCTTGACAACGTCAATCTTCTCTCCATCTATCATGCTGTTTCTTATTGGGCCAGTTGTGAAGAGTTGGGTTTTCTTCACACTGAGTTGTAGTCCACACTGAAGGCTACAGTCCTTGATCTTCATCAGCAAGTGCTTAACGTCCTCCTCACTTTCAGCAAGCAAGATTCTGTCATTTGCATATCTCAGGTTGTTAGTAAGCCCTCCTCCAATCCCGATCCTGCAGTTTTCTTCATTTGGCTGGCTTCTCTGATTATTTGCCCCTCATACAGATTGAATAAGTATAGTGAGAGGATATACTCCTGTCACACACCTTTCCTAATCTTTTTTAAAAAATTATGTTATTGGGGGCTCGTACAATTCTCATCACAATCCATACATACATCCATTGTGTCAAGCACATATGCACATTTGTTGCCCTCATCATTTGTAAAACATTTGCCTCCCCCTCTAGCCCCTAATATCTGTTGCTCATTTGCCCCCCCTCCACCCTCCCCCTCCCTCATGAACCCTTCATAGTTCATAAAT
>NW_022109491.1:35596140-35597550 GCF_000313985.2 Echinops telfairi
AAGTGAGTGCTTCCAGTGCCTCATCAGCTTGTTGAAACATTTCAGTTGGTATTCTGTCAATTCCTGAGGCTTTTTTTGGCCAATTCTTTCAGTGCCACTTGGACTTGTTCCTTCAGTACCCGTGGCTCTTGCTCATATGCACCCTCTTGAGATGGTTGACTATTAACCAGTCCTTTTAGGTATGGTGACTCTGAATTCTTTCCATCTTCTTTTGATGCTTCCTGAAACAGTCAATATTTTGCCTTTAGGATCTTTGAATATTGCAACTTGAAGCTTGACTTTCTTTTTAGCTCTATCAGTCTAAGATATGCTGAGTGTGTTCTTCATTTTTAGTTGTCTAACTCTAGGTTTTTGCACATTTTATTATAATATTTGACTTTGTCTTGTCAAGCTACCCTTTGAAAATTGCTGTTCGAGTCTTTGATTTCACCCTATCTTCCATGTGCTTAGCTACTCTATTATTAAAAGCAAGTTTCAGAATCTCTTCTAGCATATGCTTTGATCTTTTTAGCATGTAGAAAGAAAATATTAAAAGTATACTGTCAATTTCCTGATAATTAGAATTAAAATAGATGTCATGAAGAACCATCCTACATTTTTTAGGACTGTAGGACTCCAGAAATATTATTCAGGTAAAAAAAGAAAGCTAGTAATTAAATATACGTCTTACCTAGTATAACATACCTTCATGATAATAGATCATGAAATGTGTCTAATTTACCCAGTAGTAGTCATAACACATGGTTGTGTTCTTTCTTGCATTGTTCATAATACTTCCACAGATAATCTCACCATCCTCTGCGGCCTTCGACAGAGTTTGTAATACGTAAGTCCATTTCACAGATGAGAGTCAGGAAAGAGCAGTCTATCTAAAGTCAGCAAAATGTTAAGATTAGAATAATTCTTCTTACTCACCAGCCAGTATTTTTATTCTCTGCAAGATGCTGCCTCTTTATGTTTTAGAGCCCTGAGTTAATAAGATTTGCTAAGCATGCTGGTCTCCCATACAGTAATGGAGCTCTGATGTGTTGATGGCGTTGCCAGGACGCTAACCACAGGTAGACAGTGCAAACCCACCAGCCACTCCTCAGGAGAATCTTGAGACTCTGCTTCTGTAGCACTAACAGAGCTCTTCTGAGTCAGAATCAACTCGATGGCCATGAGTTTGTTTGTTTTGTACTGGATTGCACCAGCATGGTTAATTTCTCCCCTCTCCTCCCTGCAATAGGTTCATATTATCTTGCTCATATTTGAAAGCCTACAAACTTTAAAAACATGATGTTTTCTTTTTTCACATTTCACACATGTTCAGCAGCAAAAATCATGCCTGAATCAACAGAAGATGATATATTGTCATCTTAAAAAAATACCACCTAAATTCAATATTTTAGCTGCCATTGAATAAGAATG
>NW_022109491.1:35598016-35599390 GCF_000313985.2 Echinops telfairi
TATTGCCATCACCTTTGCCAAGGATGTGTTTGGTGAACCACAAAAGACTTAACCACATCTTTTCTTATTGGATCCACTGATTTGTCCAGGGTTAGATCCAGAGCAAAGCTCACTCAGAGGCCCAGCCTCTGTTCATATTTATCGTCTACCAACCTCAGGCTGGGAAGCCCTTCTTCTGAGGCTGTTGAGGAGGAAAACCTTGTGCTGTTAGGAGTAAAGGCAAAGAGATTGACTGAGGCATGCCAGCTCGAGATGGGCTGCACAAAGTGCTTCGTCATTCTGAAAATGAACGGGATTCTTGCTTTATGACCAACACCACACTTGGTTAATCTGCATCTTGATAACAGTTTGGGTGAGCGCTTTTTAAGAAAAAAATTTTACATGCTCCTGGAATAGTTTGTTTGTTCAGGAATAACTTGAATATATTGTGAGTTTCATTCCAGACCACTGCCAAGAATGTGAATACCATAATAAAGCAAGTCACCTGAATTTTGTTGTTGTTTCCCAGTCCATGTAAAGGTGATGTTGGTACTGTACTCTCATGTATTCGGTATACAGAAGCATCATAAAAAGTTTGAAGTTGTGTGACAGTCACCAAACGTGACAGAGACATGACAGAGACACTTTGGGAAAAATGGTACCTGTAGACTTGCTTAAAGCAGAGTTGCCTCTTTCCAATGCTCTACCCTGCAGGCTCTGTGAAGTGCAGTAGAACAAAGCACAATGAAATGAGGTCTGCATTATATTTTTCTAGAGCATCCACTTCTTTGTCCCCTTCCTTATTTGCCCAACTATGGCTTGTGTTAACCCTTTATTAAGAGCTGAGACTGAAAGCCTCAATCTTTTGAATGTCTGCTTACACATTTTGATCAACCCTCTGTAATGGATGCCAACGACCGACAATCGAGTAGACTTTTTTCTCTGCAAGGACTTTGTCTGCTTTCTTGAAGGTCTTTGGTAAACAAAAAGACAGTTCTTCCTTTTGCTGAGCTAATAGGCCACATCTTCAGGGCGATGGGCTGTTATTGGGGTTAGGGCAGCCGGCAAGGCCAAGGCCAAGTGCACTCAATCAGCAAAACATCAGCCTCAAACCCTGAGGGAGATGAGGGGAGTCTTCATCATTACTATTCAGAGTTTTAAGAATAGAACTCCAACTAAATGTAGGGACACACAGAACATAGGATAAAATGTTAAAATGGGGCACAACGTCAGTTTTCTTCCAAGGATTGAGCTTCCTTAAAGTACATTACTCTTTGCATATTTAGTGTAGTGGGAAAGTAAGATTATTTAGGCTATAGTATCCCAAATTGAGTTAGCCTTCTTACCCCCTTAAAAAAAATGTCACCCCATCCCCCAATTGAAAATGTTTGTACT
>NW_022109491.1:35601318-35603177 GCF_000313985.2 Echinops telfairi
GGGGTGCCAAGCCCTGGCCCCAAAATCTAATTTTGGTATACTCTGGGGAGTTTGTTGCTCTATTCCCTTTGCTGTTCTGTTACACCCTTAGCGTTTTGCCTTGGTGTGATGCTATCAGATAGGGTGAAATACCCACACTGTCTCCAGTGTACGATTTGAACTTCCAACAGATCAGTCTTTGATTGATGATCTGAGCCAGATTGAAGTGTGGTACCTGAGGCTGGGCTAACAATCCAGGTGGGGCGGGGCTGTTACAATTAACAGGTGTGGCTTTCTTACAAGTAATGTTGAAATTACTCATAATCTTGAATACAAGACCATTATTTGATAGAAGAAATGCTAATATCCTGGATTTTCTTGCCTATATCATTAAAGAGGATGACAGCTCCAACATTATTGAAATTACTGGTGCTGATTATTGATTGTATTGATTTAACAAATTAATTCTCTTCACATATAGCAAAGCACACCACTGGAAAGTGATATGGACCTTCACATTAGATAAAATTATTAAGGAAAAAGACGACAAGTTTGAAGTAAAGCTATATAAAAATAACTTAAAAGTAGCAACAAGAGTTACAAGTATAAAGCAAAGTCCACAAAATTAAGCAGGATTAGCTGTTTATCATCTGCTTCTAGCCACTAGGGTGTTTAAAAGTAACAGACACACACTCCCTGACCCCGAGAATTTCCACATCCACCTGGCTCTATTGGCGTTGTTTCATTGTGAAAAATCAATCCCGTGGGCACAGAATATTGTTCAGATTGAACTTTAAGGTGTTTTTGCGGATGGTGAAAAGGGCATATAGGACAATGGAAAGCACTATATTGAGCAGCTTCCAAAAAATCTCCCCGCCAATTCTTTAGGGTTTCAATAGTTTTATCTCAAGTGGGAACCTTTAGGTGGCTCCACATGGTAGGAGGATGCAAAACTGTGGGTTCAGACCAGTTTCTGATGAAAGTCTCCTCCTTAATTTAATGGCAGGATCCTGACAACCACCTATCCTTCTCCATCTTTCAACCTCACCTGTTTGAATTAACTTTTGTTGCTTTAAATCCTCAAGATTGGGTGTATTGGTAACCAAGCTTGAGGAGGCCTTTCTGGTACTCATCATGAGGGAAATAATAATTTTGGAAGCAGCATGTTTGGCTGTTCTAGCCGGAAGGGCTCCCTCTCACCCCTTCAGTGTGGGCTCCTCCTTTGAACTGGAGAGTCTGGCTTCATGACCATGGTTTCACCGGCAGTAGGAGAGCATGTAAAAGGTATGCCACTAACGTTTATGTTTCCATGACAGTTCTAGCAGAGGTTCAAAATCCTCTTTTCTTCCATAACATGCCAAAATCATGTACACCCCCCAAATGATGCCTCGAATCAGTGTACATATTAATGGGCTTTTCTCAAGCAAGCTTACAAGCCTGTTAAGGGCATTTCATTTAACTTGCTGGGCAGAAGGAGCTTTCGGGAGAGTCTGACTCCGGAGGACATCGGGAGTGGTTTTGATGACATATCAAGCCTGGTAAGGAAGGCTGACGGAACTTGGTTTTAAGTAGGATCCATCCACAAGCATACTAAATCAGAATTAAAGGGGTCTCTTTGAAATCTTTTCAAGGAGCCAAAAGTTGTTGAATTAAATCTAGGTAGTTATGCAGAGGTTAATTGTAGTCAGATTGGAGGAGAAGGTTGGCTGGATTTGAAGAAGTCACGGAACGTAGTCTAGCATTAGATGTAGTCGGAAGCAAACTTCTTAAGAAAAGAGCAGACTGGTGGGCAGGTATTTCTTCAAAGCAGAATTAAGTATGGCAGGCACCCGATGGCTTGGTTCGTACCAAGTGCCATATCCTCAACACTTCGTGGATGG
>NW_022109491.1:35603820-35606060 GCF_000313985.2 Echinops telfairi
TCCAGTCTAGCCTGCAGTGAAAGGCAGCACTGGGGTCATGATCGCAGGGGGTGAGATTAATTTATTTCTTGAAAAACATTTCCTGAGAACAATTTTGAACAAGTAATTTTCTAGGACACTTTAGTTACATGCTCTTGGAACGTTTGCTGTACATATTTTCCCAGAACATACACTTCTCATTTGTCCCATCCCTCGTGTCCTCACAAAGGGTAGTTGGTAATCCTTTATTAAGAACGTGCTCTGAAAAGCTTTATGTCTTGAAAGTTTGTTTGCACAATACTCATTACCTCATGGCAGCAAAATGCATGCTGCATTTCCAGGTCCCACACGCACATTCTCAGAAAGAAAAGGAAGAAACAGGAGAAAGGTATGGCTGTGTGAGAAAAAGAGCAATGTACCCCGCAAATCTCCAGGTACCTCTAAGAGGGACTAAAGCAAGGCCATTAGACTGCTTTCGATGTGAAAGAAGCCCCGGGAAGCAAGTCTTTTCCGTCAGGTTCATTTTCAAGCCCTGTGAAATCGGGAGAAAGGGTGCTGTGGACAAGTTGCACCATCTGGTGAGGCATCTGGTCTTGGGTTGGTGGTGTTCAGCTTCATTACAGATCTTTAACACTGCATAGACATTCCCTTGGGCAGCATATCTTTTTAAGCATCTCCAGTATTAGCAGCTTGCTTTTCTTCTGAGTTGGAAAATTAAATAACATTATTCATATTTTTATGTAAACACTGTATAGCCCACATGCATAATCACTTGAGAATGGCCTTTTTAAAGTAAATATATTTTCCTAATGGATTTAATTTTGGAGGACTTTGTTTAGATGTGACCCTTGGTGTGTGAGTTAACAAGGTGAGGGATAAAAAGAGCCAACTTGCAATAAGAGGCAGGCAAGTTAACACACTCAGCTTTGTAAGCAAGTTTTTGTTGTAATAAAGGGTGATAACACATTAGAGCAAGGTCTCATGCCAAGGCAGCGCCAAACCTTTCAGAGGGAGCGGTTGTTCAGTAACTTTCTTGAAATACAGGTTTTATGCTTGTTTGAGAGAAGAGCAATTGAATTGGCACACAGAGACCATTTTCATTTTTCCTTCTGTATCATGGGGTTCCTGTCCCCTCCTGAAGATGAGTTTATTCTGCTTAGGGGAATAGGGCACTCACTTGCCCTTTCTTTGGCATAGATTATCATGAGATGAAAGGATGAAATACCCTCCCCAACTTTAATTGTATCTTTTTGAGTTTCCTAAAATGGGACAAGTAGGAACAATCTAAAAGTTCCTACATTCTTTTTAGTGACTTTGTTTAAACTTTAAATGTCAGCGGAATGGTATTTCCTTCCACTAAGTATTTTCTTTTGTTGCACATCGGGTCATTCTGAGTTGGATACTACTAAGAGCAAAATCAATTAGGTTTGTTTGTTTTAGAGTTCTTTGGGTTACAGTGTACCTTACAGGCCTTCTCTCTTTGTAACTATTGCATACTTTTCATAGTGTAAATGTTATTCATTTTCCAGTTGATGGATAAGAAAAGAGTTATGGAACACAGTTTGGGTGACATGACTTTGACGGTGTCAAGGCACGGAATACTAATTCGATGATGGAGAAAGGCTGGGAGATAAGGTAGAACGGAGTGAAGGAAAATGCAGAGCATTTGCTTTAAAAAGTGGGACGGATACAATATGCTTAGAACAAAGGTGGATCCTTTATGCAGAAAGTAGTAAAATCATTGTCTTTCTTTAACTCATCCCAAATATATTACAAGAGGCTAAGTGTTATCACTTTAAAAGCAATCCCCAAATCAGTTTCTTAGCAAGTTCCTTCCATCTAAGACATATTTAAATAACCCAGTGGTCTTCTTCCTGCGAGCTTCATTTCTCACACACAATACATAAGTAGCTATGGGCAAATTATGTTAGTGTAATGAACTGTGCTCCAACATTCCAATTAAAACAAAGGGGATATGTGATTTTTTTTTAACTTACTGAATGTAGACCATATATCTTTTTTGCAACTGTGCATTTCTTTCTTAATCATAACTGTGAGTGTGCACTGAGAAGATTGCTTAGAAAATTGCTCAGAACAAATTAAATATTTGTTGTAATCCTATCATTCAAACATCTCCATTAATGGCATTTTGTTGTATTTGTTTCCAGTATTTCTAGACATGTCCATATGACTACATTTGCAGACTTTGGATATACCAAGTATATTCTGTTGTTTTTCTCCCCCCAGGAGTATTATATTTT
>NW_022109491.1:35607491-35627249 GCF_000313985.2 Echinops telfairi
AGAAATTCTGTCTTAAGTGTTCTCCGTAAAGAGCCCTGGGAAGTAATACATGTCCCTGTGAACTTGCCATTTCCATCAAGTCAGTCTGCTCATTTGTTAGAAAGCTTTTGTTATTTTAAACCTGATTGGGAAATCCATCTACTTCCTTTCCGATATATATATTTGCCCTTTGTAGCAGCTAGAAGCAACCCAATGGAAGTAAAAGACTTGCTTGTTGTTCTCTGAGCAAGCAGAAAGCTCCGCCTCAGGGGGACCCTTCTGTGATCGTTAAGGTTTAGTGTGTCAACCTGGCCGATAAACACATGTGGGATCAATTGAAGGGCAGAGAGATAAATGGCTCCGTGAGCCTCGCCTTTCTGGTTCTCTGATGGTCAGACCAGTGTGTGGCTGCCTTAGCTAGTTCTTTGCCTCAGCTGGCAAGGCTTACAACCTGCAAGACATCCCTGAGGAGAAGCCACATGGACTCACCCTGATGCAGCCCTGGGTGCCCGAGCAGTCGTGTGGAGACCCCTGCCAGCTCTGAGATGCTTACACATTCACTGACTCGGCTTTCCTCCTGAGGTCGAAGTGTTTTGTGAGTTTGAAGAGGACTTTGTAGATCAGTGTCAGACATATGGACTAATGTCGGACTTCTGGGCTTGGACTGGACTGGGTTGGGATGCTTTCGGAAGGTACTCTTCTTACCCTTTATATAAAGCTTTCTTGTGTACATATGAGTTTCTGTGGATTTGTTTATCTAGTCTGCCCAGACTGACACACCCACTGACATAGGTGCAGGACTTTTCACAGTATTTATTTTGTGGGCACAAAGTTGTGTGGCTTTCCTGAGTCAAGGCGGAATGGCTGACAGGCCATTCTAATAACATTTCTTTGGTATTGTAGATGACCATATTTTCATGTTCATTATAAAATATTACTTGAGCTAGATATTTAGCTCTTTAAAAATAAAAATGGAAGTATTTGGACATTGTTGAAGTGCTATCAACCTTGGCACCGGAATCATCTGGGGAGCTTTAAAAAGTATCGATGATGCCCAAGACCACCCCCGGAGATTCCAATGCCATAGGTCTGGATACACCCCAGCACCCATTCCCCTTCCATTCTAATATGTAGCCAAGGCTGAAACCCATCGTCTTACTGACTTGAATCTCATATTGAATGTGTTTAACAATTATATGGATAGGAAGGGGAGTAAAGGTACGTGATAAAATGCAGGTTCTCAGGTACCATCTCAAAGCAATACAGCTGTAACAATGCAGCTCTAAGATCTAAGATCCCTGTCTTTCTGATGAGGACTCCTTGGGCCACCCTGGAAAACACTTTCTTGAAGATCACTTCTGAAAAAAGAGTGGTGAGACTAAAAATGGTCCCACGTGGGATCTTTTATTATTCGTAAGTATGGCATACCAGCATATTTGGAAATGAAATGATGAGGCATAGAAATAAGGTATGGGGGTTAGGCTCCAGGCAAAGCACAAGAGATCTGTCCTCATTAGACTCTTCTCACCAGCTTTATATTCCTCGCCCAGACACCCAGTCTTTCTGGTTCCTATTAAGTTTCACCTTTAAAGGAAGTCCTGGGAAAATATTGATCTCAGTTTCTGTTACAATCCCATGCTTGACGGTGCTGTGATTCTAACGACTTTGCCCTTGGCATCAATGCTCACAGAAACTTTGAAGGAGACTTTGGGTAGCTATTCCAAAATGGTGGGCCAACAAATGTGGTTCCTGAAGCCGCAGCTCCAAATCCCCCAGGAACTTCTTAGAAATAAATTATTGATTTGCTCTATACTTACTGAATCGCTGGGGATGGGAGCCACCCATGTTTTAACCAGCTTTCCAAGAGATTCTGATGCGAGCTCCAGTGAGAACCACAGCTCTAAAAATAATTGGAAAAAGGGGAAATTGAGGTTTGTTTTGTTTTTCTTTACCCATAGGGAAGGGACTCACCTCCCACAAGTATGCACTTTTGATGCGATTTTAGAATATAGATATGTTGGCAAGCTCATTCCAGTTTGAAGGGAATTTAGTGTCTTGCTACCCAGAGCCTGCTCTCCTGACAGACAGCACGAGCAGCACCGAGAAGGGAGGAGACTGGCAGAATCTCAGAGTCCACCCCACACATACTGCGACTCCGAATCTGTATTTTATTTTAAAGTAAGATCTGCTGGTGATTTCTTTGCAAACTAAACTCTGATCAGAGCCACTGTAAGTAAAGATGCTACAGCTATCAGCCTTCCTTTCACCCGTGGGGGACCGCTATCTGTTATTTACATATTAGTCTTCTGTGTCACCTACACACCTCGAATCAAGTCCAGGATTTTTTTAAACCCCTTTTAAGTTTGTTCTACACCAGTACCAATTCAATAGTTTGTAGCTGTTGCTTTCATTGTCTTTTACTTGACTGTGACGTTTAAGCTTTTTTCCCCCCAGCTTTTTTTTTTAGGAAATTATGGCATACCGTATATACTTGTGTATACGCTGAGTTTTTCAGCACATTTTCTTATGCAGTTTGTGTGGTAAAATTAGGTGCCTTGGCTGATAATCAGGTCAGCTTATACTCGCGTATATATGGTACTTTAATACCTTTCTCTCTCTTTTGAAGATCTCTCCGCAAGTCTGACTGATTTTCAATGCTCGTATTACTCTAAATAGTTTAAGCTTTTTCATGTTTCCGGGATCTGATCCACAGCTCAAACATGGAAGATAGGCAGAATAGTGGAAAGGTTTTTGTTTGTTTTAATACTGTACCTGCATTAGTCTCAATGCAATTATAAATTAGTAGGTTAACATTTACTGAAAATTTTAATTTCTCCCATAGAAGAAAAAAAATTCTCAGGGTATGTCAATTCCATCAATAAACCAAGCCCCACTCCTGTTGAGTTGATACTGACTCCCTAATAACCTTACGTAGAGTTTCTGAAAATGTAAATCTTTAAGGGAGCATGCAGCTTCATCTCTCTCCTGTGGAGTTGCCGGTGGGTATAAACTGCCAACCTTAACAGGTTGTAACCAACAGCATGGCAGCATCAGGGCTCCAGAATTCTACCAGGAGAATCCTCTAAATTAACCACGAGGAGGAACTCCCCTGTACAGCCATCCCCTTAGGGTGTACATAGGCAACCTAAGATTTCAAAAAGAGAATGGGGCAAACTTACTCCGAATTAAGTAGTGATGGAGCATAACACGCTATGAAACGTATTCTCATGCTTCAACTTTAAAAATCCTTCTAATGATTTTATCCCCTATGCGCTAACGTCATAATTACTATGTACCCAGGCATTTTCAGACTTAAAAAATGTGGACTTGGTTGGGGGATGGGGTGGGATATATTACTGGCTCTAAAGTATGAGTGGAAAACTACAACATTAAAATAACTAGTTCAGTAAACATCTACCAGATATGAAATTTCATCGACCACTATGCCATTGTCACATTATATCAACTTGTGTCTTGTATCCACAGGGCTTATGTATTAAAGTACATTTCCTGATGGTGTCATTTCATGTGTTTGATATGATTTGACATCATGCTTAAAAAAATAAGAATTCCTAGCGCTATAGAGATTGAAAACCCTGACCTCCCATAGCTAATCCCCTCCTTTCAAGCCCTTCTGTGAGTGCTCCAGATGACCTATTTTTTTCTGTTTTAGCTGAAGGAATCAATGAAATTTGTTATAATTATAGGTAGAACGCCCCCCAAAGCCATTCTCCCCCAGTGTCTGATGGCGTTGTTTCCCTCTGGAGAGGTCGTGCTTGCTCTCCTGCTGTATTACAGCTCCTTTGAGATGGAAAGTCAGGAAGCTGTACCCCAGACCGGTGGTTCTCAACTCTCCTCATGCCACGACCCTTTACACAGTTCCTCATGTGGTGGTGACCCCCAACCATAACATTATTTTTGTGACTACTCCACAACTGTAATTTTGCTTCTGTGAAAGGGTCATTTGATCTCCAAAGGGGTCGCGGGCCACAGGTTGAGAACCACTGCTCAGTCTAGGCCCATGAAACTATACTCAACATATACATTTTGGAGGAAGGTTAATGTTTCAGTAAAGGCTCTTTTGATGATTAAAAATAGATAAACCAACAAAAAACTAATTTGTTGGCTCCAGAAGTTTTAAGGAAAGAAAAAAAAAAGATAACATTTTGGTACGCACTGTTGAGAAAGCCAAGGGTGTCTTCTGCCAGGCATAATTGGTTAGAAAATCTCTATTGGTTGTACTTGGGTTGTTTTTGTGTTTTTTTTAAAATCTCTTCACCTTGCTTTCCCCTGTTTAAATAGTTCTCTAGCATCACATGCCTGTCATAGACAGCACCATGCTCACTGTGCCACGGTATCATACCTCGCAGAAGACTCAACCCTCGTGATAGCTCAAGTAAACTCTGAGCTTGTTAATTCTCATTGAACAGATGTGGTATTCTGTCTGTGCCTAGCTATGGGGTGTCTTAACACGGGTGGCAGCTTCCCTTCTAGAATCAGAAGGGAATCAGAATTACGAGAAGCCCGGGAGCTTAGAAGAAAAGAGGGGAAGGGTTTCAAGGTGAATGTCAGAAAAGGGAACTGAAGGGCAAAGACCACCATTGCCCATTGCCATAAGGAAACTCTGCTTAAGAGGTAAAGAAATTAGCGCAGGCCAACCCTTTTCACTTCTGTGCAGCCCAAACGCCATGGGTATCTTAGGGAATCCTGTAGTAAAATGTACTGTGCACCTGCCCAGCAAGACAGCTTCAACAAGGCGTCTGTGAACTTAATCCTCACTTCTCCTTTGAACATTGCAATCACACTCCATGTTTGAAATGATTTTTTTGTACTACCAGTTGAACAAGATGAAGAAAGTATGCTTAGGCACTCTCCTTAGAGGTATAACAATGCAGACAGCTAAGTCCCTGTGCATTCGGAGATAAGACTTATTTCTGATACTTCAGGCAATGTTTGCCAAGCCTTATGGGACATTTGTCTTTAAACAAGTCTGCAGTTCTTATTTTAAGTTTAATAAACCTGATTAATTGTTAACAGGGAATGAAAGATACATTTTAAATTCACAAGTAATAGCCAACGATAAAACCCATGAGGAGCATCCTGGCAGTTAAGCACTGGGTAACCCATATTATGTTTTGTCTTCACTTGCCAGCGACAGAAGTGGCAGTGATGAGAGATAGTTTTAAAAACTCTCATCTGTCATAATTTTAATACAGTAGTGAGGACTGAGTGGCACTGACCACTCCATAAAGCAAACCCTGTGCTTAAAGATTGTGAGGTGGGCAATTTTATAAATGATTTGGTTGTATATATCAATAGCACTCAAGACAGGATACAGACCACTCTAAATATTTCAAGCAGAAAGGATTTAATTCAGGGGATTAGGTGCTGATACAGTGGCGTGAAAGGCTGAAGACTCAAGAGTGGGATGTCACCACCAGAGCTCTGGGTTCAGAACTGTTGCTGCTGCAACTGCTTCTAAAGCCTTTCCATCCTCTCTTGCCAGGAGATGGCCTTACTTTCAAATGGCTTCTCAAGGCTTTTCATGGAGCTCTGGTGAGGTGCAGTGGGTTAGAATAGGGCTAACCACAAGGTCGGGAGTTTGAAACTGCCAGCTTCTCCGAGGAAACAAGCTGGGGCTTACTACTCAAGTGAAGGGTTACCGTCTTGGAAATTTTCAGGGGCAATTCTACCCTGACTTACAGAATAGTTCTGAGTCGGCATGGATTCGATGGCAGTGAGTTTTTCTGTTGTTGTTGATTGTGTGTTTGTTTGCTTGCTTGTTTGCTTATCCAGCTGTAGAGGAGTCCTGGAATGTTAATGTTCAGTTTTTTACCCATTGCAACAGGAGGCTTACGGAAACAATTCACACATATATTAGTTTTTTTTAAATGGCCCCTCCTTGGATTTTTAATAACAAGGCCCCTTTTTGTTGAAAGACCAACACCAAATAGTGTTGAGTGAACTAGTGAACTACATATTTCCTTTACATTTTTTGTAAAAAATTTACTGGTAGTAAAATTATCTGGGGGCTTTAAGTTAATATGAGTTTTGACAAGTGCATTGAATTATACTTATATAACCAGAAACGTAATTAGGAGACAGAATATTTCTTTCATATATTATCTGCTGCCTATTTGTTATTAAGCTCTCTCCTCACCTTTACACCCTGAGAACTTCTGATCTGCCCTCCAGTGCTGGGCCTTTGCCTTTTTCCACAGGTTATGTAAATGGAGTGATATCTTAGGTAGGGTGTTCTTTGTTTTTTTTTTGCATCTGACATTATTACAATGTCTTTGAGGCTTGCCTATGTTGTTGCTTGTATCAGGAGTTCATTCCTTTGCTGAGTAGTATTTTATTATGTGGATTTATGATTCATATAAATACTATTTAAAAGTATTACATAATTCCTTTTACTCACCATCTCTTTATATGTTTCTTAAATAGCATAGATAGTAAGAACTCATTTATCTCTTAATCATGCTGAAAAAAATTAAGAAAGTAAATGTCTTCTTTGAATATATACATTTTAATTGACAACAAATCCTAATCAGGTTATGGAGTCTAATTATGAGTCCTTAGATCAAAATAATGAGCAAATTCTTAAGAAATAGATGTTACCATTCTAATATTTAGACCGCATATGCTGTCTAGAATGTAGCTGGTACCCATTCTTATGAGGGTAGGAGAGAAAGTATGGCTATAAAATCATAAGAAGTTTAACTAACAAAGCTGCCCATATGTGAAGCTCTATGTACATTTTCAAAGGCCATGTTTCCATTTCTCTAATCCTTCCCCTATCCCCCCCTCCGCCCAAATTCTGTGTTCTTTGATTTCTACCACGTCCGAGGGACAATTCCTTATAATGTCCTTTGACTTGGGGGCAACAAAAAGCAGTCTGAAGGCGCAAGATCAGGGCCGTTGGACGGATAGGCTTGGGTCCCAGTGACATTATTTGAGGGCGGCCCTGCCACCCTCAAGTAACCAGCAGATGCAGAACCATGATGCCAGAAGTAATTCCCGACCTTTCTCACACCAGTGCCGTTTCACTTTTATTAAAACTTCTTCATAATGAGCCCCTGTAATTATCCTGTGTCCTTTGAGCATTCTGTCAAGCTAACTCCTTTGGAATTCCCAAAGTATACTTGCTATAGCCCTCTCAGTTGACTTCTTGGCCTCAAATTAAACTGGCCCAGGGGACCCCTTTAAATGCCACGCTTATGAGTTTGCCTTTTTGTTTTGAAGGCACTCTGACACGAATTTGACAGGTGTTTCACTGATGGAACATGTCTGTAGCCAGTACCTGATCCCAGACACATGTTCAAGCATGTTTTCTTTGGAATAAACCCGTGTGTGTCCGAACTGGAACCTGAGTAGCAATACTTCTTGACTTGTCATCAGTCAACCTCATGGGTTTGACAAAGCATGAGATTTGGGGGGCGGGGTGAGGGGGGATGGCGCGGATTATTTATTGATCAGTGCCAAGTAGGGAGAAAAAAGCCAGGGAAGGCCACTTAAACTTTGATTTGAGAAAGTGGAATCCATTGTTGGCCCTATCCGCAGAGAGCTTTTCTTCTATGCAGTACATCTGGGTGCTTCATTGTGGAAATTGGTTTACCAATTACAGTAGGAGAAAACACTGCTGGCCAACTGCTGAGATGAAGAAAAGAGGTTACATCATCCTATTTCAGGTTCCTGTCAGCCTTACTGGGCAAAATGAAATGATCCAGCCGTGGATGCAGCCAGCCCCAGAGGATTTATCTCCCATCTCTTTCCTGAAGGGTCTCATGAAAGCTCATTATCACCAGTGTCTTCGTCGTCCCTTAATATCGTGTTCGAAAGGCAGGACTCTCACTGTAGCACTGCACTGTTTCAGGTTAAGCCGAATGGCTGGGGAGGAGTAACAAAGGCGTGCGCTCCTGTTTACTGCCCTCCAGACATCCTGCTTCGGACATTCATTCTCCCACAACCTGATGAGTCAGGTCGAACTATTATCAAGGCTTACGGAAGCTGTATCTCAGAGAAGTCAGTTACGTTTCCCAACACTGGAGAGAAATCTGAAGCTAAGGCTGTTTGGTGACGAAGTGTTTGCTTTCATGCACTACATTTTAGGGTTTCCTTTGCATTGAAGCTTGAAGTCTTTCGGGAGACCTCGACTCTTTCCATGTTGTTTTTGTATACATTTGAGGAAGGCTTCAAGAAATTTGTAGAAAAGGTCTAAAAGCTATTAATTCCATTTTCCCATGAACTTTTGGAAACCCCTTCCTGCCACATGTGCATATAATTAAATGTGTCTCTGATTTAAATTATACCTGATTATTCAGATTCCTTACCTCTGTAAATCATGTTGGAACCATGAAAGGTCTCTGAAAATAATGCCCCCTGTGTAAAATGTTTTGTGCACTGACGGGGTCACCGTTGAGAAACACTGGTCTTCGTTCAAGAGGGGCTGGCAAGTGGAGCAGGGGCCTTGCTAGCATGTGCGCCTGGAGTCAGAAGTCGCAGTAAATGTGCTGGCTAACTACATGAGCTGGTGCTTTGAGAGTGTGGGCTTATTAGATTTTAGAGGGACTTGATTTTGCCTATTGTGTAGAAATCTTCATGCCGAATTTTGTTGCGATGGCGTTTTGCTGCCTCATTGGAAAATAATAAAACTTAATCAGAGCAGAGCCTTGTCCCTAAACATTACAGGTGTTTTAGTCTACATGAAAGGAAAAAAAAGAGTCTGCTAATGAGGAGGCTGATTGGCAATCAGATATCCAAGATGGAGAGTTACTGATGCTCCACCGGCCCTCACAGTGGACCATCGCATCACAAGGTGCTTTCTTGACAGCTGCAGTATCTCTTGCTTATATAATCAAGGGTCTTCCTCCCTCCCTCCCCTCCTTCCTCTCTTTTCCTCCCCCCTCCCTTTTTAAAAAATCATTTCATTGGGGGCGCTTACAACTCTTATCTCCATCCATTGTGTCTAGCACATTTGTACATTTGTTGCCCTCATCATTCTCAAAACATTTGCTTTCTACTTGAGCCCTTGGTATCAGCCCCTCATGTTCCCTTCCCTCCCTCATCACTCCGTTGAATAAATCTGGATAGCCTTGCTTCCGTGCCTGCGAAGTACATTTTCCATTGAACTAGTCATACACTTGCAAGGCTTTTTCTGTAAAAAGCAAGTAAGCTACAGGAGCTTAGCCTGTGGGCTGTTAATCAAATGGACTTTTGAGTGTGTCCTGCTCCTGAGGACAAGTAGTGGGACACTTTTCATGGTGAGTTTACCTTAAAATAAAGAGTTGATCTTGGTTAATATCAGGCAAGGTCGGCTGGTTTGTTGGTCTAATAAAACTGCCTGTCAGTTTGTTAGAATAAACTTCACTTACTTGACAATCTTCTGATTATAGAAAGTACCTCTTGCTCCTTCATTTTGCTTCACATGGTACTTAGCCCAGTGTCTGATACTTAGCAGTTATTTTGCATATTTTTCTTGTGGAAAAACTTGTAATCCATATAATTCAGAGGAAAGATTTCCCAGAGTTGGAAATATTTGAGTGGTTTTAACCCTCAGTTACTATGTATTTATTAAAGAATGACATACTGAAATTTTAATGTAGGTCAACAGCTTCAGCAAAGCCTATTATAATCAAGGGCAAAGCCCAACTGATTGCATTGAACAAGCTACTTTTGGCTCTACCACTTTTATTATTATATTTTATTATTGCTCCTGCCTAACATCTACTGAGCAATAATTACATATCAGATTTGCTTCTGCATAATTTTTTTGAGTGACTCATACGTTCAAAACAGCCCTCCTGAAGGAAACACCGTTTCCTCTCTATAAGGGAGAAAACCAAGGCACAGAGAAGTTCAGGAACTTCCTGCTGTAAGCATTACAGCTGTGATTTGCATCCAGGCACTCTGGACTAGTGTATACTGGCGTCTACTTGTCAGAAATTATTGAACAATATCATTAACATCACATGCTAATAAAATTTTGCTCAAGATAATTCAAAAACAGATGCAGCAGTACAACCATAGCGAGCTATCAGAAAGATAGCTGACGTCAGACGGATCTTGGCTGAAACCTAGAATACTAGAAGGATGTTGATTTTTGCTTCATTCACTCTGCAAGGCATCCAAGTATAATTGTGTTGCCATAACTGACTATGGATAACACTGCCATGAGTGAGAAAACAGGACAATGTTGGGCTAGTGGTATATTGGGGGAACCGTTGTGCCTATTTCTCTGTGGACTTCTGGCTCCTTGGACTTTATTGTATGATGCTATAGTATCTGAGTTCCTGCTACTTACAGTCTTGAGAAAGGTGCACCTGACCCAAGCCATGACACTCTCAGCCTCCCACGTGCATGTGAATGTTGACTAAGGAAGATGGGACAGCAGTCAATACACTTGCATGTTAGTGTTGGTGAAGAGTATTGAGTATATCGTGAACCACTAGAAGAACGAGGAAACCAGTTTTGAAAGTAGCACGGTTGATCTGGTCCTGAGAAACGAGAATCGTGAGGTTTTATCTCATGTTATCAGGAGAGACCAATCAGTCCCTGGAGAAGGCGATCCTGCTTGGTAGAGTGTCAGTGTAAACGAAGAAGACCCTCAAGGGGCCGGACCGACACAGTGGCTGCAACACAGAAACAGCTGGGAAGCTGGTGCAGTACTGGCCAGTTGCTTGTTCCGTTGCGTAGCGTGTCATTTGAGGACGAATCACCTCAAAGACACCTCACAACCAAACCAGCCTAGTGGCAGACCTCCCAGTGGATGCGCACCACCTCGCAAGGATAACGGCAATGCTAAATCACCAATTTGCCATCAGAAAGACTGTGATAATGCAAAAACGCAAAATGCAAAAATCAGTGAAAAAAATTCATTTTCTCTAACATGATGGGTACCAAAGTTCAGATGTTAAGACGAAACATGTTTTTAACCCTCAAATAATCAGATTCTGACCTTATTATATTTATACTTGTGAACACATGCTTGAAATCATGTACCTCAGATGAGTTCTTGCATGATGTGTTTAGAAACAGCTTAAAGTACAAGTCTGGTTTCAAATTCCTGTCTTGTTTAAACTTTTAAACATTTGTACAAAGCGAACTCTGTTTTTCATTCATTCAAGTGTAGGACAGACTAAGCCATGCTTACAGTCCATTGATAAGTGCAGCTTAAAACTCTTAAACACAGTAGAGACTTTTCAGAATTTTACTGCACTGTGGGAAGTACTAGTTTCAGCAACCACATGAATAACAAATTACTGTTTCCTTTTCAAGCAGTTCTAGTTGCTGAGATGAAAACCGGTGACATGCTATCCAATGGGATCCTACTCAAGTGAGGTCCATATGATAATAGAAGAAAAGTTAACTTTCTAATAGAAGAAAGAATACTCATTATGGAGTACTTATTTTATCCAGATAAGGTACTCGCTGTTGTACATTCATTCTCTCTTGTGACCTTCTTAAGAGAAGAATAGTGATTTTTTCCAAAGATAAGGACAGTGAGAGGGTAAATTCCCGAAGTATACTTGTGTAATGCAGGACAAGGAAATGAAGGTGAATTTGAACGGAATTCTTCTGATTTCAAATATTATGCTTTACCCAGTACCCTTGTGCTGTCAGGCGCATGTGTGACTATTTCAGGAAAGACCAGGGCAGGCACGTAGGAAAGGAGCAGAAGGAAGTGAAGAGCCTGGGGAAGGTATTGCTTAGGTCGGTTGACTGCCGTAAAAGAGCTGGAAAAACCAGACCTCGCCGTTACCTCGTTGCCTGTGACTCAGAGCAGCCCGAGAGGACTGAGGAGAACTGCCCCTTTGGGTTCTGGTTGTAAATCTTTGTGGGAGCAGAAGACCGGTGTATTTGAACTACTGATTTGGAGTTAGCAGCCCAACTCACTAAGCCACCTGGGCTGTTTGGAAGCTTGTTAGAAATGTTAACTTAAGGCTACACTCAGAGCAGTCCCTTTCCCAAGATTCCTGGGTGATCGGGATGCACAGTAAAGTTTGAACTTCTCAGCCCAACACGGTGTGCCCGCCATGTTCTTTGTGTCCATGAGCAGAATTAGATTCACCCTGTGGTAGCCACAGTAAAAGCTCAGTTTTTATACATAGTAAACCTATGTAAGCTGGAAAAAAACTACATAGGAACATGTAATACATGTAATATTAAAAGGTTGCTCAGTACCCCCCCTACACACACGCATGCATGCACGCTTTGTTTTTTGAAAAACATGAGCAGTTTCTATAGATAAGCCAAGTGGGCCTCAGCAACACAGAAGGAGAGAGATCATTACCAACTTGGTTTGCAGACAATGCCTTGATTTTCAAAATAAGCACTTAAGTTACTTTCCAAGAACATGTGAACCGAGTTCCCAAATGTAACCCTTGATTGCAAATTTTTCACTGGAGACCGTTCAGTCTGTCAACTTTTAACATGGGCTGGCTACACACGTGCTGGCGGTGGGTTAGCTTCTCAGTGTCAGGGAGGGTCCTTCTTGTTGTGAGGCCAGTCCCCAGGTCACTTAGGGCACAGTGGACTGGGAGAGGCAGGAAAGATGGATGAGTTTGAGCGCATGCACTCTCCTCCTTCCCTAAGGGCCAGTCCTTCTTGTCCAGGAGGAATAGAAAAGGCTGCTTAGAAAGACACTTTCCAGCACTAACATTTTAAAACAGTAAAATAAAACCTTTCTGAATGCTTGCTCTCTGGATAGTTTTCTTCTGTGCACATATTTTTTGCTTAAAATAGGCACATCAAGAACATTACTTTAGCTTTCTGATCCCCCACAGCCCCAACAGCGTGTGTATTGCCTTAGATGGTAACTTTATGCTATTTTTATTCAATTAAACCTCACAAGCCACTCAGAGCAACTGATTCTTCGTTGCTTTCGTGGAGAGATTTGCTTGCTGAGAAAAGAAAATTGCTTAAGGTTAGAACAAGCTGGATTTCAGTAGTATGGAATCGCCCTGTTATAACTCTGTTTATCAACCCAAGGGGGTGGGAGGGTTCGCTTGGGAACAGCTAGACTTTAATCATGCCTGTTAACAGCTCCCCCAAACGTCAGTGCCCTGTAAATCAAGGAAGGTGGTTGCTATTTCCCCACTCATGCATTTCATTAGAGTGCAATTGAGAAAGTTTATATTGATGTTCTGTTGGAAAGGGTTCCGGGCTGGGTTTGATTTATAAGAGCAGGTGTACATTGCTTAGACAAGGCATTTAAACTGAATTATGTTATCTAAGCTTTGGCCTGTTTCACTGAAGAGAAGCACATACAAAAAGACTTTATTCATGAAGTTCAAGATCCTATTTTAGGAAAAGTTTTGAACAGAGACATTTATTAATTCACCCTTAGGTATGTTCACCGGCTCTCTCCAACAGTAATAGACATACTGATTACAGCTGGCTTTCATGGCATTCTGTAATGATTGCCAGCACTGTGTTCAGTCATATGCATGCATCTGTTATCCTAACAGCACCTTGACAGGGACTTATCAGCTCACAGCTGAAGGAACATCCCAGGAACTCACAGTTGGCTTGAAGAGAGCTGGGATTCCAGTCTGGTCTCATATAGGAGTCTGTGAGGACCCACTCACAGCTCATAATGAGGATCATCAATCCTTGGAAGTCATCTGCTCCCCTAGTGCTTGTTCATTGACTCATTCTTGATTGTTTTTTCCATATGTTTAAGCAACATGTTTTAAGTGCTTATTATATACAAAACACAAAAATAAGGAAGATTCACCACCGTCCATGCCTGCGTGGAGTTTTACTAGCCACTTTCTTTGGTGGTTGACTGTATATAAAGCAGGTATGTATTACAAACGTATTACAAAATGAAACATAAAATTATATATTCAGCTTTCTACTTTTTTCCTTTGTATCCTGTATCTGCATTCATTTTGCAGAGTATACAGAGACAAATTCGTTTTCTTAGGCATTCAAAAATGCTTTTGTGCTTGGATGTGAATTTGATATCATTATAGTGCTTGAAGTAAATGTTCACTGCCTTGAAACAGTCCATAGAAAGTGCCTTCATACTCAAGGAACTAGGGAATCAGAGAAAGCTTCAAGAAAGTGACATTTAAGCCAGACTTACAAGAGTAGACACTACTTTAAGATGCGGAGATAGGTCGGCTGGAGGCTGCATTGAAGGAGGAGAGACTAGGAAAAATGCAGAGAAGCGTGACTAGCAAAAAGTACAACTGAAAGGTGATCTACCACTCCTAATTTATTAACTACTTACTTAATGACCAGGTCATTATTCAGAAGTCAGTGTTAGGTGAAATGGAGGAGGATCACAGCAGATCCAAAAATGAGGGTAACTACATCATTACATAACTGCCAAGTTACATTAGTAGGTAACTGCCAAAGCACTGAAACACATGGCCCAGCTGACTTACCATGTTACCTTACCCATTACAGCCAATGTGACTCGTGCCTCGTGTCTCGGTTTTTGTTCTGTCACTGTCTTAGTTCCTAGTGCTGCCATAACCACAAGTATATGGCCCATAAACTTGAATGTTCTCACCATTAGGAGCCTAGGAGTGGGAATTCAGGGCTCCGCTTAAAAGAGAAGGCGTTCTTTCTCTGTGTGTTCACTCGGGGTGAAGGGCCTTATCATGAATCTTCCTCTGGCTCTGTGAGTTTAGTGCGAGGCCCCTGGGCCCACAGAGCCCACTCTGCTCGCAGCTCTTCCTGCTTCGTGAAAGACGGCCTCGTGTTTCTGCTGGCTGTTCTGTTACCTAAGACAGAAGATGAAGGAGGCCACATTCCAGGGACACTCCCCTACATCAAATCAGGTCTAAGGCATAATTAAGGGTTTGCTTCTTACTCTAATTCCTTTACTAGGTATTGACTGATAACTTCCGATCACATCAGGGAGTTGATTAAATTATTCAATAACTATCAGGTTATCTCATTGCATAATTACTAAACCACTGAGAATTACAGCCAAGTCAAGTTGGCACAATTTAATTCATGACAGTCATTAGTACACAAAATAGTATATTTTTACCATTTTCTTGAATGAGAAGTGTCCATATAGTTGATAAATGAAGAATTGATGTATATGAAAGCCATACTTGAGTGGTATGAATGATTGATTTACTAATCCCCATTCAATATGTTCAAATCATCCATGGGAGTACCCCCCCCCCCAAAAAAAAAAAAGGAGATGTGTTGTGAGGGGCACAGTGCATTTGGAGTTTGTTCTGCCAGGTCAGACTGCTAATCAACCTCTCTAGAGGTTCTGAAAAGATTGCATAACAGTGTGTGACAAAAGAGGCCTGGTTTGTGGCAGACGGGGGACTGGTTTTGCCACCATGATAGTGCACCTGGTCACACAGCCATCTCAGCTCACCAGTTTTTGGCAAAAAACAGCATGCCTCTCTTGCCCCCTGCACCTTACTCAACTGACCTCACTCTGTGCAACTTTTTTTTGTTTCCACAAATTAAGAGGGACATAAAAGGACAGTGATTTGATGATGTAGAAGAGGTGAAGTAAAAAAAAGGAAGGAGGTGCTGTCAGCCATCCAAACAGATGAGTTTGAAAAATGTTTCCTAGAATGGAGTCGCAGATTTGACAAATGTATTAAAGTGTAATGGAGAATACTTTCAAGATGATAAGGTTGTATTGTGAAAAAATTTAAATAGATATCTTGTGGGGATTGAAGTGTACTCCTCTAATAATCATATGTTCACCGGCTTTGTTGTCGTTTGTTTTTAATTTAAGATACAATATTCTAAAGTGTAAAGTACCGTATATACTTGTGTGTAAGCTGAGTTTTTCAGCACATTTTTAATGCACTTTTTGTGGTAAAATTAGGTGCCTTGGCCGATATTTGGGTCGGCTTATACTCGAGTATGTGTGGCAAATAAAATATAAAGAAGACAGCAGGCTCAGCCTCAGCAAGAAACTTTCAGTCAAAGGAAGCCACTAGCTAGCATTGGAATATTTTCATCCAAATGTTTTGCCTTTTTTAGTTCATATATATATTAAATTGAATACTGGAACTCATGTTTTGCATTATACCTTTTCATTTAAGATACTGTATATCCTCAAGTATAAGCTGACCAGAATATCAGCTGAAGCACCTAATTTTATCACAGAAACTGCATTAAAAATGTGCTGGAAAACTCGGCTTATACTCGAGTATATACGGTAATACTACTAACATTTACCTGTTTTACAAAAAGCTCTCTGACTCCATCACTTGTAATGGCCTTATGCTGCTTCCTCCTGTGACTGCACAGTTGACTTTACCCCACCCACATTGTTAGAGGTTCAGGGTGTTCCCTGGTTTTCACTGGTGAAAACGGCAGTGGTTGGCAAGACAGCTCTTTCTGTATTACAAAGCCAAGGCCCTTATAATACCAACTGGTGACTTGTTCGGTTGCTGGGAGCCAGGGTGACCAAGAGACTTTTGTGTACAAAACAAACCCTTCTAATTAGAAGCGGGGATTTTGGCATTTCCTGAGGAGGAGATGGGGTATCTTATCTATTTAGGTTACAATCCCCAGAGAAGTTTGATAAGAATGGGCCACTAACCATTTGACTGCCAAGAAGGGAATTAATTGAATTTCAGGATGGAAGGAAGCCTTTTAGTCATTCCTATTTCCCAGTAACAACAACAGCAGCAACAACAAAAGTGGCTTTTCTTACTGGATTTCCACAATAGGGAGATGAAGCGGGAAGACCTATCAAAGAGCAGGGTACCCATTGACCTGAAAACAGGGCATCAGATTGCTCATTGCAGTTCTACCCTCTGCCTGGAATTTGCATTTGCAACCTAGCTATCTTACAATCAGAATCCGTAGTTTAACAAGCTCCCCAGGTGTTACTTCATGTTAAACTAGATTTGGCTGAGTTTAGCTGGGATGGAGAGGCAAGTTCTCAGCTGCAGGCTGAACACACATGAGGACGGAGGGGAGCCCGGAAGGGAGACTCTGTCCTGATTCCAATAGATTGCTCATTCCCATGTTGGAGTCAGGAACTAAGAAGGCATTGTTTATTATTATTATTAATTGGGATTTAATACATATATCATTCCATATTTCAATCACGTCAAGTACAATTGTACTGTTACTACCACAATCCATTTCCAAACATTCTTTTTCTACGTGGAATCCTTGACATCTTCCCCCTTTAACCCCACCACCACTGTATACCCAAGCCCCTTATTCTACCTGCTGCCTCTATAGGTTCATCACCCCTGGGTTTCATATACTGAAAATCAGAAAAGCATATAACACAGCTTCAAGAGGGTAGTCGCCAATGACCTCTGAGCTACACTCTAATGTGGACAAACAAACACCGAAGAAAACAATACAAACCAAATATACAAAACATTTTGGAAACTAGATCAGGTCCAGCCTGCATCATAAAGGGAATCTACTGACAAAGTTTTAACTTGCTGTGGTCTTCAGCAAAAAAATGTAGGTGTATGTGTGTTCTTATCAGATCTTTGAAATGTTTCTGGAGTTTAAGGTTTTTTCTTTTCTTGACATTTATTTTACACTTCCTGGAGGTAGATGCCTACCATGGGTAGTCAGTTATTGATTGAATAGGCTGGAAATACGTTATTAAGTGTCAAGTCAGTTCTGACTTCTGATAACTCTGTGTAGAACAAAAGGGGATCACAGTCCAGCCCTGGGCCATCTGTGGAATTGTTGTTGCATTTGAGTTAGTGTATCAGTCTGTTTCATTGAAAAAGAGGGCCTTACACTTTCGTGGACCCTGTACCAGCTGTGTTGTACTCCTCCCCAGAGACTGGAACCTCTTGATAACATGCCAAAAACACATGAGACAAGAAGTCTTACTATGCTCACTTCCATGAAGCATTCTGAGTGTACTTCTTGCTTCACTTCCTGTGAAGACATGTGGGGTGTGTCTTCCCTCTGGACCCCTTCACTACCTCTGAAAGCATTTTGCTAACGAAAGTGAGTCATTGTGGACATGGTGGACAGGACTGAATTAAATCTGGAAGGTAGGAATTAAGGAAGACTCCTTGGCTTCTGATTTTGCATCTGTAGTCTCCATATTGGACTCTACAGCTATTCTATTCCATTGCCTCAAAGTGGTTGACCGTCAACATTTTATTCCTTGGGTCAAGACAAGAGATTGCAGGCTCTGTCACCAATCACTTCAGCTCTGGAATGTGGTAACACTTCTTTGTCAAGAACTGTAGCTGTATCTTAAGTACTACAGCTAGCTCAAAGGAGAGCCACAAAGTGCAGCAAGAGTTAAGACCTTTAGGATCGCAGCAACAAGCTCAGCACGAATCCTATGGATTCTAATAAACTGCTAAAATCTGCAGAGAACATCTAATCAACTGTTAAAATTTTCCAGTGGACTTTATAAAGGGAAAAAAAGACCTGAGGGAATTTTCACTGGCTATTGGCTTCTCTGTATATATTTAACCATGCACTGGGGTCTGTGTGGAGTGAACTGCTTTAATAAACTTCCTCACCATTTTAAAGTATATTCAAAGTGAATCTCTAAGAACTAATATGCAACAATGCCATTTTCCTGATTTTATTTTTATGAGCCACAGTTTTATATCCCGCTGGTTATCTGATTTGAAAATGATTGTAATATATGGAGAAAGTAAATATTGAGTTTTGCCAGACCTTAATAAATTTAGCCTTGATAGTTCAGACTCTCATAAGGGATTTCTGTATATTCAGATATATTTTAATATTATAGAAATGCAACAATGACCTTTTAATAAAACCTTAATAAAATTACTTTGTGGTATAAACTACAGGAGAGATTGGAATTTTCTTGACCAAGAATCTGCATGATTTATCTATATTTCAGGCCTTATCTTATGCCTGATATTTTTAAATTGCTTATGGTTGTTCTTTCCTTTGAGCAAAGCAAGAGTAATTTCCATATTGTAACCCACAGACAGCATTTTCTAACACGTTTTCCCTTTGCACCAATGTCATTTAACTATGTGGAGGTGCCTGTTGTCTTAATTCTAGCAGCCTCCAAACTGTTTTAAGAAAGTAACAATAGCAACAAAAAAGAAATTAACAAAATAGAAAATTTCACCCAAAGACATCAGAGATTTAATTTTTAAAAATAATGTTATGGGCGAGTAGCAGCTGTTTAGCAGCGTAATTGAATACACCGCCTGATGACAAGTGTTAGAGCAAGGCGACCATATCCACGTTATAAAATAAAATGACGACTGGCACCCAGGTGGAAATTTCCACACTTAATTAACATGTTGGCTGGTGTCCTGAAGTTGACATTCTTTGTCTCCCTGCCACTGGAACACAGATGACCAAGAAATGACCAAACTCAGAAGCCCTTCACTGTGACCTCCAAATATTTTTTGTCAGTTATCGTTTAGGGTGGGGAGGGACTCTTCCCTGAAGCGTGGTCGGCACGTTGCACTGTTGTGGCTTCCTGGAGGAGTGGGCTCTTTCGGGAGTCTTTCTCCTGCCAAGTGCAAGGCAAGATGATGACCGCTGAGCACGGAGAAAGTGTGCTTCCTATTCGCTCCAGGATGATTTTCAAATGCAAAACCAGGCAAACCTTCCCGAAACAGTCAGCCACCTTGCCTATAACTGTTCACCACTGGCATTGTAATCAATATTCTCGTAGAAAATAATCATTTTTTAATTTTAACAAGGCTGTGCCGGGGGAAGGAGTCCCTCAGAAAGGGAGACTGAGAACTTTGGTAACATGAAGCCTGTCATCAGTCTCGCTGAGTCAGACATGTATACACAGAGTGTATATTTGTTCACAACACCAACAAAAGGTGTATATATTTT
>NW_022109491.1:35629343-35642410 GCF_000313985.2 Echinops telfairi
AAAAGGAGGAGTCGCAGCATTAGGAAGGTTGCGAACCATTGATATAGAGTGAAGATGATAATTAAAACAGATGATAAATCAGAATACGACCAAGAGCCCTGGTGGTGGAATGGTTAACTTAAGGTCTGCTCTGTGAGCCCCACCGATCCCTCTGCAGCAGGAAAGGTCTAACAGTCTGCTTCCATTCAGAGTGCCACCTTAGAAACCTGACAGGGAGTTCTAGCCTGTCCGTATGTTCTCATCCGACCCTCACAGGGTCCCTGGGAGTCTGTCTGGAGATTAGCACTGGGTTTGGTTTGGGTTTTAAATATCCAGCAAGTGATAATAGTGATCAAATCCAACATTTCTCTTTTAAGGAAAATTAACCATGGGAAGGTGTTCAAAAAGGGGTGGTGGTGGCAAAAATAGTCATTAATTATAAGCCATCCTCTCTTTAAAACTTTAGAGCATCATAATTCATTTACTTATATTCATTGTTTTGTCTACAAAATCTAGGCTACTTTATCATTCACGTGATGGTCAGAATGAACCCCATTTTCACTTCTGTTTTTTACCTGAAAGATTTTTTTAAGGCAAAATAAAAATATAATGAATGACTTCGTCACACTTGTGATTTAGCCAGAGTTAAATATAGGCAACCACAATAATTTTTTTTAAATGCCTCCTAGAAATATTCCAAAATAGCCTTGCAGGACAGTTAATGTCATGGGCCAAATGGCTAGATGCTGATGTTTTGATAATATTAACTTTTCTCTGTTACATTGGGAACACTCTGAAAATAAAGTAAAGAAGAAACATCGTGATATTTTCAAAGTGAGTGATTACTCTATAAGGCAATTAAGAAAGGCCTAAAGGACACTTGAATTCAATTTTCATTTGGGTAATATAAAATATTTGCTGATTTTGAGGCCAAAGTTTTAAGAATCGCTCATGTAACTTCAAAGTGAGAAAATCAAACCAAGCCAAACCAAACCAAACTCACTGCCACTGAGGTGATGCCGACTCACAGTGACCCTATAGGACAGGGTAGAACTGCCCCTGTGAGTTCAAGACTGGTACCTGTCTTTCTCCCTCGGAGCATCTGGTGGTTTCCAACTCCTGACCTTGCAGTCGCAGTCCAACGACTAACCACTGCGCCACCAGGGCTCCTAAGAATGGGAAAGAGAATAGTCGATGTGATTGTTGGAGTTAGGTGCCATTGAGTTGATTTAGATTCCCAGAGACCCATGTGATGAATAGATCTGCTCTGTAGGATTTCCTGTCTGGAAGCCGATCACCATGTCTTTGTCCTGTCAAGTTGCTGGTTAGGTTTGAACCATCAACCTATGGTTATCAACTGAGTGAGTTATTATTGTGCAATAAGAGATCCTTGATAGTAATAGAAACAGCTCCCTTATCCAGACAACTTTTTTTTGACATAATTACTTCTTTTTAATATGTCCCTAGGTGGGAAAACAGTGCATTTGCTTGCCTCAATGTGTAGGCCACCACACCAGCAGGACTGCTTATTAAAACAGCTTAGACATAATCCCAGGAAAAGATGAATTTCCATATTTCAGTCAAGGGTATATCATCAAAACACGTTTCTGAATTTAGGACACTTTCATCATAAGAACCAAAGTCATGCAGTGGGGCATGGAATCCAATGTCCTAGGAGCCTCAGTGGTGCTGTGGGTGAAGTCTTGGGCTGACTTCAAGGTCAGTGGTTCAAACCTACCAGCCACTTCACAAGAGAAAGTTGAGGCTGTCTGCTCTAGGAAAGAGTGACATTCTTGAGAGCCCCGTGGAACCGCTGTACACTCTGTTCTCTAGGGTGACAGTGATTGAGAGTCAACTTGGGCACAGTGGGTTCTCAACCCTCTAAGCCTTACTTTCTTTGTTTTCCAAGTCACGATTGATGTCTGACTCAAGAGATTGTATCGTAAAATACAAATCATCACAGACACCTAGTGCTGTTATTTCAGTCACAGAGAGCTTTGTGAGTCGATGGAAATACGGCCCCGCTATGAGCATTTAAGGCCTAGTAGTGAGAGAATTTGGGTCTCATTTCCCATGACTGTAGAAGTCTGGCTTTTCTCACCCAATGAGGAGGCCATCTTCCTGGTCTTTGGGTCAGGCCATTGAGTTCTTTCTGCTACAGCTTTCAAACTTGCCTACAGTCTTGTCGCCTTTTAGAATATATTGGGTGAAACGTTGCCCCTTAAGGAACAAAATAATTGATAGCGGACACCAGGACTGAAGGATTTTTCAGTGGCTTTGCTTATTAGTGCTGACACTTCAGGGAACCAAGCACTTGTCTGACTGGAGGCTGGAAAGGTAGCAAAAGAAGCTCCATTTTTACCGTCTTTTTTCCCCCAGCGTGCCTGATACCCCTTGAATTAGAAGTTAGAGAGGCATTTGCTAAAATAAAATACAACAGAAACTCTTGGGAATCACTTCGCATCCGACTCTCTGACCTCTGATGTCCTTCCCGTTGCCTCTGGGCCTTGTTAGAGTTGAGGAATGTTTTCCAGTTTCTATATAAGCAGTGGAAGCAAACATATTTAAAAAGCATCCAATAAAAGCACACATCTTATGAAAGGGACAATTATTTGAAGGCTGTTGACCTTACAAGAATTGGGCAACCGTTTGGCATCTGGAAAGTGTGCTTTGATACTTAAGAGTTGTTCTAGAAATGTCGCCGTGTCATTACCCTGTCAGCTGCTCTACAATACACAATGGCAATACATTGTTTTTCATCCTCCTTGGAGCGTTCTGCAGCTTTCATTAATTTATGAAGTCAAATATATTTCAGGAAGGCCATATATGGCTCTTGGGTAACATCTGTATTTATTAAGAGCCCAGCTAATGTTTAATCAAATCTGAGCTGGAAAGAGTCAAGAAGTGGTTGTGTCAGGTTCTCTGTTTTGTAGATAGAGAAGCAAAGGCTCAAAGAAGGCAAGGGGCCTTCTCAGGGTCACAGGACACTTGGTGACAGAGCTAGGGGAGGAATCCAGGCCATCCGTCTCCAATTGCCAGGCGATTTCCATTCCAGCAAGCTGTACGAGGCCTTATTCATTAACTGTTAACTGTGGAAACAATGAAATATATAATTCAACTCCGAGCCAGGGTTCTTAGGGTGTAGGCAAATTGCTTACAAAGCCACTCAATCCGGATCCTTCTAATTCCCTTTTCTAATGCCACATTAGAAGACTGGCTTAGTGTGAACATTGGTGCGGGTATTTCTGAAACAAACAATCAAAAAAAGACTGACTGTTTGGTCTTGGCAAAGACAGTATCCGATGTTTACATCTGGTTTTCACGTGCACTCCCACTGACAGACACCAAGGGCCTGAATACATTTTCTGCCTAATTTGAAATAATGGTTAATTATAGAATTTGCATAAAAACAAAACACAAAAACCAGGAAGAGAGATCTGACATATTTTTAAAGAATTTGCATGAATTAAAAAAGGAAACGAAATCAACCATGTAAAGCTTTAAATTCCATATAATTTACTCTCATTGTTTCTCTTCTATCAGTTCCATCTCCATCCTTCATTTGAACTTTTGAAGAATAGAGATCCAACCATTTTGATTATATAAGTGAGGAAATACTTTCTGTGAGACTCTGAGGTTGGCTTGGGCCTCATCTCTGAACAAAGGTTTTGTGGGATCCCTGTGTGTCTGCACATAGGAAAACTGTTGTTGTTGGATGCCCTTCAGCTCGAAATCTAAGGGGAATTATTTTGTTTTCTCTTCACGTGGCCTGGGCTCAACCCTAATATGCGTGGCCTTCTAAGCTTTATCCTCATCTGCTACTCCTGAACACACAGTAGCAAAGAGCCATTTTAAAAATAGCTTGGGAAGTGGTTAGATGTGAAGAATTTGGATTAAATTTGAGAGCCTACTGAGTGTGTGAGTGTGTGTGTTTAAATAAGAAAATGGTTTTCCAAATAAAAGAATCATCAAGCCCTTGAATTTGTGCTTACTCCTTCTCTGCAGCAGTTTTCCTGTTTTTGTCAAGTACCACGTCGGGATCCCGAGGAAACAATCAGATAATTTTTTTTAGGCAAATGCAAAATAAAACTCTTATCTTTTGAAACGTTAGATAAATTCAGGAAAAAAACAAACAGGCCTCTGTAGAGAGTTTTCTCTCTTAGTAAGTGTGATTTCTTTCTTTTTTTAATAGTGTAGTTTCCGTTGGTGATATCTTGCCCCAGGATTGTGAAAAATCTAGCCCAATGGGCAAAGCATAGAGAACTGGGTCCAAGAGAGTGAGTGACCTCTAAGCAGCCTCATGACCACTAATGGGCCTGGCCCTATGCATACAAAAACGCTCCGCTAAGACCACATCCCAGGTGTGGCCCCACCCTGGTGGAACCAGGTGCCAGTCTTAGGGCTCCTCAGTGGGAGTCATTAATCAAAGGTCTGGCCTGGCGTAAAGGCCTTCTCAGAGGTGTGACTGGCCTACACAAGCTGTCAGCATCCACTGGCCTAGTCAGGCGGTAGAGCCAGGCACCAGGGACAGGGCACAGCATGTGAGTTGGGAGGTGGAGATGAGCATCAGCTTAACTTCAAGATCTGCCGGGGAGAGCAGGTACACCGAGAAATGGCCTTGGAACCTGCGTGGGAGTCATAGGAGAAGGATTTATTGTTCTCTGCCTTGTTTGTTTTAAGGTGAATTGGGGCCTCTCATCCATCCATTCAACCTTTGATTCGTTCCATGTTCGCCGACTACCTCCTGGTAACACACTGGGCTCCTAATTGAAAGGTTGGAGACAGGACCCCACCAAGAAGTGCCTCAGAGGAAGGTGATCTATTAAAAACCGCAGTGGAATACATTGTACCCTCACACGCATGGGATTGCCATGAGTAGAAATTGATTTGATGGCGACAAACGTACTCCGTACAGAACACTATACAAGTGAATGGAGTTCACCTCTGGGCAGTACAAGGACTTAGGGACTAAGGGAAAGGTTAGAGGTTTGAATCTACCTAGAGACACTGAGAAAGAAAGGTCTGGCAGTCTGTTTCCCAAAATTCACCCCATGAAACAGTTCCACCCTGACACACAGGGCTCACCATCGGCCTGAAGCCACACCATGGCAAATGTCTTGATTTTGTTGTTTGTTTTTGAAGGTGAGCAAGTTTCCTGGCACATTGAAATGATAAAAAAAGCGAATACTTACAATGTGGTATGTGAGTTCTATTAAACAGAACCGTGCTGGATGCTTCAGTGAGAATACGGGAGTGGTATATAACCTAGGGACTCTAGCTGATACCTTTAGGTGAAGCAGTAACTAACCTGGTTTAGGAGAGAGGTTCAGGCTTCCAAGGGGAAGACAGGTTCAGGGCGAGGAAGGATATTGTGGAAAGAGTCAGTGAAGTGGGGATAATGAATCCAGTAAGGAAAGGCCAGCCCGGAGAAAGTCAAGGGAAATTCTGAAAAATGCTCTTCAATGCAGATGGGTTTCCACCACACATTTCTTCTTGAGTCGTAGTTTAACAAGATCTTTCTCAGCTCATTCGTAACCACAACACCCGGAAGATGGAGTTGCATCTTTGTTTATCCCGTCTTTCTTTCTCCGTCACTAGGAATATTCCTGGTCATCGCTTCTACATAGCAGTGACCGCAAAGGTTTGCACCTAAAAGAACTGCTTGGAATGACTTATTACATAGCGCCATTCCGAGTGTTGTATGTGTTGTGTGATGTTGTGTTGGCCAACTGTCTGATGATGACTCAGACTCCCAACACCACACTCCCTTCCCACTCAGAGCAGCACCACCGGCCGAGGACGAACCGCCTCGTGACCTTCTGAGACTGTCACTCTTTATGAGAATCAAAAGCCTTGTCTTTCTCCCAATTAGGACACAGTCACCCTCTATTTGCTGCCCTCAAATTAGCTGTCATCCTTAAATAGCTTCATCAGAATGAACCCTTCAGAATGAGTCTCTTGAAAAAAGAAATAAGGTGGAAGAAATTACCAGTTTAATTGGAAAGTCAACGGATGGCCCTGAATCTTTGTATCCTTGGTTTTCCATGGTCTTCCACAAGAAAATGTGTTCTCTAAACAAATGGACTGTCTTAATTACTCATCTGAGTTTCAGTTCCAAATGCATCACAGTCCTCTTTTCCTGGTAACCTGGCCTGAGCTATGGGTAAATATCAAAAGACCTTTTTTTCCTTTTTAACCAAGGTTTGACCCAAGGCGGTGGTCCTCAACCTTTAGCTTGCATCACATCACCTGGAAGACTGGGTGCAACATGGCCTTCTCGACCCCACCCCCAGAATTTCTGAATCAGAAAGTCTGAGTGGGACCTAATGTTTGCATTTTTAACAAGGTCCCAACTTACTGTTGGGGTACCACAGCCAGTACGGCCTAGACCTTCTCTTGTTTTTCCTGGCTTGAAACCTTCAGCGACTATATCTTACCACCAACAGCTTGAGAGGAGTTGAAGGAAAGGTCAACTCCAAACCACATTCTCATGATGCCCATTCTGAAATCCCTGGATTTCAAAGGAGCCTTCCTTACCAGGGAGCCTAGGGCTTCTTCCCTACCTGGACATTTAAGAACACCAGGGAAGGGAAATGTATCAGAACTGACATTGTGGACACCCAATATGTGAAAGGCTGTGAAGGACAGTGGGAGCCCCAAACCCACCTGCAGAATCTCTAGTCAGATTATGTTGCTGGCAGATCCCCTCTAGCCATAGGCAACGATCAGGAATAGCCTGACATAGATCTTTGTCATCCTGATTGTGCTGGATCAAACGTGATACTTGGTCAGTTGACCTCCCTCTAGACCAGCGGTTCGCAACCTGTGGTTCGCAACCCCTTTGGGCATCAAACAACCCTTTCACGGGGGTTGCCCAATTCATAACAGTAGCAAAATTACAGTTATGAAAGAGTAACAAAAATAATTTTATGGTTGGGGGTGTGTGGTCACCACAACAGGAGGACCTGTATTAAAGGGTCGCGGCATGAGAAAGGTTGAGAACCACTGCTCTAGACCCAACCTGAATTTGTTCTAGGTGCAAGGATCTATTAGTCCATGACAAAAGCTTCTTCCCTGGCCTTTTTCTTCCTCATTATTTGTATTTTTATCTTTATATTACTGCTGTTGTATCCTTGTTCTTTATTGTTCCTGTTGGATGTACCAGGTTCAAGTACTGAAAGATTGGATTTATAGAGATGATAACTGATGATAGGATTTGTAGGGGACGTAGGGTGGGAAAGGGGAGATGGGGAGGGTGAGGGGATCTTAGGAGTAAACAGTGAAGGTGGAGGGGGAGTGAGCACTATCATCAAAGGTGTTAACACAACTCATTGTAAAGGTGATTAAATCATGGGGTAGGGAGAATATTCTGAAATTGATTGTGGTAAAGATTGTACAACTCTTAATATGATTGAAGAATTGTGTGATATGTGGATTAAGTACAATAAAACTGTTTTAAAAAGTTTAATAAAATAACACCAAGGAACAAGATCCACAAGGGGCCAGTTATTTTTATAATCTCTTTATAACTTCCACCTAACGCTGGATCTTATATGTCTACTGTGCTGTTTAGTTTTCTTTTCTTCTGGACTTTATCAGACCCAGCCCCTGTTGGAGCAAGATGCTCCAAGATCCCCCCCCAAAGATTATTGTGTGTGACTAACATTGACTACTAAGCCGCCTTGGTGGGGCAACGATTAAGTACTTGGCTGCTAACCAAAACATTGGATGTTTGAATGCAGCCAACTTCTCCGACAGAGAAAGACTAAGCACCATGCTTCAGTAAAGATGGCGGCTCAGAAAGCCCTACTAACAATTCTACTCTGTCGCATGAGCTCATATGACTTGATGGCATCTAACAACAACAACAAATGATAGCACTGCCTGCTGCTGAGGGTGAAGTCGTGTTTCTGTGTACCTTCCCAGGTGTTCTGTTATATCTTTACCTGAACGCAGTGACAAGTTCTGCTGTTGAGAAAAACGCAAAAAACAAAGCAAACTTGTTACGCCAAGTATAGCCGGATTCTTATGCTCTTCACGGGCTGCTTGTGTAACTCTGTGTATCTTCAATGTTGTGGTCAGGTGCTGGCAAGTCAGCTCAGACTCCTGGAGGCTTCATGGGCAACAGAAGAAAACACTGGCCTATCCCGGGCCTTGTGGCTTTGTTTGAGCCCATTGTGGCTGCTCTTGGTCCCTCTGTCTCATTGAGGGTCTTCTACTACACTAGGGATGATGCCTTCCCTGAGGACTGGTACCTCCTTATGGTGGGACCGAAGTACATAAGAACCTTTGAGAGTCAGTCAAATCTGACCCCACCACACCGAGGCAGAACACTAAGGGTGTGTAACAGAACAGCAAGGGGAGCAGAGCTGTGAAGTCCCTAGGGAATACCAAAAATAGACTGTGGGGCCAGGGCATGGCACCCCATCAGACTCCACTGGACAACACTCCTAAAGTCAACAAACAGACCTTGAACTATTTATAGGCTTTTGCCTTTTTTTTTTTGTCTTTGGCTTTTGTTGTTATTGTTGTTGTTATTGTTTTATTTTCTTTCGTTGCTTTGTTTTGCTCTATCTTGTGTTTGTGCATATTATTATCTCTGCATGTCTTTCTAGATAAGATAGACGTGATAAACAAGCCTCAGGAGAAAACAACAGGATCCATGGTTCCCAGTGGGGGGAGGGTGGGGAGGAGGGAAATGGAAGAGGGGGAGCTGGGTAAAAAGAAGTGGTGTTAAAAAACCCAGGGACAAGGGAACAATAAGTGACGGAAAATCGATGGTGAGGAGGGTGTAGGGGGCCTAGTAGGGCTTGGTCAAGGGCAGTGTAACCAAGAGGAATTACTGAAACCCAAATGAAGGCTGAACATGATAGTGGGACAAGAGGAAAGTAAAAGGAAGTAGAGGAAAGAACTAGGAGGCAAAAGGCATTTATAGAGATCTAAATACAGGCAGGTACATATGTAAATATATTTATATATGACGATGGGGAAATGGATCTATGTACATATATTTATAGGTTTAGTATTAAGGAAGCAGATAGACATTGGGCCTCTACTCAAGTACTCCCTCAGCACAAGAACACTTTGCTCTAATAATGTGGCATTCTGAGATGCTCATCTTCTCTACACGATTGCTGAAGACAAAATGGGTGCATAAGCAAATGTGGTGAAGGAAGCTGATGGTGCCAGCTATCAAAAGATATAACATCTTGGGTCTTAAAGGCTTGAAGATAAATAAGTGACCATCTAGCTGAGAAACAACAAAGCCAACATGGACGAAGCACACTGGCCTTGTGATCATGAGGTGTTGATGGGATCAGGTATCAGGCATCAAAGACCCAGAACAAAAAATCATGTCAATGTGAATGGGGCAGGGAGTGCGGAGTGGAAACTCAAAGCCAATCTGTAGGTAATTGGACATCCCCTTACAGAAGGGTCACGGGGAAGAGACTGGCCAGTCAGGGTGCAGTATAGCACCGATGACACATACAACTTTCCTCTAGTTTTTTAATGCTTTGTCCCCCACTATCTTGACCCCAATTCTACCTTACAGACCTGGCTAGACCAGAGCATGTACACAGGTACAGATCAGAGCTGGAAACACAGGGAATCCAGGACCAATATTGAGAGTAGCCATACCAGGAGGGTAAGGGGAAGGTGGGGGAGAAAAGGGAAACTGATCACAATGACTTACCTGTAACCCTCTCCCAGAGGGATGGACGACAGAAAAGTAGGTGAAGGGAGACATCGGTCAGTGCAAGACATGAAAAAACAGTAATTTATAGTTATCAAGGGTTCATGAGGAAGGGAGGGTGGGGGAGGGAGGGTAAAAATGAGGAGCTGATACCAAGGGCTCAAGTAGAAAGAAAATGTTTTGAAAATGATGGCCACAAATGTGCTTGACGCAATGGACGGATGGATGGATTGTGATGGGTTGTACGAGCCTGCAATAAAATGATTTATTTAAAAATATATTGTTACAAGGGTCCTAGTTCATACGTGGCACAAGTTAATCCCAAGCAAAGCCTTTAAGCCTGTCTCTGTGATCAGACAAGAGCTGCAGAGAAATTCTCTCAGAATTGGCCTAGTCTTAGCCTCCCTAGGATGGACTTTTTAAAAAAATGTCCAGCTAAAACTGGCTTCCGAGGGGATCTGCTGAACCAGGTAAATTTAAAGCAAATGATGTGGCAACTGTTTTGGGGGCGCGGAGGGGATTCTAATGGGATCAGCCTGCTAGATGTTCGTGAAGGATGCAGGATAATCATGGGGACTTATTAGGAAGACGTTCAGAAACACTGAGAATAATAATGATGAGAAAAAGGAAGAGGTTACTTTTCCATCATGAAAATATGCACCTGCTCGTTCTTCAAGGGTAGCAAGGGATGTCCTCCAAGCCTGCCATTGGGGATCCTCACACTTTTTGCCCTACAACTCTGATCTTGCCCTTCAGACTTTTTTTGTTCTTTAAAGTCAGAGTTAGGTTTCTGAAGTTGGTAAAACCTCGGTTCTTTGCTTCACATGCTGAAAGAATTCACACGGAAGCACGTTCGGTAATCCAAATGAGTTTTTATGAAGGACAGGACAAGTTTCAGGTTTTACACTCTCAAAAGGGTACATGCTAATTCTGGAAAGTGTGCCAAACCACGCAGAAGCCACACTGGGGTTTTCACCACTGGGTACAAATAACCACGTGGAAAAGAGCACCCCCACATATGGAACTGGGGAGGAGGGCCGGGGGGAATTCCAGGAGGCTCAAGAACCCTGAGAACCCTCGAGGCTAAGAGAATGTGGGCCAAGAGGTTGTGGAACCTGAGTTGGCCCTGAGCAGGCACATGGATGCCCACGCAGGGGAGGGAGACCCTCACCCTCTACCTGCCGCTGACCAGGAGCAGTTTGAAAGAGAGGGAGACCTTCCTATAGCCAGGATATTTCAAACCTCTGGCTCGGGAGGCGTGGTTGATGGTATTGGTTGACCCCATTGGCTGAGTTAGGCCCACCTGTGTGATGTACCTAAGGTGGCTGTGTCCAAGATATTGGTTTTACCTGGGCCTACGGGGCTTGTGTCCGTGCATGCTCAGTTTGGGGTCTTCATAGGTGTTCAAATGGTTGCCTCATTTCTTTCTGACCCCCTCTATGGGGGCTCTTGCAGGCATGGGAGGGATAGCCTTGCTGTCCTTAAATCTAGCTACCTAACCAAGGAACACTTAAGAGAAACATGATTTGAGTCCTTCAAGAGCTACCGTTTTGACCTGGCACAAGTCAAAGAGGTGCAGAATTATTTGGGGAAGGGTTAGAGAAACGAAAATGCTTCCTTTAAAAGTAGACAGTATAGGAGATATTTGTAATAGATCTTTTTGTTAATAAAGGCTTCTTTGATTTTGAAGCAATACTTTTTGACTTAGCTCCTTGTTCTATTTCTGAAAGATCGGAGTCCTGTAATGTCAGGAAGTAACTAAAGCTGTTGGGATGTGAGACCTGAGAAGATATGTACCGAGAGGCTACAGCTGCCGTCTACCTCCGCCCTTGAGCCGTCCTTCACTATTAAAAATAAACTAACCACTTGTGCCATTGCTTTGACTCACGCAATCTACGTGTGACACAGTAGAACTTGTTCTATAGGATTTTTCAGAAATAGGTCACCAGCCCTTTCTTCTAGGACACCTCTGGGTGGACCACCCTTTCTTTGGTTATCAATCATTTACACCACCCCAAATCTGATCCTTGGTCCGAACCCTCCAGAAGGACTTAACTGTGAAGGAAGAGGTGGGTAGCAAGGGAATCAGCACGTCGAGAACCCTGATCATGGAAAATTTACCGACTTGACATGTTAAGCACGTCAATTTAGATGGTTTTCCGTAAGGAACCAACTGCAGGCAAACAGCCAACGTTCAGTCTTTAGAAACAAATTGGTTCTTTTTTAGGGGAAGCTCTTATATTTCATAGTTCTCTACATTCTTTGAAAACTCATTGCAGGCTGAATTGTATGTGAACAGCTAGCTATCCATTTCTTTCAAATTAAGCTGATTGTCTAAATACCCCAGATAGCAAAGCATCTTTCGGACACGTGTAAAACCCTGGTATAATGTAGCGTATAATAAATGTGAAACCCCAGTTTTAGCTGATAAATTTAAAAGGCAAATCCTGTAAAATTTTAATTCAGCTTCTTTTAAAGTTAAATGTTAGGAAAGTTACAGCTGTCTTTTAATAAAGATTCATATGTAATAGCGGAGACAGAGTCGGCTGGTTTGTGCTTTCTGTTCAAACCCACCAGCCGCTGTGGAGGAAAAAGACGAGGCTGCCTGCTCCTGTAAAGATTCCTTGTTTCGGAAACCCCGTGCAGGATTGCTTTGACTTGTCACAGACTCAATGGCAATGGGTTTGCATCTGAATCTTTTTGAATTTTCATTTTTAAAAATTTAAAGAAAAGTATTTTGAATCAGGCAAGTCGATGTATCTATTGAAACATTGTTTACATTGATACATCTTGGCAAAAACCATAGGTTTCTTTAGAATTTTTTAAAGATAATCCGACTCCCCTGTTAACAACTTTACTGCCAAATACTGAGAGGTTCAATACATTTGGTCCGTTTCACTCTTTACCAAGAGTAGGGTCCACCTGAGTTGAAATCAAGGTGATGGAGGGTGGATTTTCTTTTGTCTAAGTACAGATAAGAATGGGCCCTGATCAGAAGGTGTGAAGGCTCCTGATAGACAGTTAAGGTTTAAATCTTGAAAGGAAGAGATCACTTTGCAGCTTTATGTGTTAGTCTCTTCCTGCCCTTTGCTAGGAATTTCAAAGGAAAACACAAATACTCCTTAATAACTGATATACATAAAAAGAATAAGACTTTTAATATTTCCTCTTGGAGATATTTTTTCCTGAATATAAAAATTCCAGTCATTATTAAAACTCACCTAAAATTATAGCACCCGGGTGGAACTACTACTGCATTGTGGTGATGTCTTATTAGTTTGTTTCTTTTATAAATGGGTTTCCAAAATTCATGGGAAGAAATGAACTTTTGACATGAAATTTTTGAAGCACCCTCAAAAACACACACATACAGATCACTGTCAAATATTTCATG
>NW_022109491.1:35644391-35653793 GCF_000313985.2 Echinops telfairi
CATTCCCTGGGGACCTCGCTGATCCATTCCCTTGCTGTTCTGTTGCACCCCCTTAGTGTTTTGCCTCGGTGTGGCGGGATCAGATCGGGTGCAATTCCCACACTGTATCTCTGGTGTTGTCCCCTGTAGGGATATGGGGCAATGAGGGGCGTCATGTCTCATAGTGGGGCTGGCCATCTGTTCCTCTTTATGGACTGGCTACTCTAATGGGTATCATCGTCCTCAAGGCCTGGTGGGCACAGATGCTTTTTAAAACTTGTAAATTTGTTGCTAAATAACTATTCCTTTAGAGCATTTTTAATAGAGCTAGAATATTTAAATACTTTAGTGTATTGAATCGATTGCTTACTACTGTTCTCAAAAGGTCAATATTTTCCCATGAACCTCACAGCAGTGAGTATTTTGTACATAGATTTTTATATTAATTTACACAGAATGAATGCTATTAGAACACAGAAGATAACATTTTCCAGTAAGACTGAAGAAAGAACATTGTCCAATTGTTTCCATGCAGTAACAAAAACCATCCATATCTCTAAGCCTCACCAGCATTGATTGTATCATTTTCTTTGTCCCTCACTCACTCTTTATTTAATGGCATGATGACAATGGAGGTGTTTTAGCAGATAAAAAAATTATCATTACTAATGCTATATATTAGCGTCGACTTATAAATATAGACCTTTGTGTAAAAGCCTCAGGTGATCTGATGATTGCTATTGATGTGTGTTTAGAAATCCTTCTTCACATAAGACTGAAGAGCCAGGCATTGGAATGTGTTTGTTGGATTAGACAATTTACTTGCTGTCAGTAGGAATTGTATCTCACTCTCTCTGTTCTAGAAAACAACCTTGGTTGGTCTCCTCCTGGGTCCATATAAGGTCATGGATTATTTGGTTTAATGCGATTTGTATGGTTGGATGGCGGAAAGGATTAATTCTTTATGGAATTTGTCTTTGTAATGTGGAAAGGTTGGGAGTAACAGATAAAAATTACACTTAAGAAATTTCATTACTGAGTCATGCTGCATTTTTGTTCATTTGAAGGCTATATAGGGAGGATATATCAAGCGGGAGCCAAATGCCTTTTCAAACTAATCCATTTGATTGCAAATACAAACAGAAATAGAGACTGCCTTGCTTGGCTTGGGGCAAACCATCATGTTTATTTAAGGTTCACATTTATTGTTGTGAAGCCAAAGTATTCAAAGACGTTGGGTTCTGGGAAAAGATACACTGCAGAGGTTATGTCTTTGCTCCTGAAAGCGTCTTTGGAATAGAAGGACAGGGATTCTCCAAAATCATTTCTAGAGGACATTGTGTTGGGTACTTTTTTTTCTGTCTTCCTTTCATCCATTGGACAGAGATGTGTCGATGCTTATTTTCTTCATGGCAGAGCAGCTCCTACTATATTCCAGGTTACTTGACAACTTGCTAGGCCTGTCGTGAAACACGTCCCGCTTCAGTCGGACATTGGCTCTGTGGCCCAGTGTGTTTGTTTCCTGGTGCAGCTTTGGCCCTTACCTTCAGGTAGTGGGCTCAGGGGAGAAAGATGAAGCTGCATTGGCTCCTGTAAAGATTTAAGGACTCAGAAACCTTTATAGCATTTCCATGAGTCATAATGAGCTGGGCAGTGGGCGGTAGTGCTTAGTGACTTAAGGGAGTAGCTTGCTGAGTGGTTCAAAGGGTTAATTTGCTTGGCTGCTAACTGAAGAGCTAGACATTCAAGTCTACTCAGAAGTGCCTTGGAAGAAAGGCCTGGTGATGTACTTCTGAAAAATCAGCCACTGAAAACCTGATGGCCCCCAGTTCTACTTTGACACAGAACCTCAACTCAGCAGCAACTGTTGGAGTAGTCTAAAACAGCAGAAATTTGTTCGGTCACAGGTTAGGGGGTCAGAAGTCCAAAATGAAGATGTTGGCTGGGACATGCTTCTTTCAGAGATGTTGGGAGCTGGGGTTGGTTCTCCCCTTGTCTTCTTTCAACTTCTAGTGACTGCTGGCATTCCTGGGCTAGTGGTTGTAACATTCCATCCCTGACTTTGTGGCTTATATTGCTTTCTCCTGTGTGTCTCAAAAATCTCCATCTGCCTCCCTTTTGTATGGATACTGTTTATTGAGCTTAGAGGCCACTGGACAAATACAGAATAATCTCCCCATTCCATGTACCTTAATCACGTCTATAGTCTTTATTTGCTGCTTAGGATAAAAAAATCTTAGGTTAAAATCATTTGCCATGGGACCAGTCTGACTCATAACATCCCTGTAGGAATGAGTAGACTTGCCCTATTGTATTTTGAAGATCATATATCTTTCTCCCATGGTACAGCTTGAACCATGGTACAGGTTTGAACTGCCAACGTTTTGGTTAGAAGCCAAGTTTTTAACCACTGTGCCTATGTTAGCAGGGCCCTTTCCAGAGATTGGGATGTTGCTCTGAGGACGGTGCAGGAACGAGCAGTGTTTTGTTCTGAGGACTAATGGCATCCAACATCAGCATCTTTTAGCAGTCAGGATTGTGTATGCCACATGCAGTTCCCTTGAATACACTTGACTGCGTGTACTGCTCCTGAGCAGAACATGAGGCGTATGTCCCAAAACTAAGCACGCTTTGCTGAAGGCATTGGTCCAGCTGGCCTAGCACAATTGTAGGCAGAGTTGACTTCATCATCCATCCTGAATATTTGGGATTGATGGTTTTGTAAGTCTTGGAGGCCACCACCGTGTTGGGCTAGCCAGGGAGACCAAACAAGTTTAAAAATGCAGGTCAGCATGGTCTGGAAAACAAACAGCTGTTGTTTTTTGAGTCAACCCAATTGAGTGGATGGAATCCCATCTTCAAGGGTGATGTGCATGTTCTTCTTGACTACTTAACCCCTCAGCAGTCTCACCTCAGCATCGTCTGGCTCTCTTACTCATTTCTTTCCTTTCTCCTGATCTTTAAAAAGAGCTACTTGCTATGAAACAGGACCTTTTAGGATTCCCCTCCTCTCCTCTTCTTTCCTACCAAGCTGTCTGCATGTGGCCTAGAATTTCCTTTCCAGCGGGTGCAATTGCTAATCCGTTCCAGTTGCATAAGAATTCAGAAACAATGAGACCATTTAAAAGCCCACAGGCGTCCTTCCAGAAAATGCTCAAAAGTGTTTACCCTGGAAAGGGTGCGAGGTTATACATCCATTCTTTGGGTAATTCGCCTGTATTTCCTGCGTTCTTCAAGGAGAGGTGGGCTCTGTCCTGTGGGGTGCGGTGGTGGTGCTGAACAAATGAACAAAGGTGGAGAAGGTGCAGAACAAAATTGCACCTTGAGGAGGCTTGTAGGTGAGGCGTTGTCATTCTCAAGCTCGAGGATTTGAGAAGAACAGTCTCTGGCCTGGCACAATGAGAGTGTTTTTTAGCAATTAGCTGTGGGTGGGTCTGCCTCTGAGATGATTACAAAAGGACCTTTTTATGGGATGGCCAGTTCATCCCTCACCCCCATTGCCTTGTAAAAGAAACCACTGTTGATCCCTTTGCTTTCCCTAGAGTGGCTTGAGCTACAATGTGCCCCTCCTTTGTTTCCCTTTTAAAATCAATTAAATGTGATTGACTGGGTCAATAATTTCTAATCTGGAGGTCAGAGCTATATTACCTACATAAAATAGACCAGTCACTGCCCCAAATGCCCCATAGGAAGTACTTCTGAACCTGGACAAGGAACAACTCCCTCCCCCTGACCTACTTTACAATTGGGAAAAGGCACGGTGGTTCCAACAACATTCTGCCAATACGCCCTTAAAACTTCTGAGCCAGAAAGACCTGAGAGTGAGAAATTAAAGGGGTATTCAGTGAGCTCCCATCTCCCCTAGGAATCAGTCTCCATAGAGATGAAGGTCGAATTTATCATCCTTGTTCCATCAGTATCCCTCTCCCCAGCAAAGTCCTCCCATACCGTAATCACTACGATGCATATTGTAGGCATTATAGTAAGGCCTGAGAAACAGAATGTCCTGATGTATGTTCTGTCCGTGCAGAGAGCCTGAGGACACCAACGTTACACCAGCAAGAGGTGATGGTACAAATGGATGTAGGCTTTGTATTCATTTGATATGTGTATATACCTCTTGTTGCTATTCTCTTTAAAATAAAACATCAAGAGGAAATACCAAAAGCAATAGGAGGAAGGAATGAGAAGATCAAAGAACATGTGAAGGAGAGATGGTCCAGCCACCCCTCCCCACAATCTGGTACACCAGAGAGGCCACCCCGTTGTTTCTCATCTGTCTTTAATGCGAACACTTAGCTCCCTGTGTTGGTTTTTTTCACTGAGCCACGGGTCCATGACATCTTGAGGCCGTCTGCACTTTATTTTCTCCTGCATAGCCACACAGTGAGACAGAAACAGGGATGTACAATATCTGGGCAACAAGCTAGATTCTAGGGCCCCATAAGCAAAGGGGTGGTGTGGTGTGGTGTGGTGTGGTGTGTGTGCGTGTGTGCGCTTGCTTGCTTGTATCAGACAGACACTGAGAATGGACATGGATGGAATCAGACATACAGGAAGAGAGACCTGGCAAGTCTGTCTCTGCATGTTCTTCCAACAATGGAAGCATCATTTGATTGGACACAGAACTTTAAATCCCAAATGATGTCCCCTCAGAGCTTCTAAGCCATTGGCCTCTCTGCACACATTCAACGTAGCCAATAACTTGCCTGCTGTCACTTGGTTAATTTCCCCTAGGTCGCCCCTTTCCGCTCGAAGCATCTGTTGAGGGAGTTTGTCATTTTTCTTCAGAAGCTCTGTTCTCACTTGCATCACAGGCGTGGTTAGGGGCATGGACCTTTGCTCCCTCGTTTATTCAACCGCCATTGAGTGTGGCTTGTCCCGCTCGGTGTGCTCCTGCAGCTGTTTTCATCACCGCCAACCCTCCTGCCTCTCATGTCTCCTCTAAGAGAAGTTCTTCTATTACGAGATGGTCAAATCTTTGCGCTGCATTTTACAGGTGTCTAAACATTTTGTTTGTGCTTTTCGTATTTCTTTTTCCTGTTGCATGCAGTGATAATTCCTTGAATCAACTCTCCATCTGTAGTGTATTATTTCTCCACCTACCTACTATGCATTATTATATTTTAGCAACTTAATTGCCCCCCCTATAGCCTGTAGTTGATTATATTTTAGGAACAGAATGTACTCTGCCCGCTATCTGAGGGTATCAGTTATACTTAGGCCAAAGTCCTATCCTGTTTGTTCTGTTAACTCTTTCCTTGGGCCTGACTTAGTCGGTTTATTGAGCTTGGTCTTTCCATGCCCGTGGCTATGCTTAACTAGTCGGTTCCTCTTGGTTGTGTGTGTGGTTTTTCATTGAAGATGCCCTGCTTTAGAGGACCTCGTCGTACAGCATGCTAAGAAGGTTGGGTCAAAGGAGAAGCAAGAGTTCCTGGGTGCAGAATTCCCCTGAGCAATGCTCAGCCCTTCTTAAATGTCATGTCACTGCCCCTGCTAGATGATAGACATTCTGCGGTTCCTGGCCTCCTCTACGAGAGGGCCAGGGACAGTAAAGCCCATTCTTCCTACTCACAGTTGTTTCTGCAACCCATCACTGTGGACTTCTGCTCCTGCAGCAGCCTTCAGCACTTGGTGGCCCGAGAACTGACTGTTGCAGCAGGTCTCTCGAATCTATTAGTTTTGTAGATACAGCTTTGGATCTGTGGTTTCTTTAATCTGATCCCAGCAAATTGTTATTAAAAACAAAAGTACGCACATACACACACAACAACAATATCCAAACCAACTCATAGCTCTGGGGTCTGTTCTGAGTCACAGTGACCCTATAGTGCAGGGTAGCACTGCTATTGTGGGGTTCCAAGACTCACTCTTTACAGGAGGAGTAGAAAGCCTCCTCTTCCTCCCAAGAAGCTGCTGGTAGTCTTGTACCAATAAGGACCTTGTGGTCACAGTTCAGTGTGCACCCTCCGTGTCACCAAGGCTCCCTGCACAAACAGTAGGCTCATTGTTGAATGGAATTTGGAGAGGGAAGGGAAGCTTCCCAAAGGATCACCTCTTGTATTTCTTCATATTATGTCTCCAGGTTTAGGAAGGAAAAGAATAGTGTGAGTAAGTGAAGGGGAGAAGAAAAAAGATGGCAATGTATAGGTTTACTTTCAAGCATTTGAGGAAAAATGTCCACAGACACATACGAAAATACAAAAGTAATTAACCGTTGACTGCACTTGTTGAGTTTGTTTACTAACGAGATTTTCTTTTTGTCATTTCAGGTCTTGAATATAATCATGGCCAAACCTTATGAGTTTAACTGGCAAAAGGAGGTTCCTTCCTTTTTGCAAGAAGGAGCAGTGTTTGACAGATATGAAGAGGTAAAGAGAAGCCATTAATCATTTTTTCTTAAAACATTCAAGTAGTTACTGTTTATTTTTATAAGATCATTTTATTGGGGGCTCTTAAACAGCTCTTATAACACTCCAAACATCAATTGTATCAAGCATATTTGTACATATGTTGCCATCATTATTTTCTAAACATTTACTTTCAATCAAATAATTGTTTAACTTTATTGCAGCATTGAGTAAATGGTCTTCAGCATGAGTAAGGATATCTGTGCATTTCAGATGTATTAAGTTGGAATAGTTGGAAAGGGACATGTTAGGAGCTATAATAATGATATATAATTTTTTAATCATTTTATTAGGGGCTCATACAACTCTTGTCACAGTCCATACATACATCACTTGTGTAAAGCACATTTGTACATTCATTGCCCTTATCATTCTCAAAACATTTGCTCTCCACTTAAGCCCCTGGCATCAGCTCCTCTTTTTTTCCCCTCCCTCCCCGCTCCCTCCCCACCCCACCCCCATGAACCCTTGATAATTTAGAAATTATTATTTTGTCATATCTTGCCCTGTCCGATGTCTCCCTTCACCCACTTTTCTGTTATCCGTCCCCCAGGAATGATACATAATTTATTGAGTACTCACCACGTGTGAGATGCAAGAGTCCTGGTATTATTTAGAGCTTACTGTGTGCCAGATAACCTTCCAAGCATTTTATGTATATTGTTTTTAATTCCTCGCCACAGCCTTATAAAGTAGTTACTATTGTTATCCTTATTTTACTGATGGGTTTCCTATAGTCATATATATATATGTTGTTTTTAATGAGTGCTTCTGGCAAGCTTTCCACATAAAACTTTCTTTTCCAAGTGATTAGTATTAGATTCGTGCCAGTCATTTACTTTGTATATGCCAGTTTGATCAATGCCTCACTTGCCTATGCCTCTATCTGTTGATTGTGCCCTTGCAAGTGGCAAGGGGTTGGGTCTGCCCTTCTGTGGAGAAGGGCTGGGTAGGCGTGTGGAAGCCTCATCTGTACTGTCAGTGCATCGTTCTCCTTTAAACATCCCTGAATTGGTGAGGATTTGGGGGGAACATGGGATGAAATTACTGTTGCCTCTAAGGCATAGGTTCCCCAACTTCTTTGGCTTACCACCACTGCCTCTTCAGGGGAAAAAAATTAACTCAAGAGTTCCCTTGGCAATTAAAAACTTTTTTAAAAAGTTTCCTTGGTATATAATCCATATATCATACAGTTTGATAGTTCGATCATACTCAGAAGGTACAATCATCCCCATAGTCAATTCTGTAGAATATTATCTTGCCCTCCACCCTAGTTAACCCTTTGTACTCTTGCCTCTTGCTTTCCCTTCCTTTTCTTCCCCGCCATCCCTAATAACCATCAAAGTCTGTTTCTTTTGCTATGAACCCTTAATTTGGTTTTGTAAAATTTTACAGCAGTGGTGTCATGCAGTATTTGCCCTTTTCTGGTTGAGTAACTTCCCTCAGCGTATTGCCCTCCAGATCCAGCTGTGGCATGAGGGCTTTCACAGTCATTATTGTTCTTTAGTGGTGTGTAGTCTTCCATTGTGTACACCAAAGCGGAGATTTAGATGGTTCCCACTCTCCTGCTATTGGGAGTAGTGCTCTAATGAACACGGAGTGCATGCTACAGCTCTTATTTCAGTAGATCTTCTATGTTGACCAAAGAGACTGCCGAGTCATATGGTAAAACTTCTTTAATTTTCAATTCCATTGTTGACAGATCTTTTGAAGTCTTCCTTTATCTGAAAAGATTTGCAGTTTTCTAATAGGTTCTCTGTGTCAAAATCCACATGATGGCGTTTAGTCTGGTTGTTGGTTAAGGTAGTTTTTGAGGTTCTGGAAACCTATGAGACAATGACTGGGTGACTTCTAATAATTTAGGGAATGTCATTTTAAAGAGATTAAATGTAGCTGCAGGATTACTACCTATCCTCTAGGAAAAGATCCGTTGTGAAGCATTGCTCAGCTGCTAACAACAGAAAGATGTTGGTTCAAACCTACCTGCTGCTCCATGAGGGAAAACTGACCGTCGGCTTCCATAGAGATGACTCTCTATTCAAGGGTCAGGATGAGTTAGGAGCCACTTAATAGCATGTGTTTTGTTTTGTTTTACATGTGGGTAAGTCCGAAAATAAAACCAGAAAATCATAGAAACCTTTATTAGACAAAAAAGTGACCCATGATAGGTATATATACATGTGAGGGCAGTGATTATATCTTTCTGACCATTCTCCAAAACCATTTTGTACTCTTCCATTTGCACTATGTCAAAGGGACTTAAATCATATTCCTTTTGGTGTTCTTTGAATTTGGTGACATAAGAAGAAGTCTGAAGAGACAGGATCAGGGTTGTAGTGGTAGCTGACGTAAGCATCCCAACAGACTTTTCATAGGACAGCCTTTGCCATTCTCAGAGAATACATAGGGACGTTGTCATGATGGGAAATGATTATGCTGTACACATTTTTTCTGATCTTTTTCTCAACAATACAGTTTTCTGAAAACTTTTTCCTGTTAAGCTCCCATGATTTTGCTGTGTCCTTTGGGAAAATCTGTCAGGATGAACCCTTGGGAAGCCTCCCCCAAAAGTCCCCATAATGTTCTGAGCTAATTTCTCTGCCTTGGGTTTAACTAGCCCCCCAGATCCCCTCGGGAGCCACTGTTTTGATTGGACCTTGTGTTTCGAAGGCACGCTGCTGAGACCAAGACACATGTCCTTCTGAGAGCACTGGTCTGCCGCGGTCCTGAGTGCAGACACATGTTGAAGCACATTTTGTTTGGAATAGAGTTAGTTCTGTATGAACTGGACCGTTTTCATTTCTCAGATTATTTTTCTTTGGTGATTAGTCATCATGGTCATTTAGAAATCACTGATTTCCTATGCTTCTTTGTTGTTGTTGTTATAAGAAGTTTTGTTTTGTTTTTATCAAAAGTTTTCTATTGTCATTTGGGTGAAGATTTACAGAGAAAATTAGTTTTTGATCCAATAATCCATGTGCTTTTTGTTTCATTTCCTATGCTTCTAGGTGAA
>NW_022109491.1:35654072-35656431 GCF_000313985.2 Echinops telfairi
AGGCTGTCAGACTTTCTTATAGTGCTGGCTTATTAGAGTGCTAGCTAACCAAAGTCTTGACTTGGTAATTACCTGTCTTCACAGGAATATACCTAGGTCCTTGGGGAGTCGAGTCTGTTCATGGCTATAGCTTTTCTTCTTATTTCTCAATCCTACTAGACTCGGTTCTTAGCAGTCAGAACCTTTGACATGGTTGAGTCAACAGACTGTAGACTGGACCATTACTGTTGTTTCCACAGTTTCTGTAATGAACAGCAGTGCGAAGTGACACCTGACAGCAAGTGGAAGCAACTAGATCAGGAGGAAGCACATTCAAGCCCTTGGCAGCAGATGGCCAAGAGCCCGTTTCTTAAAGGAGCACAGCTGCCCTGCAGCACACTTGATGATTAGTGTTACAGTGATGACCTGAAGGATCAGATAAAGGCTTTTTGTTCGTGCATTTGTTTAAAGAGGTAGGGAAGTGTTTTAAGCAGTGGGTGATAAACTCACTAGGTCTGAGAAAAAGTACATAACCCAGGGACAAGGGAACAAGTGATCTAAAATCAATGGTGAGGAGGGTGTAGAATGCCTTGTGGGGGCTGATCAAGTGCAGTGTAGCCGAGAGGAATTACTGAAAACCGAATGGAGGTTGAACATGATTGTGGGACAAGAGGAAAGTAAAAGGAAATAGAGAAAAGAACAAGGAGGCAAAGGACATTTATAGATGTATAAATACAGGCACATATGTAAACATATATAATGATAGAGACATATATCTTTGTACATATATTTATATGTTAAGTAATAAGGTAGCAGATGGACATTGGGCCTCTACTCAAGTACTCCCTCAACACAAGGACACTTCATTCTGATAACCTAGTATTCTATGATGCTCACCTTCCTGACACAATCACTGAAGACAAATGGGTGCATAAGCAAATGTGGTGAAGAAAGCTGATGGTGTCCAGCTATTAAAAGATATAGTGTCTGGGGTCTGAAAGGCTTAAAAATAAACAAGCAGCCATCTAGCTGGGAAGCAACAAAGCCCACATGGAAGAAGCAGCCTATGTGATCAAGAGATGTGGACTGGAGTAGGTATCACGCATGAGAAGACCCCAAACAAACAATCATATAGATATGAACTGGAGGTGGAGAGAGGGGGGGGCAGAGTGGAGACCCAACGTCCATCTGTAGAAAATTGGACACCTCACAGAAGGGTCACAAGGAAGGAATGAGGCAGCTAGGGTGCAGTACAGCACCAACAAAGCACACAACATTCCTCTAGTTCTTAACGCTTCCTCCCCCTCACTATCATGAGTCCAGTTAAGCATGTGCACTGGTACAAGATAAGCGCTCTCGACACATGGAATCCAGGACTGATAAGCCCCTCAGGAACAGAGATGAGAACATCAATACCATAGGGGTGTGGGGAGTGGGGGAGAAAAAATGTAAACAAGTGTTTACTAGACGCGTTTTTATCCCCAAGAATATTATTTTCCAAACAGTATCCTAAGTGCACCTTACTTAATTTAAGCATTATTTTCTATTTATGCATCACTAAAGGCTGTTTTTAAAGTAGCCAACATTTCAGAAATTCTGCAGCACAGCAACATACATAGTAACACCTGAGTGTGTTGCTCTACCACTTCTAAATCTCCTTTGTCTGACTTTCCTTAAGCTTTAAGTTCTTTCAGTGTAGAATCTATTTTATACCCAAAGTAATGCTTACTGTTAACATCTTTTCAAGGAAGGGTTTTTTTCATTGCAGAGAAGAAAAACAGCAGCGCTTTTAAAAACACAACGCAGTTTAGATGCATGTATCAAATGCCCTCTGTCCCCTGGCTTTCCCTTCCCAAACTAAGGGGCGCAAGCCTCGTCTCCTGACAGTTCAGGGCACTCTCAGCCTTTCCAAGAATTCCCAGGTGATGATATTTTCCAGTGATCACTCAGATCCTCAAATGCCTTCCTCTCAGCATTCAACCCTTCCACAGCTCACGTCTCCCTAAGCCCATTGCATCAACAAATCCCAGGCACACAAGGATGGTGCGTGAAACAGACTTTCACAAGAGACTTAGTGAAAACAGAGGCGCCTTACAGCGTGCAACAGGACACATTTTCAAACTGAAAATCAGAGAGCACGCTAAATAAATGTTAGAAGCCAGTCGTGCCAAGGGCTGTCTGTCTCGCTGTCTTCCCCTTTGGCCTGACTCTGGCCACCAAGATGCCTGTTCCTGTTTCTTTAATCCTTTTCTGGGTACATCTTTCCAGTGTCCTTGTCCAAATCACTGCCTTCCTCATGTCCAGGTTCCTCCTCTTTAAATTGTTATTGTTTTAAATCCCTCCTTCTCAAGCCAAAGGTGAAAAACTGAAAATTCTAGTC
>NW_022109491.1:35656903-35666903 GCF_000313985.2 Echinops telfairi
GGATATATGTATGGATTGTGATAAGAGCTGTAAAAGCCCCCCAATTAAAAAGAATTCTGCTGTGTTCTCTGCAACAGAATGGTTGGCGCTGATGGGAAGATTCTGAATCTATGCCGACCATCATGGTAGCCCTAGCCTGAGGACATCAGCAAGCAATTAAATTGTAGCTAGCGTGGCTGAGAAACTTAAACCTTAATTTTATTTCAATTTACATAGTCACATGTAGCAAAAGTCTCCCTTACTGGACAGCACTATTCTAGAAAATCAGTGAAATGAGTGACATTTCAGAAATCTATAATCTACCGAGCCTATGACTACGTGTACCTGGTGGATCATTGGTTCAATGATTGGCTTCTTACCACCCGAACCCCAAACAAACCACTACCCTGCAGGTGAATCTGACACAGGGCTGCCCTCCCTCCCGCGTCTGACTTTGAGAATCTTCGTGGGAGTGGCCGGCCTCCTCTTTCTCTCAGTCTCTTGCCACCTCACCGCCTCGAGTTGATGCCGACACAGGGTTACCTACGGGACAGGGTAGAACTGCCCCGTGGGTTTCCGAGACAATCAGTCTTTACCAAAGTAGAACACCTGGTCTTTCGCCCTCAGAGTGGTTGGTGGTTTCAAACTGCCAACTGTGTGGCTAGCAGCCCAACATGTAGCCGCTACACCACCCGGCCATAGTCTTGCCTTCTACCAGCTCCGGTCCTCTGCTTGCCAATCTCTACTAGAGTTAATTATATTTCTGAAACAAAAGGAAAAAAAGGTTTCACTGTAACTTTACTATCTACTGACTTAAGAACTAACTTCTCAGCATGAAAGCCTCGGAGCTTGCACGCCATGTGGCTTCAGAATGTCCTTCCCCTGTCCTCCCATGCTTAGTGGACGTGTGCGCTGTGTGATGAGACAAGAGAGCAGCTTCCTCTAACTGAGTGTGGATCCGAGCATGCAGTTTGCAAGGCGGAGGTGAGCCGTCTCTGGCGAGTGACAGGACAGCTCTTTATATTGAGGGGAAATTGCTTGTCTGCCCAGGGCAGCTGGTAGGGGAGTGATGGAAGAACAGGAGTTGAAGCTACAGAGATGGGCATTATTAAGATTTTATGTTCTAATCTAAAGAATTGGCATGAGCTGTATCGGGAAGCTTTATGATGATGGGTCTTCAGTAAGGAAGTCGGAGCCCACGGTGTAGTGGGAACATGTTGGGCTGCTATCGGCAAGGGCAGCAGTTCAAAACCATCACGCCGCTCCTCGGGAGAAAGATGGGACTTCTTATACGAGTAAAGAGTTATGGTCTCGAGAGCCTTCCAGGACAGTTCTACCCTGTCCTGTAGGGTGGCTCGCTATGAGTTGATATGAGCTCATTGGCAGTGAGATTACTTTTAGGTTGGTAAGGATGTAGTAATGTCTGAATAGGCAGTAGAGAGTGAATGTGGCTGATTACCTGGATTAGTCATGTGGTTATGTGAATGGCCTGGGAGGGGGTAAGCGGGATTGCGAGAGCATGACAGACAGTTGAAGAAACGCCTGCGAAACTGAGAGATTTTGGTTATGGGACAGCATTTGAAGATTTTTTCGGACCTGCGAACGTAGAGAGGAAAAGTCATTTAAAGTAAGGTTGGGGTTCTCAGCATGGAAGAAGCTGGGTGTCCAACGAGTGGTACATTTATGGTTTCACTTCTGTTCTTGCGCTCCTTGAACTATCTCCACCCCCATCACTACATGTGGACACTCAGGCCGCCCTTTGGCCTGTGTGCATTGGCACTTGGCCCAAGTCTTTTCAAGCTCTCTCTTGCAGTCACTGCTAGTGATTTATGGGGGAAGAAATTAATGGTGTTTCTGTATAATTGTCACTGCTGGAGTACTTATGAAGACTTGTGCCTGGAACAAGCATTACATAAATATCAGTTAAAAATAAATTCAGCCTAAAGGGAATTGGGAAACATAGCAAACAATCCAAGATGATGATGAAGTTAATGCCTATTCCTTGCTCAGTCCTTCCCTGCCAAGGAGCGGGGACTCCACAAGCTGTCACAACCAGGGACTCTCTCTGCCCAGCATCTCAAAGGAGCGATGCCCCGGTCCCCAGGGAAGAGAAGCACTTGCTTTCTCTCTCTCTCTTTCCTTCCATTTTTCATTCCCTTCCTCTCCCCTCCTTCTCTCCCTCCCTCCCTCCTCTTCTTCCTTTCATTTCTTTCTTTCTTTTAAAGTTAAACACTTTCTACAAAGAAGTTTTTTATGCCAAACACTTCTGTTACAATTTCATACTAAACAGCTTTTAGGTTGTAGGTATTATAAGGAGACCTCTCACCTCTCTCCCTACTTTGATGGTGGTTCTCATCTCAAAATTTGTAAAATTCGCTTCGATATCAGAAGGCTGATGTTTGAAACAGCTGACTCACCCCCTAAAACACAATCCTATCTGCGCACTAGGATCAGCAAGGGAGTTTCTCGTTGGTACTGATGCCTGCTGCCTCCGGAGATGCGATTTAGATGACAGGGATTTTAAAACTGTGCCGGTGAAGTCCGTTACAGAGCCAGTGTAGAGAACCACTGCCCTGGGAGAGTAGTATCTCTGGGAACATTGCTGATGCCGTTTTTCTTTGCTAATGATCAAAGAGAAGTTATTGGTCAAACACACGGAGGGACTTCAAAAAGTTCATGGGAAAAACAGTTATTTTTTTCATTTCATTTGTCCACAATCTTTTTAAATCCCCTCATGTAGAAAATTATATTGAGGCGGTGTAAGTCATTACTAGACTGCAAGAAACACTGTGACAATTAGAATATTCTAATTATAATTAGAGGTAAGGGCATATGCATAAATGTACATGTTTATATATGCATAGCACACATTCTGTATACTCTATATAAAGTATCATGTTAAAATAATTAGGCTCTAACAACCTGTATTTAGCAGCTTAACAATGTTAAGCAATCTTGATACAAATGACCCTTTAATCATTCAGAAAATGTCCACGTTTTGACGGGGGTAGAATTACTTCAGTGAAACGAACTGAGAGAACAAATAAACAAACTTCTGAGATGAAGTTTAAAGAAGATCAAATAAGAAAACATGTTTTACGGTCACTGTTGGTTACCACCTCGGTGACACACTCACTCACTGATGAGTGCCAGCCACTGTTGTGGACGCCAGAGATCATTTGGTGAATGAAACAGACAACGTCTGCGTCCTCAGGGAGTTTACACTTCAGTCAGGAGGCCGGAATACAGCAATAAGCATAGCAAGGAGTAATGAAAACCCTATCCGCATTAACTGCTATGATGTAAGTTGAAAGGTGGCTGAGAGGAAGATAGAGCCGGAAAGCACAGGTAGGCACTGAGGAGGGGCAGTTTTATGTGGATCGGGTTGTCTGGGAAGGCTCTACTGAGGAGGTGACATGTGAGGGAACAGCTAACTGGCAAAAAGGAGACAGTGGTGTCAGGAACTAAGGGAAAAGCAATTCCAAGATAGAAGAGCAGCGAGTTTAAATCAGGCTTTCAAAGTGGTTCTTATCAGTTCCGTCGTAGCTGGCCAAAGTGACAGCTTAATGGACGCAATGTGTACAGTATTGGTGCACTGATCTAATTGTCATAAGGAGAACAATGATGCCCTGATGACCTGCTAGAAACGTACTTTACCTCTGAGAAAACAAGGGTAGTATGGGCACCGCATAGCAACGAAATCTCCTCACGGAGACAGAAACAGCGGGCCCTGGCTCAAGGATGGTGGCTAACTGCAGTGTTGTGAACACCTGTCACTTTCCACTGACCGGGCGGTAGCTCAGTCACTTTCGCTGGGCTCCCGAAAGGGCTCCCTGTGCCTCTTTGGATGCTCCCATTGTAGGGCTTTGACCTCGAAAATTCCCCATTTGGGTTCTCCTTCTGGTCTAACCACGGTTCACAAACCTGGGTTTGTTCTGATTCCACTGCACTGGCCGTGACTGCCATGGTGGAGCTGGTTCAAGGCCCGATGTCAAGGCCCTGACACAAGTGTAAGTCTGCTACCTTGGAAGAGCAACTTGAAGTTGGAGTGGAAACTTGGGAGGGGCTCAGTAGGAAAAGACATCTAAGAAGTAGGCAGAGCCCCATCGCCTAGGGCTCTGGTTCTCAAAATGTGGTCCCCAGACCAGCAGCACCAGAATCATTTGACAGCTTGTTAGAAATGCAACGTCTCAGGCCCATCCAACATACTTAAATGAGTCGGAACCCTGGGGATGGACCCGGTCGTGGTCAACATGTCTTTCGGTTGAACATGCCATGCCCCTCAGGTATGAGAATAGATGGTGTCTACAGAGCCAAGCCAAGGAGTTTGCATTTGTCTGAATTCTCTGGGAAGCCATCTTAAATAGGGACTGACATGAGCCCCTGGGTGGTGTGAATGGTTCATCTATTCAACTGCTGAACAAATGTTTCAAAGTTCAAGTCCACGCAGAGGCAACTCAGAAGAAAGGCTTGCTGCGGCTCCTCTGATGGTATAGCTGTCATTTGGGTCCAGAAAGTTCACTACACAGGGATCTCGGATGAGATTCCCTCATCCTGCTTCTCAGAGGGCTCAGTTTATACCCAGCAGGCAGACATTCCGTGGAATCACAGCAAAATCCCATCAGCATCTTCCCCCACCTTCTTGCCTGAATTATGCAGGAAAAAGGTTGTTTTGGGGGAATTAGAGATTTTGGTTAGAAGGGCCACGTTAAGTAATTCCCTGTCCTTGCGATCCCACTTTTAGTGTTTATTTCCATCTCGTGAAGGCTAAATCACTGCGTGAATCTGAATACATTGGCCTCATACCAGCCAACATTAGCACTATGGGCCCCTCGAGACAAATGTATCCTGCTAATTGTATCAATTTCATATTACCTCCCAAAGTACCCTTCATTACTGAAAATATGTCGCTTCAAGAAAAGTTCAAAGCAGAGAGTCCAAGAAGGCAGACTAGGCAGATACACTCTCCAGACCTCCACAACAGCGACCTGAGGAACCAAGTAAAATGGGAAAGGATGCGAACCCCGGGACCCAGAGTGTCAAGGGAAAGAATAAAGATGTCGACCAAATACCAATCGGAAGAAGGGGCTGAATACAAACCGTGAACAAAGAGGCCTACAGAGTGGAACAGGCACGATATGCCTATGTTGAATTATTGTAAGCATTGTTCTGAGCCAGGCAAGAACAAACACCCCACCCTGCTTGCTTAGGACTACGCTGACAGCCACAGGGATAATTGGTAGCTAGAGAGGTTGGCTCCCCACGTAGCCTGCACAGGCTCCTGGTAACTAGAGACCTGGCCCTCCACTCTCTCACACAGTGGGTGGCCACACACCACCTCTATCCACTCCCAGGGTTGTGTTACATTTATTTCCTCATGGTTTTTCCCCTTAGTTCTTCCTCACTCACCTGCCCCCTTTTTCTCTCTTTTCTTCTTCCTCTCTCCTCCCGTCAGTTTTTGATCCAAGAGCATGAGCACATTGCCACCTCTGCATTATGTAGCGGCTGCCCCTACCCCTCCGTGGTTGGCAGTGAGCACCCCTGGAACAAACACTGTGCTCCCACCAAGGGAATGCTACAATCCCGCCACAGCCTTGGTTAGCAGCTCCCACCTGTGCCAATCCGTTCTCCTTTTCCCTTCTTCCCAGTTCCTTTCTCACCACCCCACTTTCCCCCTTTTCTTTCTTGATCCCATAGAGCAAGTACCTGGCAGCTGTTCCCTCGGCAGTCATCAGGGCTTTCCTCGCTTCTTCAGGGTCAGGGATGTGCAGTCCCACAGAGGGATGGCCAAGGTCCCCTGCAACTGTGTTTGGCTAGCACTTGCACCAGTATTGTGCAAGTCTCTGTTAAAAAAAAAAAGTGTATTTAAGTCTTTTTTATAGAAAAGCGTTTGCTTTCCCTTTCTTCTTAGTTCTTCCACTCCCCCTTTCTTTTCCTTCCTAGTCCCTCCATTATTTTTTTCATTCACTCATCCTGCTGAGCAGGTGCCCCGCCCCCTACCTCCCCTGCACTCAGCAGTGCCTTCGGTTGAAGGGAAAGTCTATAGCGTCAGAGGGAAGTCAGCACAATATGATGAGGCAAAGGAAGATACTGGGGAAGCACACGAGCTGAAGGCAACAAAGGTTATTGCTGTTGTACACACAATCCTGCAGTGATGAAGAGCAGTGATCCCTGGGTAGACACAGAGACTGACGTGCAAGGTAAGCAGCTGTGTGAAGGCAAACTACACCCACAGCTGTATAGAGACCAGGTGCATGAATCTGGTGGAAACTGGTGAAAGTCCGGAGACGATAGACATATTTCAAGGCTGGAAACAAACTCACCTCTGTGACCCAATATTCAGCCAAATGAAGGAGAGGCCAGGAGGTGAGTAATAAAACCAGGCAAGTATGCAGCCCTTCGAACAATCAAGCCAAGGAGACCAAAAGGGCAGTGTTTACCTAGAGGTAAAGCTTAGATGGCAGGAAGGGATAGGAAAGAAGGGCAAATGGAAAGGGAAAACCAGGGAGGAGGAGGGAAGGGTGCTGGAACACCGTGGGAATGTAATGAGGAGCACAAAGCGAAATGTGTTTGAATGAACAGAAACCCACTTTGCTCTGTAAACTTTCAAATTACAACCAAAAGTAACAACAACAAAAAAATCAGCAGAAAATAACTTGACCTTGAAAATGTTAAGTGTTACCCCGAATTGGAGCCTTGATTTTTTCTGTCATCATTAGCTGTATCCTCGTGGGCAACTTTCATGGTGACATTTTTCCACCTCCCCAATAATTTTGATTCTGTGTCCACCTGCTTTCAGTCATCTTTCTTGTCATTTCACCCACGGGCCGTCCTCCCCACATGGCCAGGAAGCCACAGCCAAGTTCCTGGGCAGGTAATCAGTTAGCCTGAAATCTGAACAAGCTCAAAGTGGCACAACTAGCATTAGCCAGGCTTCTGCAAAAACACTGGGGCCTGCTCCTTATTCCCTTCCCGCCTTTGAAAGAGCTGTGCTGATAATGTTATCTCTGCTCTCATACTGGAGAGCTGAGAGCGCCAGTGTTAGCCAAGCACAACATGTTTAAGGAAAGGTCTGTATGGTTGGCCGAGATTATGAAAATCCCCGACCTTGAAGACAAAAGCCATTGGTTTGAGCCTTGACCCTGACATTTACAGGTTTCAACCTTGAGCAAGTACCTTCCCTTGAATAAACATTGGTCTTGCCCCAATAGAGACGTTGTTGCCTAACACCCAAGGGTCCTTGTGGGCATGAGTCATTGAGTGATAAGGGAGACTATTCAGAACAAAAACTTTGTCTGAGTTGAGATCATGCTTATTACGCTGTATTAAGGGCTTATCGAGAGCTTATAACTCAACAGATTCCTTTGCAGACTGTATGCTGCTGTTTGTCAGTTCTTAGCATTGATAATCAGACTTCTCAAATTTGTACCCTAAAACTAATAGCTTGGAACTTCTCCCCTTTCTTTCTCTGCCCACACTTAGAGTGAGGTGTCAATTCAGAGTCTTGGATTACCTCAGGTGCTGCTATATAGATTTGATGGTGCACATTTACCTCTTTACTTGTGGGTAAGGTAGAAGGGCGATTTCTCATCACAAAGCTTATAGACTAGCGTTGGAAGTATGTAGGCATCACTGAATGTCTCTTTATGAACAAAAGGAAGAAAGACCTACGGCCATTCATGTGGGATAGGAACCCTGACCAGGGCAGTGAAGGCATGCATATTTATAGTAGTTATGCTTTACTAGTGAGGTCAGTGCTGGTTCAGTGGCAGAATCCTGGCCTTCCCTGCAGGAAACCTGTGTTTGATTGCTGGCCAACATGCTCATGTGAAGTCATCACTGATCTGGCCATAGAGGCTTTGTCTGTTACTCTGAACTGAACCCATGTCACTGCAGCTTCCAGACCACGATGGGTTAGGAAGAAAGTGCTTGCAATCTACTTCCAAACCCAACCAGGGAACACCCATGCATCACACAGGTAAAATTCACCACCCATCACGGGGACAGCACAGAGCCTGGCAGCATTGCATTCCTGTGTGTGTGGAACTACCTGTAGTATTAAATTAAGTTTGGTGGGGAGGTGGGGAGAGGCCTGCCCCCACCGCTACTACTACCTACTGGTTCAGTAAGCACTATTGTACGGTTGTGATATATAAGTATTATATTGAAGTCATCGAGAGCATGAGAGATAGAAGAGATATTACAATGATGCAGTCAGACGCATTACATGGTAGCATTGCTCACCTCAACCCAGCTTGGTGGTCCACGTGGAGAGAGGGGTAAGGGAAGGAGGGCTAGGGAACAAGGGAGAGAGGATGGGAGAGAAGGGGTAGAGAAGGGAGCGACCAGGGAGAGACAGGTCCAAGAGTTCAGAGAGAGAGGTCAGAGAGCTCTATATTGCTGACCCACACCTATATACCTTTTGGGGACATGCCAGCCCACTAATTACAGGTAGAGACATATGTCACAGGGAGGGTTTGCACTATAGGATACACAGTAATGAGGAGGGGTGGTCTAGGGACATATGTGCAATAGGAAGAGGAGGGATTGGGGCATACACATGACAAGATGGGCGGATCCCAGATTCAGGATGTCACAGAGCCAGTTTGGCCTGTTCTGGGCCCAACTGATAGAGACCTTTATCAGTAGGATGCAAACTCCGCCCACAGGAGCCTGTCCATTGTCCCCAGCAGCAGGGAGCAGGCCCAGTGTAGTCTGGCAACTGATCGCCCTCAGGGGAGGGGGAATGCCTGCGCATCTGACCTCCCCCCACAACTACCATGAGTTAGAACCGGCTCTGTCACATCCCACATCCCCACACTGAATTAGGGTATATCACATAATATTCTAACTCTGCTGGGAACTTTTTGGCATTAAAGAGCCATCCATATTTTTAGAAAATAGATGAACTTACCAGTCAGATTATTGGTGAGGGCATCTTTAGTGTGTTAAATGAGACAGTAGCAAAGAGTAGTAACTTTTACAGATATTCAAAAATTTGGAGTAGTAAGAAAACTTCCAATACGAGAACACTACGCTGGGATCTGGTGAAAGGGGCAGGTTAGAGGGGTGTCCTTTCACCGCACGTAGTCAGTGTGTGTGCTGAGCCCCTGATCCAGGAGGCAGCACCATGCGAAGACGAGCACAGCCGCAAGATTGGAGTAAAACTCGTTCGCAACCTGCAGGATGTGGATGACTTGACTTCAACTAGTTAAGAAACCTCGAACACTCACTGCTGAAGAGAAAAGATTGCAGCCTTCACTATGGATCGCAGCTCAACATAACGAGGAGCCGAAACCCTCCCGACTGGACCGAGGAGGGTTGGTGTTCTTTTTCTTAGGTGCTGCCCAGGCCGTCCAATTCATAGCAGCTCTGTGCACAACAGCACAAAGCTCTACCTGTGTCAGTCGTCTGAGGGGCTTCCTCGTCTTCCGTAACCCTGAACTTTACCGAGATGGTAACCTTTGCTAGGGACTGGTCTCTCTGGCTGACATACCCTAGGTATGTGACAAGAAGTATTTGAGATGAACCCACCTCACTTTTAAGGTACACTCTGCTTGTACCTCTTCAACTCACGTTGTGTTTGTTCTTGTGTCATTTCATTGGTCTATGTAATACTCTTCACCAGCACCATAATTTTTTTTTGGATTTAATTTATTTATTATTTTGATAGTGGTTTTCAAAGGAGACAGAAGCAAGGAAACAGTTGATAGTCCTTTCCAATAATTTCCAGTTAAATTTTGTTTTAAATTTCTTAAGCTATTTAATACCCTCATGTTGTCCTCACTTAAGCTTCTAAGATTATCTTTGAAATGATTTTTGATATCTTTGGGTTTTTATTTACTTCCTAAGTTAACTCAGAAAGTAGACAATTTCTTTAAAACATTTTATTAGGGGCTCATACAACTGTTATCGCAATCCATACACACATCAATTGTGCAAAGCGCATTTGTACATCATTCTCAAAACATTTTCTCTCCACTTAAACCCCTGGCATTAGGTCCTCATTTTTCCCCTCCCT
>NW_022109491.1:35668448-35670351 GCF_000313985.2 Echinops telfairi
CTAGTGTGCTTCTTCCATGTGGGCTTTATTACTTCCCTACTAGATGGCCACTTATTTAACTATAAGCCCTTAAGACCCCAAACGCTCCATCTTTTAATAGCCAGGGACCATCAGCTTTCTTCACCACATTTGCTTATGTACCCATTTTGTCTTCAATGATCGTGTGCAGAAGGTGAGTATCATACATTGCCACATTATTAAAACAAACTGTTCTTGTACTGAGGTAAGATTTAAGCATGGGCCCAAAATCCATCTGTTTCTTTATTGTATATGTGTGTGTGTACAAATACACCTATCTTTTTATATTTATATATCTATATTTATACCTTTATATATAATTTTTACTTTCTTATTCTTTTCTCTTTTTTTTTCTTTGCTCCTGCCCCACTATCATGTTTACCCATCGTTCACTTCTCAGTAATTCCTCTCGGATACATTTCAATTGATCCAACATGACCAGGAAGGCTATACCCTCCTATTATTAATCTTTCTTTATCATCCTGATGAACCGTTTTCTTCATACAGTTCAGCTTCTCATATTATTTGCTCAACATACACATCAAATGATTATGGTGAAAGGATGCAATTCCGATCCTTAAACGATGCTGTCTCTTCCTGGTCTGTGAGAGTGGCTGCCATTTGGCCGGTATGCACATTCTACATGAGCACACTTAAATGTTCTAGAATTCCCATATTCTAGAAGTTACATATCCTTTTTGATGATTCACATTATCAAAAGCTTTTCAGAGTCAGTAAAAATAGGTAAATATATTCTGGTATTCCCAGTTTCAGCTATGAGTCTTCTGATATCAACACTCATCTATCTTCTCATCTGAAACTAGTTTGAATTCTGGCAGCTCCTTGTCTGTGCCCCACTGTAACCATTCCAGGATTGTCTTTGGCAGAATGTTACTTCTCTGTGATATTAACGGTATCGTTCGATAATGTGCACATGCTCTTGGATCACCTATCTTTGGAGTGGGCATGAATATGAATCTTTTCCAGTCAGTTGACCAGGCAGCTAGCGCTCTTCCGAATGTTGTGGCATGCATGAGTGAGAGCCTCCTGCATGCAGCTGGTAGTCCACGGTTCGCAGTGCCTTGGTTTTCACCAATGCCGTCCATGCTGCTGAGACTTCCTCCTCAAGACCTCTGGTTCTGGGGCATCGCTGCCTTCTGAAATGGCTGGACTTCAATCAGATACTTTGCTACAATGACTCCACGTAGTCCTTGCACTTTTATTTATTTTTGTCATTTATTTGCTACATTTTCTGCATCATTCAATATTTTACCCACAGAATCTTCAGTTTCAACTCAAGGCTTGACTTTTTTCTTCCCTTCTTTCAGCTTGAGAAGTGCTAAGTAGTTTCCCTTTTGCTTTTCTAAGTGCAGGCCTTTGCACATTCCATTATAATGCGTTGTCTTCGTCATCCGTCCTATGAAATCTTGTGTTCATTTCTTTTGCTTCATTTATTCCTTTTGCTTTGACTGTTCTAGATTAAAGATCAAGCTTCAGAGTGTCTTTTGTCATCCATTCTTTCGTCACTTATGTATGATATCGTTAATGTTATCCCACAACTCTTCTGGTCTTTGGTAATTAGCATTCAGTGCATTAACTTCATTCTTTTTACAGTTTTACTGAACTCCAGTTCACATACATACAATTCAGTTACATATTAAAGAGTTGGGCACTCATCAACACAATCAATGTTAGGATATTTTCTTCTTTCTTGTACTCGTTAATATTACCTCCCCATTTCTCCGCAGCCTCCCCTGAAGTAGCCCTATTATTCCATTCCCTACCTCTGGAGGTTGACCTGTCCTGGATTTCATGTACAGGGAAACATACAAAACAAAAACCTAACTAGAATGACGATCAAATGTATTCTTGAGATGGTCTCCAA
>NW_022109491.1:35671508-35672914 GCF_000313985.2 Echinops telfairi
AAAAAAAGCAGAAAGTATGTACAAATGAATCACCATGTCAAGCCCAATGTAATCAAAACACAGTGAAGCCTGTGAGAGCTACACCTTGATGGGCTGCCTTGTTTTTCCAAGTCTCACAAGTTTTCTCCCTCTGGCAGGGTGCTGTGTACTGGAAGAAAACATGGGAGTTCTCCTTGTCTGACGAGGTTCTCCCTTACACAGATGTCAGCGTTCACAGCTTTTATTGAATAAAAAGTAGCTCCTGTGCACTTCGTGTCCATGGGTCGGCCAGATGACTACCACATTTGGCTACTGAGTGGAAGACTGGAGTCTGCCAGAGGCCCCTGGGCAGAAATGCCTGGAGATTTTGAAATGCCTTCTACTTTTGGAAGAGCAGCCATGGGAAACCCTACAGAGTGCCCTTCCGACACCCTGATGGGCTCACCTTAAGCTGGAGTCAACTCCACAGCAGCTGGATTTAGCCGAGGAGCTCTTTAAGTCTTGTGGTATTATTGTGCTCTGCTGATGAATTTAGTGAAAACTCAATGGCCCAGATTATGGTACTAAATTCCTTAGAACTGTTTTTCAACCTAAGGTGTAAATAGAGGAGTGTGCAGTGGTAGCTGCTTTCAGACACCCATGAATGGGAACCCAAGTATGGGGTATCTTTTTAATTGGATTGCTGACTGAAGCCTTGTGATTCTCCATCCTGGGAGTGAAGAGGTCAGGAAGGACATGCTGGCTTCATTCTCTGCACATTCTTCTTGGAATTGTCCTTTCTTAATGCATGTGGCCAAGCCAACTGATTAATAGAACTCTGCCAACGGTAACCAAATGAATAGTCAAATGGGATATGAAACATTTCAAAAGTGAATGTTTTTAAGTCTCTTGAGTAGCAAAATTGCATTTCTTTACACATGTAATCTCATGTCAGTAAATTACCTGAACCTAAAAATGCTAAGGAAATAATTGTGTTTTTGTGAATGCTTTGAGGGGGGTTTTAGAGTTTACAGTGGAAATATCTGCCACTATGAACACGTACCTTCTGCTCTACAGATTTTCTTGGTAAGTGCCGTACAAACAGTGTTTACTTTAGCCTCCTGACAGTCCTGGGAGCACCAGGGACATATGGGTTATGCACGAGGCCACTAACTGTAAAGCCAGCAGTCTGAACTGACCAGCACCTCCACAGTAGAAAGATGAGTCTTTCTGCTCCCATAAAGATTTACAGCCTTGGTCTGAGGGGCCAGCCCCAATCCCAACTACCACGTGGACACCTGCCCCTCCCCTAAGAAAAATTTATTTCAAAGGATGGCACTGAATCTGCAGCTCCAGGAGAGGGACATATCTGACCGGAGCACACAGGAGCAGATGACGGGGGAGGAGGAGAGAGTGGAACACATCCTCGCCCACCAGGCCTTGAGGAC
>NW_022109491.1:35674606-35681410 GCF_000313985.2 Echinops telfairi
AGCAAATGTTTTGAGAATGATGAGGGCAATGAAGGTACAAATGTGCTTTGCACAATTGATGTATGTATGGATTGTGATAAGAGTTGTATGAGCCCCTAATAAAATGATTACAAAAGAAAGGAAAAGATTGACAGCTTCGGAAACCCACAGGGGCATTTCTACTCTGCCCCATGGGGTTGCTCTGAGTCAGAATAGAGTCAGTAGCAGTGAGTTTGGTTTATTTATTTTTTTAGCAGTTCTGTTGTTAGTGAGCTTCTTTTCACTCATTTTGCGCACGATTACAAAATTGAGGCTTAAGTGCGCTGTATAACTTGTCCAAAATTACCTTCATCAAAGACTGAGCACAAAGACTGGTACCGGCTAGCCCACTAAAACCCAACCCCCTGCGGTTGAGTTGTTTCCAACTCACAGTGATCCTATAAGACTTAGAACTGCCTCCAGGGTTCCCAGGGTTGGAATCTTTAGGGACGCAGACAGCCTCCTCTGTCTCCCACACAGTGACTGATGGATATGAACCACAGGTGTTGGCTTTAGTAACCGAGCACTGTAACCATGACTCCACCAAAGTTCCTAGCTACCCACTATGATTCTCCAAGTGTGGTCATGACAGCCCTGGGGATTGTTGGGAATGCAGCTTCTCAGGCACCACAGCATCTTCTGAATCAGGCAGCGGTGCGGAGGCTCGGAGCTCTGGGTGCCGAGAGTCCTTCGGGGGATGCTTCTGAAGCAGGCTCATGTGTGAGACCCACTAGGCACAAGATAAGGTAGGGAGTGAGTTTTAGACTTTTTTGTTTTTGAATTTAATTTAATTTATTTATTTTTTAAACATTTTATTAGGGGCTCATACAACTCTTATCACAATCCATACACACATCAATTGTGTAAAGTGCATTTGTACTTCATTCACAAACATTTTCTCTCCACTTAAACCCCCGACATTAGGTCCTTATTTTTCCCCTCCCTCCCTGCTCCCCCCTCCCTCATGAGCCCTTGATAGTTTATAAATTGGTATTTTGTCATATCTTGCCCTGTCCGACATCTCCCCTCACCCACTTTTCTGTTGTCCGTCCCGCAGGGAGGAGGTCACATATAGTGTTAGACTTCTTGAGAAGGAAAAAAAAAAGAATCCATGTAAAGTTCTTTAAAGCAAACCTCCTTCAAACAAGCAGTGCAGAGAAAGACGAAACTGGAATGGAAGCAACTTTTCTTTTTTTGAGAGAGGCTGATCATTGTAAATTGATGATAATACTCCCTCCCTCCCTCCCTCACGTACTGCCATTGTGTGGATTCCTCCTGGTAGCAATGCAATAGGACAGAGTAGAACTTCCCTGTGGGTTTCCAGGACTGTAAATTTTTACAGTAGAAAGCCTCATATTTTCCCCTGGTAATACTACAGAGGTGATTTATTGAGCCCTTCATGTACCAGACACACAATCCATCTGTAAACGCTTCAACATCCGAAGTGTTTTTATTTTGTGCATTTTTCATATGAGGAAAGAGGAGCTCAAAAGAGCTAATGCTAAATTGCCAATGGTCCAACATGCAGTCATTGATGGAACTGGATCACACAACTGAGAGGGAGAACAACACTAAAATTCAGAATGGCTTCTAATTTGGAAACACATTTTTACGTATGATTTTATGTAGTTAATTAAAGATTTTTACTTTTTAATTAAAAAAATATTCTGGTTGATTTAACTCTTTTAATCAGAAGTTTGCTTTGTCTACTCCAGATAATTATAACACTACTTCCAGGACTTCTTAATCTGATTGTCTTAGAGGATGGGGGATTGAATCAATTTATTTTTCACATAATTGCTGCTCTGCCTTCTGATCAATAAGTGTCAAGGCTTTTTGAGACTGTAATTTCAAAAAATAAAAATCCAGTAAAATGTACAGTATTAAAAAGAACTTAATTCTTTCAGTCAGTGAAACCCACTGCCATCAAGTAGAATCCAATGCATAGCACTCTTCGGACACAGTACAGTTTCTGAGGCTGTAAATCTTTACAGAAACTGCCTCTTCTGTGAAGCAGCTGTAAGGTACAAGCCACTAAGGTTTCCATTAGCAGCCTGTGATAGGTAGGTTTATTGTGCCAACCTGGTCAATAAACACGTGGGATTAATTGAAGGGCAGTTTAATTGAAGGGCTCTTTGATGATCGGACCAGTGTGTGGCTGCCTTAGCTGGTTCTCTGCCTCAACTGGCAAGCTACACTACCTGAACCCAACCCGTGGACTGTATTGCTGTAGTTTGAGGTTCTTTCAAGGCCTGCTTCCCCACTCTACTAGAGTATGCATCGCTTGAGCTGGGGACTGTCGGACCCTATCATCTGGCTGACTGGTGGTGACCTGCCTTGCTGTTTGCTGCTTGTGGCCAGATTGCCTGAATTGCTGTACAGAGGACTCAGCTGTCTGCTTCCTTGACTTGCACCCAGTAGCCCTCTTGACGTGAAGGACTGCCAGTGTATTAGCTGTCTCACAGAAGTGAGTTGCACTGAGCCCTTTGTACTGCTCTGTATACTAATTAGCTGTTTATTTCTTATGTTGGATCTATCTATCTATCTATCTATCTATCTATCTATCTATCTATATCTGTCTATCTATCTATCAAATTATAAGTGTCCTGATGTTGTTTCTCTAGAGAACCCTGTCTACAATACGGCCCAACACTTAATCTATTGTGCCACTAAGGCTCCTTTGGTCAATGGAAATCGATATAAAATATTTTTACCAGATAATATTTTAATACATAGTGTTCATAATAATTCAAATGGATCCTTATAAATTAAGAGAACATGGCTTGTAGCTTACTTTTTAAATGAAACACAGATGAGTGATTACTTTGAATTGGTGCTTGGTCAAAATCACTTCATAGGCCGTTGCAGTCTAACTTCCTGGCACCCAGCGAGTTACCCTGAGGACGGCTGTGCTGTCGCCTCGGCCTCTCTCCTGCTTCGCATCCTCTTCTACCAAGGACTCAAAAGGGCAGATGGTTTTCTTGACTTCGGTGACAGACAAGAGACCCTCCTTTTTGGATGCTCACCAAAGCCGGTTGTTGGGAAATTATTTGCAACTAAACAAAAGACTTTTTGTATTGGGGGTGAAATCTTTGCCAGAGAGCCCTTTCTAAAACCTTGTAATACAGATAGTTTGTTAAGGACATGGGTTTGGAGTTAACAATAAGAGGTTCAATTCTGGCCGTGCTCCTGAAGAAATAGGACAATGAGGTAGTCGTTAGCTTTAAAAAATCAGGTGTATTAAAAATACATACATACATACACATATACACATACATACATACATACATACATACACACACATACATACACACATATATACATACGCCAGTTTACAAATAACAGTAAGCTATTTGCCGTGGAATCCAGTGAGGCCGGGCACATGGCCACCCTCTCTGACACAGTGGAACTGCTTTATAGCTAGTCCCAGTAGTCCCAGGCTGTAATCTTATGGAAGCAGAATGGCACTTCTTCCTTTCCCATTTTCTCAGGTATTAGTCCTGCTTCATGGTCTGAAGGTGTTCCTTACCCGTTTCTTCACTTTCTCCCATTCCTCTTTCATTTGAGTTTTCCCTAATCCTTTGCATTCTCTATTCTGCCTTGGCATCCGCTTGCTACAGGCCTAACTGGTCGTCCTGGCCTTCCTCACAGTGCAGGGAGGGCTTGTGCTAAGCTTCTGAGACTCTGAGGCACTGTTCTGATGCCCATTCTATGGTCACTGCAGACTTCCCTAGGTGGTGTTTCATTGGTCCCCGGGGACATGTTCCAGTAACTGGTGAACTCCTTTTAGATTTATTGCAGCTGCACAGAGCCAGCATCGGCCCGAGAGCCAGTGGGAACTGTGTATTTTGGAGGCCAAATATAAGCGAGTTCAGAAGACAAAAGTGGGAAGGGGGTGACATACCTTACACCTATTGTGGAAAGAGGCAGATTGTAAGCTGGGTTATTTACGTGGGAAATGCACATGCTCGAGGGGAAACTCCGTGAAAGTCTCGAGATTCTTTTCCCCTCAGTGACTGCAGCCAACATTGTTTAACGTCTTGTCATGAACCCAAAACCAAACGCCCTGCCTCTGAGTTGCTTCTGACTCACAGGGACTGAATAAATCAAAAACAAACTCGCTGCCATCCATGCAGTTGATGGCGTCTCATAGTGACCCTATAGGACACAGTAGCACTACCCCTGTGGGATTCTGTAACCCCTTGCAAGAGTAGAGAGCCCCATCTTTGCTCCACAACGGTGGCTGGTGATTTCCAACTATGACCTTGCAGCTTCAGCCCAATGCCTAACCACTATTAGGCTTCTTATAAGCCACCCAGACTCCTAGTAGGACAGAGTAAAACTGTTCCAGAGGGTTTCCAAGGCTGTCATCTTTAAAGAGCCAGCCTGCCACATCTTGCTCCTGAAGAGCGGCTGGTGGTTTCAAACTACTGACCTTGCTGTCAGCAACCCATTGCATAACCACTAAGCCACAAGGGTTTCTACTGCCTCCACAGCACTAGCAACATATATATATTACAGGTGTTTCATAGCCCATTATAGCTCATGGCTACCATGATGGGCAATGCCAGTAGAGAATATTTCTATCATAGCGGAAAATCCGTTGGACAGTGTTCACTGATCTAGTTCAGGCATCGGCAAACTTATGGAAGAGCCAGTCCCTGACAACAATGTAAAACTCATTTGAGAGCCATAAATATATTTTTACAAACAAATGAAATCACCATTAGCTAAATAAATATCCTTTAAAAGCTTTAGGTTTTATTTCAAAGCCAAGTGCAGGTACCAAAGATCCACATACAGCTCAGTTTGCCGACCCCGATCTAGTTGAAAACCTTACAGAATTATTGTGATTCAATGCTTGGGTATGTGTGAAATGTCGTACATGACAACCTAAGTCAAATGAAAACTGTTCCGAGTGTTGAGATGTTCTCATTTTTAATTCTTGGATCCCAGTGAGGTTGGGACCAGTTTTCCCAGTTTCCAGAAGAGAAAAGTGGCTCCTGACAAAGATTAAGCTCCCTTGCCGCAGTTCTCCCACACCGTCCGGGGAGGAGACTAACATCTGAACAAAGGAGTGGCAAAGCTGGGCCCCACAGCCATTGCAGGGGTGAGCTCCTATGCAGCGCCTCCTGATCCAAAAGCCACACGAATTGTCACAACCTTGGCGTGCCCCCCAGCCCATCTCACTCACCTCCACCCACTAGTCCGCCTGTCCAGGAAAAGAACAGAGGAGCCCCTGCACAGCCAGTGTTCAAGTGAAGAGTTCATGCATTTGCTCGCTAATCCAAAACAGCTATCCCTCCCTGGTAGTAGGACTCCCTGGATGGTATGGATGATTATACACATGGCTACTAGCTGAAAGGTTGGCAGTTTGAACCCACCCCGAGGCACCTTAGAAGAAATACCTGGTGATTTATTTCTGAAACACTCAGCGTCGCCAGGAGTGAAAATCAATAAAGCTAGCAAGCAGTAAGAGTTTTGACTATACTGTATTTGATGGTTAGCCTCTAGAGGAGGAAACTATAGAACCATTCACAATTAACACAAGCAGTGATGACGGTTGAGAGGACAGAATAGAACAAGAAATAACCACAAATGAAATTCTATGCTACCTTCACCCAGGCACATTCCTCTTTGTTAGCGGATTCAGCCAACTGAGTCCCACTTAACATTTATAATAATATTTTAAATTGATGTAAAGAAGTATATTTTACTCCATTTGAAAGTAACTTAAATCCTTGAAAGATACGATGTGAGACTGAGCAAGATAAATTGTGATACCTAGTGATGTTGGAACAACATGTATCAGGACAAACTGTATTGTAAACTAATGTGAAGACACAACTTGTTTTGTTTTGTTTTCATTTGTCCTTGAAGAGATAGGAACAGTGTCTCTGGAAGCTTGCCGTGGCTTAAGCCCTTGGTACAGGGATCCTTGAGCCTGAAGTAGCTTCTAGCCATTGTGATTCCAGCAGAAGTGATTTCTCTTGTCTCATTCAAACAGAATGAGGCCCGCCGGCCCCCAACTTGTTCAGCAGTCTCACAAAAGGAGTTCCTCTTCCTTTCTGTCCATCTCTCCGAGTGGCCTAAGGAAAGAAAGCACTGCGCAGGATGAACTAACATCTCCTTGAGCTATAAAGTGTGACCGTGATGGATGTTAACTGAGTCATAAGGGAAATGAAGTTCTAGGCCCCTGGAAAAAGTTCCAGTAGGCTTTGTTGCCTTACCGGAGAGTTCTATTGCCATGTGTCAACTGCAAGACAAACAGATTTGCAAAGGAGAAAGCACTTGGCTTCCTTTTATTTATTTTAAAATATGTCCTCTGCAGTACCCAGTCTGTAGGGGGGTTTTCTTGACAGTGGGATTTACGATCCCTGATCTGGTCGTGGAGGAGGCCCTGGTTCTCGTCAACAGGTACCAAGGTGACAGTGAGAAAAGAACGGAGGCCGTGAGCCTTTTACCTCCCAGAGTCCGATCCTCAGTCTTCTTAGCAGGGGTGAGGAGAAACCTAAGAAGGTGGTATTTGAGCTCCTTTCAATCTGATGGCCACATGAGCTTCATGATTGCTTTCTGATTTTTCATGGGTATTTCCAGCATATTTGGTCTGAGAACATTTCTCCTACAATTGATGAGCTTATCTTTTGTAGGGCTTTGTCAGGAACTTTGGCTTTCGCACTAGTCAGGACTTTTTTATGATCCCCCCCACCCCACCCCTGGGGAGTAATTTTGTTCTGGCAATTGCTTCTCTTGACAATTGATATGTTTTTAGTCTTACAAATTACA
>NW_022109491.1:35681510-35686007 GCF_000313985.2 Echinops telfairi
CCTGGCTCGTTCTCTCTCTCTCTCTCTCTCTCTCTCTCTCTCTCTCACTTTCTCTTTCTCTCTCTCTTCCCCCTGCCCTTTGGCTTTTGTTACTAGGAAGCAGAGTCAAATGGACATACTATTCTAAGTGTGAAAGACCTTAGAGCAAGCCCCTCTGAAAGCAACCTTTTCCTCTGTTCTGATTTACTCTCTGACCTTTTCCCTCTCTCTTCTCATGGATCCCTGGTGGCGCTGTGGTTTTGAACTGGGCTGCTAACTGCAAAGTGACAAGTTCAAACCATAAACCACTTCTCAGGAGAAAGAAGGGACTTTCTTCTCCTGTGAAGAGTTAGTCTTGGAAAATCACTGGGGCCTTTCACTGAGTCAGTATTGACCTGATGGCAATGGGTTTGGTGGGGTCCTTTTTTTTTGGGGGGGGTTATTTTTTTGGGTTGGTTTGGATCCTGCCCAGGTTTCATACCCAGTTTTGAAATTATTTCTTTTTATGAAATTCAAATGGTGCTTTTGGCTAAATAGGGATTCCCAAGAGGCTCCACAAAAGTACCACTAACCTCTCAGTAGAGTTTGTATGATTTAGAGAAAGGTTCCATTCATACAGGCAGAGCCCCTCATTGCATTGCTCCTGTAGTTGTACATCTGCCTGTGACAGAGGAGAGATGATGGTGGTTTGGACCAAGGTGATAGTGATGCATAAGGATAAAATATACATTTATGCCAAGGGCTCAAGCAGAAAGCAAATGTTTTGAGAATGATGATGGCAACAAATGTACCAATGTGCTTGATAAGAGTTGTACGAGACCCCAACAAAATGATGGGGGGAAAAAAGACATTTATGAAAAATCCCATAGAACTAGACTTCTTAAAGGAGACAAGAAAAAAACACAAGGGAAAATTCAGGGATTATATAGTTTTTTGTTTCAATAAATTCATGAATGCAATGATGAACACATTACCACATCCCTTTTACCTGCTTTTTTACTCTGGCCAGGGGAACGAACAACAGAAACCATGGGGGAAGTGAGACAGCAGATGGTGTAAGATATGAAAATAATAATAATTTATAATTTATCATGGGGTCACGAGGGTGGGGGAAGGGAAGGAAAAAAGAGCTGATAACCAAGGGCTCAATAGAAAGTAAATATTTAGGAAATGATGGCAACATATGTACAAATATGCTTGATACAATTGATGTTTGGATTGTTATAGGAGCTGAAAGATAAATGATCTTTGTAATACAAAAGTATGTAATAAAGTACAATAAAATGAACTTTTAATTTAAAAGAAGTATCTTGAGAAGGCATGGCGTGGTGACAGGGATAAGGAATGAACTCTGGCTCGAGCATGTTAACTTTGAGAAATTCCTGTGGAGATGTGAAGTGGAAGGATAACTCAGGGAGGACTGACAGGGATTAGAGACCTGGCAGCCACAAGCAAACAAATGGTATTGAAGGCATGGGACCGAGTGCATTCTGACACAATAGAAGTGAGAAATCACGAAACCCAGTTTGGGGAACATGTAAGAGTTGGGTACAGAAGGAAAAGGCAGGAAGAGAGATTAAGGAAGTAGAACAAAGCTGGCATATTTTACATTGGAGAGTGTTTCAAAAGGAGGAACTGGCAAGCAAATCAAGTTGGGAAAGGAATATGTTGGCAGTTAACTCTCAGGGAACGATAAGAATGCACCTCAGATGGAGTCTGTCAAACATGGATGGAACAGAGATGGTGGACCTGAATCAGACCTCCAGTGGATTCCCTCCGTCTATAGTCCAGGGATGTGGAAAGTCTCGCTCTGTCAGACAGGGAGCCTTGTAAAGGCATTTTGGCAGATACAGTTAGGTTAATGTGTATAACACCTTATCATTTTATCTCCCTTTTGACCCACTTTAAAGTTGTTTCAGTTTTTAATATTTCTGCTTTCTATACTTTTTTTTACCTGCTTTCTTTTCTATTGAGGTTTTCTCTTTGATTTCGTCCTTGCTGTTGGGTTTTCGTGATTCTTGTTTTTGATTTGTATGTTCTTCCACAAAACCTTAGCTATCATGCTACTGACATGCGCACAGCAGCATTCATCTTTCGGTCACAAGCTTCTCTTTGGCCAACTAAAGGAAATCTAAAACTATTCCATTTATGAACTTTGATCTCAAACTTCAGATGCCTCTCTACTTATGGTCTTTACAACTTTGCTAAAGTTTATCAACAGAAACTTCTAGCTCAAGAGTTATACTATTTATAACTATTCAAAGTGTAGGGATTTCCTTTCATATAAAATAACTGTTTCAGTAACAAATAGCACTATCCAGACTATAAAGTACTAACTCCTAATTCTTCTTCTTAATGTTTTTGAAAAGGTTTCTTTACTGGTTTCAATCCTGCAAGCCAGATATGTAGCCGAGACCGCTACCTTACCTGAATGACTTGCATTCATTCTCGAAGGCCAGTCAATGTCTAGTACGAACTTCTGAGAAAAGCCTTTTCTAAAAGCTCAAACCACAGGGGAAAATGCCATTTTTGAGATTTAAAAAAAAAAAAAGTCACATTAGCTCGTGTTCACATTTTACCACCACTTTTACATATTTGAATCATACTTTATTAATAATAGACCACTGACTACATTGTAACTGTGTACTAAGTTCTGTGCATTCCCCCCTTCACTTAATTCTCACGAGAAACCTAAAAGGTAAATTTAAATGCTTCCAGTTTTTAGACAAGGATTCTGCGATTTAGGGAAGTTCCTCCAGAAGAAAGCCATGTCATCAGCAGCAAGGCTGGGATAGGAATTCAGGTCCATTTGGCTCCAAAGCAAAGGTCGAACCATGCTTCGTCTGCTGCCTCATTAATGGTTCTATCTGCAGGGCTGATCATTGGCCTGGTACAGAATTGAAATAAGTATAACTGTGAGGGAAACGCCAGCCCCCCACAAATAATCTCGGGTTCGATAGGCTCAATTGTATGATTGATATATATAAAGATTATAATAAAGTCATAGAGAGCCTGAGAGATAGAAGAGAAATTGAAATAATGGAGTCAGACACATTTCATAGTAGCATGCTCACCTCTGCCCCGCTTGGTGGTCCATGTGGAGATGGGAGACCAGAGGGCAGGAGAGAGGGGGAGAGGAAGGAGGACAAGGGGAAAGGGAACAGGGGAGTGAGGACCAGGGGAGAGGAAGGGGGAGTGGAGAAAGGAGAGAGGAAGGATATGGGGGAGCTCTCTTTATTGCTAACCCAGGCTTTTATATATCTTTGGGGAGTTTGCAGGCCCCCTAATTACAGGTAAAGACATACGTCACAGGAAGGGGGTTGCACGATAGGTTATACAGTAATGAGGGGGACAATCTAAGGGTATCCACGCAATAGGAAGGGGAGGTATTAGGGGTGCACATGTGACAAGATGGGAGGATCTTAGATTCAGGATGACAGCCTAATTTTGGATGTCACTGAGCAGGTTTGACCTGTTCTCTGGATCTCCATAGAAACCATTGTCAGTAGGGTGTGAACCCCACATACAGGGACCAGACTGATGGTCCCAAGCCTTCAGTGAGAAGTAGCCCATTGTCCTTACCAGCAGGGAGTGAACCCTACCTGTGGTGGGACCAGACAGTGGCTTAATGCCTCCTAAGAGAGGATATCTCTAAGCATCTTACCTCCCACCATGTGCTGGCAAACAGCCTCTAATGCTTGGCATATCTTTGGGGGAGACAAAGCTGGGGAAAAGTCTCTTTATATAACATATGTAACATATATGTTATATAACATAAAAATTCTTCTCAAAAAGCTGGAGCCCTGGCAACATACTGAGTTAATTGTTAGGCTGTAGGTCAGCAGTTCAAACCCACCAGCTGCTCCATGGGAGAAAGATGAGGCTGTCTGCTCCTGTAAAGATTTGCAGTCTCAGAAATCCTAAGAAGCAGTTCACTCTGTTCTATTGGGTGGCTATGAGTTGGAATCAACTCATTGGCAGTAAGTTTGGGGTCAACAAGTATCCAAACTTGTTCATGTGCCCTACATGTAGGTCTCTAATTTCTAACACTTTGTGGTGGCCCAGTATCTTGACATTGGATTTCCCTTGGTGAATGTAACTGCTTCTCTGGAGTTAGGAAGATGCATTTTGTTGGGAGAAACTCAATATTGAAACTGTGTTTAAATCTTAATCCTGTAATGACTGTTTATTTGCTTTCAGTCACTGCCTTGAGCCATCATGTGCCAGAAAGATTCCTTACTGCTGGCAGTGCAATTATCTAGGAAGACCGATTCTTTTGATCATACAAAGAGCATGTGGGTTTGTTGACTCATGAGTGCCAAGTCTTAGTGTAATGCAAATAAAGAGGGCATTTGGGTTGATTTCCTGAACATCCTTTTCTCGTGGTTTTCTGGTGTTCCTAAACACAATGTTGTTGCTTTAGGTGCCTTTGGGTTGATACCACTGTGCACAACAGAACGAAACACTGCCCAGGCCTGCACCATCCTCACAGTTGTCCCTCTGCTTGAGCCCATTGTT
>NW_022109491.1:35686502-35723757 GCF_000313985.2 Echinops telfairi
ACCCCCCTCCCCCCTACCCTCTTGGTAGCGCTACTCCCATTACTGTTCCTGAGGGGATTTATCTGTCCTGGATTCCATGTGTTGAGAACTTTTATCTGTACCAGTATACATGATCCAGTCTAGCCAGATTTGTAAGGTAGAAGTGGGCTCATGATAGTGGGGGGTGGGGTTGGGAAGCATTAGTGAACTAGAGAAATGTTTTGTGTTCTGTCAGTGCTGTGCTGCACCCTGGCTGTCTCTTTCTTTCCTTCTGACCCTTCTGTGAGGGAATGTCCAATTGTCTCCAGATGGGCTTTGGGTCTCCACTCTGACCCCCGTCACTTGCATTGATATATTTGTTTTGGGCCTTCTGATGCCTGATACCTGATCCCGTCAACACCTCGTGATCACACAGGCTGGTGTGCTTCTTCTATGTGGGCTTTGTTGCTCCCCTGCTAGATGGCCGCTTGTCTATTTTCAAGCCTGTAAGACCCCAGACACTATATCTTTTAATAGCTGGGCACCATCAGCTTTCTTCACCACCTTAACTTATGCATCTATTTTGACTTCAGCGATCAATTGTGTTGGGAAGGTGAGCATCACAGAATTTTATTTTGGCAAAGAGTTCTTGCATTGAATATTTGAGTAGAGACCCAATGCCCTCTGCTACCTTAATACTTAACATTGAAATATATCTTCATAGTATTTTCAGTTGCCTCATATGCATGTGAAAGTGGGACATTAAATAAGACTGAAGAAGAATCAATGTGTTTGACCAGTAGTCCTGAAGAATATTGAAAGTGCCATTGGCTGCTAAAAGGACAAAACAAATCTGTCTTGGAAGACGTACAGCTAGAGTGTTCCTTAGAGGCGAGACTTCATCTCACACACATTGGCCAAGTGGTCAAGAGAAACCAGTCCCTGGGGAAGGACAACTTGACTAACTATAATGGCACTTTCTTAATAAAAATCAGGAATCCGTTGGGCAATTTTTCATCTGTTTGACCCTAGGTGATAGGATCAAATTACTCCCCAAAATTTCCTACGCTGTAATCTTGATAGGAGCTGATCTGCAGGCCTTTTCTACCATGAACCTTTTGGCCTTTCTGGGAGTAGCTGAAAACTTAACCACTGTGCCATCAGGGCTCCTGTGGGCTGGACTCAAGGTTCTGCAATTCAGATGTTGAAGCTGCTGGTCCAGGAACTCCATTTTGATGAGCCCAAAGAGCACTCAAGCGTTGGTTTACGAGACATGACATGAGGTTGGTCATAAAAGCAAAAGTATCAGCAATCTCCAGACTACACATGTGAATGCTGAATTATACAGGCAAACAAAAAACAAAACCAACAAAAAAACGGTGACATTAAAAAAATCTGGTTTTTGACAAGAGTGCGAATGAGGGCAATTCTTCTTGTGGGGGTGGGGGGGATCAATTGACTATAGCTTGGGAGTCTTTCAGCTGCTCTTCCAGATCCTGGAGAATTGTTCTTACCTGTGACTTTCCAGATCAATGCATTTTGTTCTTAAACCCTCCCTGTAGACGATGCTCTATAAGGTGGATCAGCCTCTCAATTCAAAAATTAAGATAAAGTGTTTCTGTAATATAATAGATATAATAGGAGATGAGAACTGGTTACAAGGAACTATATGTGACCTCCTCCCTGCGGGACGGACTACAGAAAAGTGGGTGAAGGGAGACGTCGGACAGGGCAAGATATGACAAAATAATAATGTATAAATTATCAAGGGCTCAGGGGGGAGGGGGAAGGAAGGGGAAAAAATGAGGACCTGATGCCGGGGGCTTAAGTGGAGAGCAATGTTTTGAGAATGATGAGGGCAATGAATGTACAAATGTGTTTTACACAATTGATGTATGTATGGATTGTGATAAGAGTCATATGAGCCCCCAATAAAACGATTAAAAATATATATATAATAGGAGATACAGTCATTAGATTCAGAATTCCAAAGGGTAAGTTCTTATTTTCTCTTGGTTAAAGGCTAGAAGGTATTTGCATTCTCATTGCATCGGAATGGTATGTATGAGTCATAGAGATCAACACCACCTTTCTGTTTAACAGGAATCCTTTGTGTTTGAACCCAACTGCCTCTTCAAAGTGGATGAATTTGGCTTCTTTCTGACTTGGAAAAGCGAAGGCAAGGTATGGCAGAGAAACAGCAAGTCATTATCTGCTGTCTGATTTAAGCTGCTTTTATTTCTCAATATGATCAAGTCTCTGGTAGGGCATGGATATAGGCTTGTTCATTAAATCTTTCAAGAGAGGGAAGACGTGTTTCCCTGTGCCCCGCGCTGGGGATGTGGTGGGGATCAGGAGCATTTTCCTGTCCCTCAGAGATTCCACCTTAGGCTCAAAGTCAAGCATCTAGAAAGAAAAAAAGAGGAAAACAGTTACAAATAATTCAATGTTGTTAAAGAAAACTTCAAGCAGTAGGCAGTTACAAGAGGCTAAAGCAGGTGTGCCTGATTTAATCCTGAGAGTTAAAAGGGTTTCCAGAAAAGGGAGTTGTTCAAGGGGAAGTCTAAAGGTGCATTAAGAGTGTACCCTTAACTCAATGCCTGATGACAACATGTGTAGTTGAGTTGAATTATGAAAGTGGAATAAAAAGCATGTATGAGTCAGTTAGCATTAGTCCCACTTGATATTTGCAAGGCACACACACATATTTCATGTAATACAGACATGATTAATGATCTATGTAAAAATTAACATGTTAAAGTAATTATTCAAAGTTACCATATATGCATATTTAAATGCGATGCTTGGGGTCATGATTGTTTTTAATGGTTGGAAATTATTGCTGTTATTTATTCATTACTTCTACCTTACTCAAGAGCTTTGGTGGCCCTGTGGGTTAAGCACAGTGCTTTAACCACAAGGCCGGTGGGCCAAAGGATCCTGGGAGAACAATGAGGCACTCTGCTCCCATAAAAATTTCGTCTTAGAACCCTAAGAAGCATGTCCTACAGGGTTGCTATGAATCGTAATCGAGTCGATGGCAGTAGAGGATTGATCTACCTTATTCTCATCACGATTTCAAGTCCTCATCACAAACCTCGTTATGCACCTTGTCTGGGCTGCAGGTCTGGCAGAACTTCAGCTCACTTGCTGTGTTGCCTTCTCTCTCTCAGGAAGGACAGGTGCTGGAATGCTCGCTCATCAACAGTATTCGGCTGGGAGCCACACCCAAGGTACCAGTGATCCCTGTCTGCTGTTCTTCTAAACATGGTTTACCTAGGTGGGAAGTGGTCCTCAGAAACCATGTAACCCACCACTTCTCCAAAGATCATCAGATGTCAACTAAAGAGAGCTATGGTGTAGAAATCCTCTTTCCCATAGTTGAGTGAATTAGATTGCTTTACATATAGCTATATTTAAAATGTTATGAATCTTTGAAAACCTTGTATGAGATCTAACTGAATCAAAGAAACATTTCCCTTCACTGATTCCCTAATTCTAAGTTCCCAATTCCCTAATTCTAAGCCTAAAACTAACTCTAACCATAACACTAACCCTTACCCTAACTCTAATTCTAAACCTAACCCTTACTTTACCCTAACCGTAACTTTAAGCCTAACTTCAACCCTAATCCTAAACCTAAGTCTAATACCAACTCTAGGCCTAACCCTAACCTTAAGCCAAATCCTAAATCTAAAAACTAACCCAACCCTAACCCTAACTCTAAACCTAAGTCTCATGTCAACCCTAACCCTAAGTCTAACAGCAGCCTTAACCAAAACCCTAACCAAAGCCAAAGCCCCTTGATTCACTTCTAGTTTGTGGTGGATGTGAAATGTAAATAGCTTAGTTATTACCCTATTTGTGTATCTGCCAACCTTGGCTCACCTTGAAGGCTCAGTTTGCCACTGAGAGAGAGGGGAACAAGTGATGGAGCCCATACATTAGCGTTCTTCACAGTGATTGATTGGCTTGAAAAAGATTTTTGCATAGTGGTGCAAAGAATGTTTCCTTTTCAGATATCTCGGCACAATATTTATACCCATTTTCATAATAGAACTACAGGTTTTTAGAGGCTCCAAACAAAATAATATTTCTCATTTTGATTTTGTTTGTGTGTGTTTAAGCTGTCATCTTTTATCGGAGTTAAGTTCTCTGTGTAACTCTATGTTGGCAGTATCACCTTGAGTTCTTTTGGAGAGCAGAGACATGATTTTATTTTCTAATTAAGGTAATTTTGTGTCGCTTTCATTCCAATGGAGGACACCAACCCTTTTAGACATGAAAATTTTCACTCTTTGCAATCCAGGCTACTTGAAGGATTAAGGCTTGAAGGTTAGGGTTAAGGCTACTTTTGAACTTAACCTGTGATTCCTGGTAATGGTAATGGCTTGCTTGTCCCAGTTATCTGTGGGAAACCTCATCAACTGTCCTCTGCAGTGGAAGACCCCCTTCCCTCGTTGTGGACCCAGGTGGATGTTACCCCGTTATCCTAATCCATAATCAATGATGTCACAATATCTTTCTTTAAAACAGTACTAAGTAATATGCAATGTTACAGATTTAGCTTCCAAAAGTTCTAGAAACATGCAAGATATCTTTTTTTAAAAAAACATTTTATTAGGGGCTCGTACAACTCATCACAATCCATACACACATCAATTGTGTAAAGCGCATTTGTACTTCATTCTCAAAACATTTTCTCTCCACTTAAACCCCCGACATTAGGTCCTCATTTTTCCCCTCCCTCCCCGCTCCCCCCTCCCTCATGAGCCCTTGATAGTTTATAAATGGGTATTTTGTCATATCTTGCCCTGTCTGACGTCTTCCTTCACCCACTTTTCGGTTGTCTGTCCCCCAGGGAGGAGGTCACATATAGTTCCTTATAATCGGTTCCCTCTTTCCTACCCACTCTCCCTCCACCCTCCCTGTTTCGCCACTCACACCACTGGTCCTGTAGGGCTCATCTGCCCTGGATTCCCTGTATTTTCAGTTCCTATGTGTATCAGTGTACCTCCTCTGGTCTAGCCAGCCTCATGCAAGATATCTTAAAGAGAAAGCATTTGTCCCATATATGTTAATATCTAAATCTGTGTTTCCTTTTTACTGTTTTTCCTTTGTGCTCTGTGACCTAACATCTCGTCCCTGTATTTTAAACCTTTGTACAGGACCCCAAAATCCTGGCTGCCCTTGAAGTTGTTGGAAAGTCAGAAAATGACCTGGAAGGGCGAATCGTGTGCGTCTGCAGTGGGACGGATCTGGTCAACATCAGTTTCACTTACATGGTGTCTGAAAATCCAGAAGTAACTAAGGTAACCTCAGATTAACAGCCTGCTCCCTCCTTCCTACCTATTATATACACATAACTTATTTTGCAAAATGTTGTTAATACAGATGGTAAAAACAAAAAAAGCAAGCCAGCATTTCTAATGTGTCCTCATGTATTGGAGGAAGACCACACCCCCAAGGAGACTGCCCCTAGCAGCTCTCATCATAGAAATGATGACACTATATTGGAACATGGGAGATTATTACATCTTAAATGTCCAACCACTGAGAATCCTGGCCCAGCCAAGGTGACATAAACCTTAGCTATTACCTGAGCCAAATATATCATTTAAATATTTCTACAAATCATGTTGATGAAGTCAAAAAGAAGCAAGTGAAATTTATTCTCAGCAATCTCTTTTATTCAACCTCTCACTGCCATCAAGTCAGTGCTGACTCCTAGCAGCCCCATTGGACAGGGTCGAACAACTGCCCGGTGAGTGTCTGAGTCTGTCCCTGCACTGTGCCCCCAGGGCTCGCCTGGTTCAACCTAATGTCCTAAAACATCATAATTATGCATGAGATTTTAGACTCTTCTGATCATATTAAGACTTCAATAATGATGTGTATTTTCAATTCGGATGCTGAATAGCCACATACAGCTAATGGCGGCCACCAGAAATGCCTGCTGACCATGCACAGAGAACAGAGGTTGACTAGATACAGGTATCTTTAACCGTCTGAAATTTTGGAAAAGAACATTTCTACAGATCTGTGCCTTCTGTCTGTTGATAACATGTCATTAGCACAAGACGTGGCCTGACCCCAAAACACAAAACCCACTGCTCTCAAGTCAGTTCTGACTTATAGTGGCGTTGTTCTCAAGGAGTGGTACTTGAGCGCTAAATTGCCTGCCTGTGTATCCTTGCTCTTCCGCTTTCTAGCTGTGTGACTAAGACACAGGACTTACCCTCTCTGTGCCTCCCTTTCTTCATCTCTGAAGTAGGAAGAATACAAAGAGAGCACTCTGGGAATACTTTGAAGATCCTGTTAGCGATGATGTAGGAAGTGCTGACTAAACTGCTTTTCTCTTTCAAGGCCCCGCAACATGTGTTAGCGATTGTGATCACAGAGTCACAGAAATGTAGAGCTGGAAGTGAAACTTAGGAAGGGCTTCTCACCACCTCATTTTTCAGATGTGGGAAATAAAGCCAGAGAAATAAAGCATGTCGCCTAAGACCACAGCAGACTAAGGGCAAGATCCAGCCTAAACTCTCAGCTTTTTGATTCCCCACTAAATGCTGCCCAACAAATATTGTGCCCTGAATGAGTCCTGGGAAGATGGTTCCGATCATTAAATCTTGTAATATCTTTCATGTGATTTGATTGCTATCAGTCTTAACCCAGTTTCTGTAAGAGCCTGTGCTCTAAAACCTATACTTAAAGCTCAATAATGTACATGTATGTGTGTTTGGGTGGAATGAGGTACATACTGAAAACACAGATATTGTTTTGTTTTAACTCTAGGAGCATTTCCATTGAGTGAGTGACTCATCAGACCTGAGTAGACTATAAAATAATCTAGTACTAGATTTTTAACTTAATCTCCATGTTAATTAAGGTGCTCTTACTGATGAAACTAAATGTTTTCACTTCTGGGAACTATTACTTTGAATTGTTTATTTCACTGCTTAAATCTTAATCACACTGTCCAAAGAGGAGAGTTGGTAATTACCTGGGCATGTCCTTATCATAGACTGACACTTGAAGAAGAACGTGAACAAAAGTTCACATTAAATATATATATGGACGACCTTACCCACTTCCTCATTTCAAAGTTTACATTAATCCAGTTCATAATATTTACCACCACCAACATTGGCAGGAATTTCTCTACCACTGACATTTTATTATATCCTCGTAGATGTGTACTCTCTCCCTTGCCGAATACACAAGCCATCAAAGTGGGAAGATTGATACAGCATACATGTAGATAAAATGACTTCAGGTCAAAATAATGGCAGATTAACAAATCACAAGATTTAAGGTTTTGAATCAACAAAATAGTTTCTAGTGCTTGCGATTAAGGAAAAATGATTGTCGTGGACAGAGGGCACCGTTTGTAGGAGACATCTTTATAGCTCAGCCTGTCATTCTCTACTTAGACTGACGAAACTTGCCCTGTCTCTTTACCAAATTAGGAGATTTGCACCCAGCTTCTATTAAATAGCTGTCTAATGGTCTCTCGATCTTAACAAGTCCAACACCACACCTTTTGATCTTTCCCCGTACCCCTCTTGCTGTCTTCTCCATCTCTGCAGCTCTAGCTTTTTTGTTAAAAAAAAAAACAACCAAACCACCATGAATTGCGTAGTGAGGAGCAAGAGGACCCTGTCTGTTTACTTTGTGTTAGGCTTGCCCTTTTGTATACCATGCAGCTGGAGGGGTCTTTTAAAATATCATTCAGATGGCATCACTCTACAGTTAGCAGTTCTCCATGACCTACAGAGCTCCCAGGGAGACCATTCCGCCTCCCTCATCTCCCTGTTGCCTCCTGTGCACTCCCTCCCAGCCTCCCAGGGTTGCAGTCTCTGTTCCCTCCGCCTGGAACACCCACTTATCCCAGCGACCGGCGAGCTTCGCTTCGCTTTGTGTTTCCCTGCTGTCTGTGCTGGCATATTACTGCAGTGGTGTCCCCCATCTCTCTCTGCTTCACCGCTTCCTAAACCCCTTACCCTGTGGTTGTTGCTGCTTCTTCGTAACACATATACTGTTTACATGAGCTATATTAATTGAGTCCTTTGTCTTCATCCACTTGAGGGCAGTATTTTGATCACTACTCTATCCCTAGTTCTAGAACAGCCTCGTCTCCAGCAGTTAAAAGTTCCTCAACCAAAGGCTGTTGACTCAGTCAGTCATCTCTAACCCAGGTGAGAGATCAGCTTAACCCTTCATGCTGTACACCCCACTTTTCTTACAGTTTAGCCATAAAAGAACAAGGAAAATTATCCTTTTGGGAAAGGACTGAGAGCATGGTATTATTCAGTGATCGGGAGAGGGAACAGAAAGGTGGGGGCTTCCACGTTGTTCTTTTTGAGTTACTCTTCCGGGTGGGAGGGGGCTGTTGCTGAGACTCCACGGCAGGACGGGAGGTGGCACCTGCTGCCTGGCATCCTTCCCACATCGGGCACTGTATGCTGCTTACCAAACCCTTCCTGCCAGTCCAGTTAGACAATGCAGCTTTCCTTTCCTCTCCTTAAACAGCCTCTCTTAAAAACAACTGGTAACAACTTGCTTTTGAGCATTAGCTGAGTCCTCCTGAATTTTTGAGGAATGTCGGATTAACTATAAACTGCTCACCCCGAGATGTGGGGTTCAACCCCATTCGTCCGTCGCTCCTTGGGAATTTGAGAAACCCTAAATAGGGGCACTGCAAGCTGGATGCAACTCAAGGGCAGTGTGTTTGGTTTGAGGTTATGTGACTTAAAACTTAAAATCCCTTTGAAAAAAGGCAGCCACATGAACTGGGCAGATTTCTACTTTTTTCTGAACTCTAATATGACCCCGCTGAGCCAGTCTCATCTCTCTGCCCCGCTTTGACCACGAACCTGGGAAGGACTTCACTCTCTGGCAAGTTCGGATGTCTTTGATTAATTCACAGCTGGCACGGGGTGGGACAGTCTTTCACTGTACATCAGATTGAAGCACAACCATCATCTTGAAGACAACTCCATAAACGATTCTGTTATTGTATGCCAAGTTCAATTTTCCTTTGAATACAAAAATAAGCTGTTAGGAGATTTCAAGATGTAAAGCTTTAGATTGAGTGTAACATCTTTCAGACTGCTCATGAAATGTGCTGGATGGTACAGACATCAGGTGGATGCCATTACTTACGCTTTCTATCCTAAGCGTCAGATAAGTGCATGAATAACAACTGCAGAAATTAAACCATAGACATGTTATATATTCTTTCTGCATACAAGAAGATAAAGGCCGGTAACACAGGCCAGAAAGTCTTATTTTAGCAAATTGGGTTAAATGTCAAAACTTTTTCTCAGCTTGAATTATGTTGATTAGAAGGCTGTCCTACTGAAATGCCAGATTACACTTTGCTAGGGAAAAAATCTTTGAAGGGAAAAATTAAAAAGTACATTTCATGAGCTGAGGAAACAAGCAAGCACCCGGGTAAAATGTTGCAGCATGTGTTCTAGATGCACAGAGAACAGTGAAGTTTTTATCAGGTGGGACAAGCAAGGAGTGTTCACCAGGTTCCGAAAAGAGGGCAGGCGTTACGACGGGTGAGGGTGGTTTCGAAACCCTACCCTTTTTATACCTCTCACACCTAACATTCTCTAGCTTCTTAGAATGGTGGTTAGAGACATCCTTTTTAGCGTCAACTAGTTATTAACATCCCCTGCAGGGGCAGGTTACCCGATAAGCATGGGCTTACTTGTGCTTACTGACTAATCTCCCCCCTCCTCCCCCCGCCCCTCCATCTACCTGTGTAATGTATTTGAATCCTCAGGATATCCTCCGAGTATATGGTCTTCTGTCTGTATCATTCAGGGTTTCTCCTGAGACTCTCCTGAGGCCACACCTGGTACTTTAATGTTGTTAGCACTTTGTGAGCGAGAGATGTTGCATGAAGGACTGTGTTCTCTGGGGCCTTCTCTCTCTCTCTCTCTCTCTCTCTCTCTCTCTCTCTCTCTCTCTCTCTGTGTGGACATTCACCTTCTTTCATATGCTTCCCGTAGTCAACGACTACGACTGGTGACTTCTTTGCTCTGGTTGGTTTTTGTGAATTCTCTTCACAATGGACTGCACCTTTTGCAATATCTTCTCCATCTGACTAATCTGTAGTGAAAACTTTTCACCTTTTGTTCACCGTATCAACGATTGTTTTTCTGGGTCTGGGTGGCATCTGTTTCACTCCCAACCCCACATCACCTTCCTACAACCATCAGAATCTAGTGTACAGCCCCCCCCCCCCAAAGATCTTATTAGAGTTTTTGTAACATACAATCCCTAACAGAGACAGAGTATCTAGATTGGTAAGTAAGCATACGTGAAACCAGGCTTACCTTGCTTACTGGGTAATCTGCCTCTGATCCCAGGAACGATTTAGCCAGTTCTCTGCATATTAGTTGCTTTTCCTTTCATCTTAAAGTAACGAGCTATATTCCAACCTTAATTAAAGTTTAACAAAAAGCAGAAATGGAGCAAAGACCTCTATGAGTAAGTAATGTCTCATCGAAGAGAGTTAGTAAATTAGAACTAAGACTGGATTGATTTCCTTTACTTTATCCTAGTTACTGGAGCCTGGGCGGCTATGTGTTGGGCTGCTAATTGCAAGGCCAGCAGTTCTGAACCACCAGTGACTCTTCAGGAGAAAGAGAGGCTTTCTATCCCTGTGAAGAGTTAAGCTCAGACACCCAGAGGTCCCTTCTTTCTGCGTGTCTGCTAAGGTCACCATGACTCGGGATTGAGTTTGACTCAATTGACAAATTCTGTGAGTTTGGTTTGGTTTTTTTATCCTAATGACAGCTATGAGGCAAATTTTAGGGGGTTCTTTTTCTTCCCTATTTAACATTAGCAATTCTACTTTCTAATCTCCCGAGACAATGTTAACTAAAAGTATTCTCCCTAGGACAAAGCTGCCTAAACATTGTTAGCAAATAACTTTTAACAAACAAATTTTCTAACACAAGGGAAGATCTCAGCCATTTTCTTTTGTGTTCTAAACAATTAAACTTTTACAGCAGCACTTGGGAACATGTTCCCGTTGCCATCAAGTTCATACTGATTCACAGAGATCCTGCAGGATGGAGGCGCTCTGCCCGGTGGAGTTTCCAAGGCTGTAGTCTGTAGTGTTTCTTTGTGGTGCACACAGCCTATGCAGTAGTTGGAACCAACTGGATAGCACCTAACAACAATCTTTACAGATGACGACTTCCATATCTTTCTCCCAAAGAACACTTGGCAGTTTTCAAACCACCTGCTTTTCTCTGCTAGCAGCCGACTGCTTAGCCCATGCACCAGCAGGGTTCCTCGGGAACTTCTTAGGGTTGCACTGAGGTGTAGTAGTTACCCATTGGGCTTCTGACCACAGGCGAGCAGTTGGAACTCAGCAGCTGCTCCATGGATGCGCGGTTTCCAGCCTTAGAAACCCACAGGGGCAGTCTGATCCTGCCGTTCACCATCCTCATGTTCATCTGGTTACTTTTGAGAAAGAAATCCACAGAAATTCATGTATAAGAGAGAGTTTTATATAAAGTGCACATCAAGAAAACATCCCAACCCAGTGCTGCCCAAGCCCACAAGTCCAACATTAACCCATATGTCCGACACCAATCCACAAAGTCCTCCTCCATCTCACAAAACACACACTCTGACGCCACCTGCAGGAAGAAAGTCGAGTCAGTGAATGTGTAAGCATCTCAGCGCTGGCAGGGGTCTCCACACGGCTCTTCCAGTACCCAGGGCTGCATTGGGGTAGGTCCATGTGGCTTCTCCTCGGATGTCTTGTAGGAAGTGAGCCTTGTCAGTTGAAGCAGGGAACTGGTTAAGGCAGCTGCACCCTGGTCTGACCGTCACAAAGCAAGAAACCCGAGAACTAAAAAGGCGAGGCTCACTGAGCCCTTTATCGCTCTGTCCTTCAATTAACCCCACATGTGTTTATTGGCCAGGTTGGCACAATAAACTTCAACTAACTCAATCGTTATCAGTCAGAATCCACTTGATGGCAGTGAGTTTGCCTGCAAATCAGGAACTCCCCTCACCTGATGGCAGCTAAATTATCAAGCCGTACTTTGGATCCATTGAATAAACCCCAGAATATTAATTGATGCAATTTCTTTGTGTTGCCTCATGTGTCTTTTAGGCTCAACCGTGTGGGATGATGGATTGGGTTTTTGTTTTGTTTTCTATGTTTCCAGGACTGAGCATTGGCATTTTCTGGTTTTTTTGGTTGTTTTTTTTTCTATTTTAAGCTGATTGGAAACAAACCAGTGTGGGGCATTAGAAAGGCTTCTTGAATCAGAGCAAAGGCGTGGGTGTGAGCCCTGAAGGCCCCCTTCCACCTAGCTGCTTGCTTAGCCAAATAAAGATCAAGGTGCTCATTTGCTTTTATGGTGGGTTGGATTTAGAGACCCTCCAACCTGAGCTTCAGGACGACTCTATGCCAAAGAGAATCTGGGAAGGAAGTGACATTTGTCTCAGGGGCCTCCTATTGTTGCCTTTTATCTTCCTCCTCCTCCTTGGTCTCTGAGCTCTCATTTTGCTCTTTCAAGACTGTTTGTCCTAGAACCCAGTCAGTACTTTAATATCTCATCCATGACAGTTCTCTCTCAACTCGGAGATAATTTCTTTACCTGTGCAGCGTGAAAGCCATTGTTCTTTAGAGTTATAAACAAACACAGGTGCCTGCAGGATCCAGGAAGATGTGGGCAATGAAACCATGGCCGGCAAAGACAAATTGAGGAAGGTGTCGATGTTAGTGAATTTCCACATAAGGAGGCAGCAGCATCCACTTCCAGCCAGTTTTCCAACTATGGAAACGTGGACCCATTGAAACATGGTTCAAGGGTGTGAGTGGTGGCGTTTTCCATGAGCATGGAAAGCTGGCTTTTCTCTCCTGATATTAACTAATGCTCACAAGGTTTGGACTCTGAGCCACATCATCTAGTTCAGTGGTCCTCCATTATAGGTCTGTTTAAAATAATCTGTAGTGTTTTCAAGGAACATAGTCGCTTATGAGTTAGACCTCTATCAGCCAGGTCAGCAGTTCAAAGACTAGCTGCTGCACTAGAGAAAGTTAGGGCTTTCTGCCTGAGATAGTTTATTGTGCCAGCCTGGCTGATAAACGCAGGTGGGATTGACTGAGGGGCGGAGAGATGGATGGCTTGGTGAGCCTTGCCTTTCTTGTCTCTCGCTCTGTGATCATCGGACCAGTGTGCGGCTGCCTTGCTTGTTCTGTGCCTCAATTTAAAGGCTACACTGCCTGTGGGCCGCCTAGCCTGTGGACTGTGTTGCTGTAAGTTGAGGTCCCTTTAAGACTTCTCTGGAGCTGGGGACTGGCGATTGGTGACCTGCCTTGTGATTGGCTGCTGTGCTGACATAGCCTAGCTCTCTCTACAAATAGAGGAAGATCTGGCATCAGACAGAGACTTGAAGGACTGCTAGTCTCTCAATTTTCTCTCACGGATGTGAGTTGCACTAAGCCATTTATAGTGCTTTCTAATTTAACTATTTATTTCTTGTATTGTATATTTATCTGTATATGATTTAACAGTTCATTTCTCGTTATATATCTAATTATCTTTATAAATAAATATATTATATTATCAGGAATTTGGTTTTATCTCTCTAGAGAACCCTAACACACTGCCCCTGCAGAAACTTACCACCTCGGAAGCCCACAGAGACAGTTCTTCTGCGTCCCACAGGGTCACTCTGAGTCACACCGACTCCATGGCAGTGGGCGGCGCTCTTAAAAAGGAAATAAACCGATGGCCTAACCACGGTCAGAATAAGCGAATCAGAACCTCCAAGAATGGGGGACAAACTCAGGAAGTTGCTCAGACGCTTTCCTGGGGATTTTCATGTACAGGAAGGGCTGTACCACTTGCCGTAGGAGTCAACCCTGCTTCCAACTCCTGACGGCTCTATGATGACACCATAGGGCTCTCAGCTGCTGAGTTTCTGGAAGTAGAACATCTTCAGGCCTTTCTTTCAAGGCTCTTCTAAGAGGACTTGAACATGTAACCTTTTGATTGGTAGCTGAGTTCATATCACCACTTGCACCAACCAGAGAGGCCTTGGCAGGGACTGGGTGCCACTAGTCTAGTCTCTATGTGCTTTGCATAGAGTAGTCTTTTAGTCATGTACCAGCTAGAAATATCTTCCCCGTGGCCCCCCTCAAAGTTAAATATTGACAATCTGATGCCAACTCACACCTTGTCCTAACTGCAATGAAATGCTTGCATTCACTGTGCTTAGGTAGACCCACGAGAGAAAACTTGTTGGGGTTGTACCTACAGTGCCTATGTACTCTGTCCTCTTAGCCACCAATATTGGTCAGCAGCAATCTGCAGCCAAAGGACCCCTGGTGGCACAGTTGGTGACCGGCTGGGCTGCTAGCCCCGAGGCCGACAGTTTGAACCCATCAGCCACCCTGAGGGAGAAGATGAGGCGTTCTGCTCCTTTAAAAATTGACAATGCCAGAAATCCACAGATGCAGTTCTACTCGGTCCTGAAAAGTCACTATGAGTTGGAATCACCTGATGGCATGGAGGCTGAATTTCTTGGTTATAACCAAACACCTTACTGAAGCCAAGTTTTGAGCTTAATCAAAAGATGTATTTTGACCATATTTATGAAGTAGTACAATTTTACATCCTTAGCAGCTGTGGAAATCTTTTCTCAGAAAAGTTCATTATTTGCCCAAGTGCTTGGACATTCCTTTCTTGAGTGTGTTTTAGTCCTAGCAGAACTCTCAGTGCTAAGGGGTCAAAAGCTGTATTTCAAATGACGTCAATTCCTGATTTAACGTTTTTTTTAGGCAGATAGAAACTAATGGATAGATAAAGCCATCAGGCATTATAGAAATAGCTAATTGAAATGTGCCCCTTTATTATCCCAATTACTTTAAAAAGAAAGAGAAAAACAACAGAACCTATGAGAGTCCGGACCAAAACCCCAACTCCCTACGGTCAAGTCCATTCTGACTCCCGGTGACCTCACAGGGCCGGCTCTTATCGCCCCAGTGGGTTTCCGTGACGATAACGCTTTAACAGGAATAGGAAGCCTCGACTTTCTCCTGTTTGTGAGGTACGTACAAAAAAATAGGAGCTTCCATCCCCGAACTATTCAGGCCACCATTTCCATTCTAGTCTGTGTTCAGCCCAGGATGACGGAGGCCGCTGCAGGCAACCTTTAGCTCTCTGGGGAAATAAGACGCAGATCATGTAGGCCGGTGACCCTAGAAGGAGACTGGCCAACTTGCGAAGGGGCCGTTCTTCTCCACCGTACTTCTTAAGCCCTGATGTGTACACGAGTCACCTAGGGATCTTGTTAACCTACATACTGGGAGTCAGTGGGTCTGAGAGGAGACCTAGTATTCTAACAAGCTCCCAGGAGACAGCTGGCTTCCTTGTGGAGGACGCACCTTTCAGCAGTGGTTCTCAGCCTTCCTAATGCCGTGACCCTTGAATACAGTTTCTCATGTTGTGATGACCCCCCCCCCCCGCCCCCACCATAAAATTATTTTTGTTGTTACTCCATAACTGTAACTTTTCTAATGTTATGAATCGGGGGACCCCTGCGAAAGGGTCGTTCGACCCCCAGCTTGAGAACCGCTGCCTTTGAGCATCATGGGCTTAGAACATTACAAACAGGAGTCTGCAATGAAAACCCACAGATCTTGGCTCCAGTCTCAGACTCGTTTCAAAAACACAGCCCACGGATTCACATTTCTACCCAGTTCCCAGACGATGCTAATCCTGCTGGCCTCTGGACTATACTTCAGGTAGAAAAATCTCCAGTTAACCTTTGAGCAGAGTCTGCCTCCATCTCCAGTGGCCGCCGCCTCTCTGGAAATAACGAACCAAGCACTCAAAGATTTAAGAGGCTATAACTGAGTTGTTCCCTCACAGAAATCGAATACCAAATCCTTTAAACAGGCCTCTCTGACTACCGATGAACATAGGCACCTGGAGCAAAATCTAGAGATTGGATGCTGTGAATGGTGCCGACTGGTTAACAATGGAGCTAGTTACTTTGAATAGCCAATTCATATATGTGTGGGAAAATGCTAGGTAAAAATACACGTCTTTACATTCTATTTATACATAGTAGAGTGTCCTGGGGTGAGCTCTTCGCATGAAGATGGGATTTGTGAGACTCTTGATTCTGTCTCACACTTTTTTGCTTCACTTATTTTTGTAAGGGTCATTTTCATATGGTTTGTTAACATGGGGAAAGAAACTTTTTAAAGGGGAAAAAGTAAACTACTCAGTATAAATCCAAATGTTTTGGGTTTAGGATTATTAGAGAAAACATGTTTTGAAGTTTTTGTTCTTGTGTTTTGCTTTTTAATGGGAAAAGGAACCTGAGGTTTTAGAGACCAAGGAGATAGATGAGGGCCAGCCCACCATCTCCCTGGACATATTCTGCAGGATGAAAACGTGTCCAAGGGGACCTGGTAAGAAATCAAAACTGGAGAATTAGTGGCAGCTCCTGCTCCCCCCCTCCTGTGTCCCTTAAAGGACCTGTTTTGTTTTTTTTCTTTTATTCTTTTTCGGAAGACTGAAATACGTGTTAGGCTACTTTAGGCACGATGCGAGAAGCTCTAAAACGAGAGAACAACAGGAGCCATTGGGAGAGAGTCTGGGAAAGGAGCCGTTGGGGGCCCCCAGAGCAGCTTGCAGTTGCAGTTCAGTTTCTCCGTCATCCAGGCTGCCCCGGTGCCGCGAGCCCCAGCACCAGACAGAGGTGACTGTGTGGGTGGATCGTGGCATAGTGGTCACACATTGGGCTGTGACCCGCAAGGTTGGCAGGTTGAAACCACCGGCCACTCCCTGGGAGAAAGACAGGACTTCCCACGTCGGCTAAGAGTTACAGCTCAGAGGAGCAGTTCTGCCCTGCCCTCCAGGGTCGCTGTGAATCCGCATCGAATTGACGGCAGTGAGTGTGGTTTGGTGTATGGATCAGAGCATAAGATTGTCACCATCAGCAACCCTTCCAAAAGTCTGCAAGTCCCAGGGCTCAAAGGTGCACCTCCTGGGACATCATGGCTGTCCTTTTTCCAGCCATTCAAAGAATGATGGCGCGGGGCAAGGGTGGGGGGGTGGGGGGCCCACCTATCGCAGTCACATTTCTCGCTGCTGTTGATCGGGAAAGCGTTTAAAGAAGTTGGGCATCCAGTTCATTCCTGGCATAACTTTCCGATGAAACTTCAGGATTATACTGACACCTGCTGGCGTTGCATCTATTTCATGTGTTTTCTGAAAGAGGCAAAACACAAGAGAAGCACCTAACATTGTACAGTGTCCGTCTGATTTCATACGAAGCATGCTGCATGGGAAAGCTAACACAGGTGGAGGGAGATCCACCGGGACTTGCACACATCGCCCATCGTGGAGGGAGAGGTGGGAAACAGCCCAGACAAGAAGGACAGACCTCAGCATTCTTGCTCCTCTCCCCTGGTCAAATGCTCTGCGACCTTGATCAAGGTCTCTGACCTCACGTTCGTCATCTCAGTGCCCTTTGGGGCTTAAGGGAATTCCAGTGGCTTTTCCTACTAACGAAACACGGCTACTGTGCCAACGTGATTATCTCAGAGGTCATTTCCAGTGACCCTTCTGTCAGCATCAACTTGGCCCTTCACCACCAGCGCTGGCTTTTTGAAAGATGGATGAAAGTCACTCAATCATACTCAAAGCCCAGCATTGCCGAAATCTAAACGTACAAACCGCTAAATGAGGATGATTAGAAGCCTGTAAACGGTTCCCAAACATGTCCACTTGTGCCCTAGGAAACCAGGGACCCAGCTTTGTGCTGGGGAACAGGTCACCGTTCTTCAGGTTGAGAAAATGCTTCCCAGTTAATGCCACCCAAATGATGTGTGCTTTTCTGTCTGCTCTGGAGAAGCTGTGTAGGTCTGTGACTTGCTAGGTCTGTAACAGGATATGTGATAGTCCCCCAAGAATTCACATCCATATTTAGCCTGGCAGAGGAAGTGAGGTCTGACAGTGAAAAATAATCGGGGCATTTCTCTAAATGCTACTTGATCAGTTCTTCCGCCTCCGTCAGCATCCTGACGTAAACAACAGGCTAGCGGAGGCATCTGAGGCATTTTCACGTCCCCCGAAAAGAAATTCACTTCTTATAGCCTCAGTTTCTCCTTGGGAAGCTTTTCGATATGATCAGGGCACCAAGAGGAATATGAAAACACTGTTAGAATTCAGTCATCATCTGGGCCTTCTGAGGACTGACTCTTGGCCTGGCAGTTACACCTGTGAAGCCTGGTGGCGATATGTAGTGCTGTTCAGTTGGACTTCTGGAAGGATGGAAATGTTCTTCCTCTGTACTGTGCCTGTGAAGGGTCCCTGGTGGTGTAGTGGTTACACTTTGGGCTTCAATCCGCATGGTCACCAGTTCGAAACCACCAGCAGCTCTGTGGGAGAAAGACTGGACTTTCTACTCCCACTAAGAGCTACAGTGTCGAAAACCTCCAGGGAGGGGCTTGCTCTGACTCAGCATTGACTCGATGGCAGTGAGAGCTATGTAAGAGGAGACCTGGTGGCATCGTGGGTTACACGGTGGGCTGTTAGGCACAAAGTCGGCAGTTCGAATCTCTTAGCGACTCTGTAGAAGGAAGATGAGACTGTCATGTCCTGTAAAGATGTGCAGCCTCGGGAACTGCAAGGAGCAGTTCTGCTCTCTCCTAAGAGTCCACTGTAGCTTGGAATCAGCTTGACGGTAGAGGGTTAGGCACATGTGGCTACTGAGCACTTGAATTCGTACAGCACTGAAATACTTTAAATTGTCTTTAACTTGAACATAAAGAGCCGCATGGAGCCATGGCTGCTGTAGTGGAGGTTCTGCTAGCTAGTGTCCCTTCCTCAGCGCACATGCCCCAGGCGCAGCCTACGAAGGGAAAGTACTGGCTTATTTGTCGGATGCAGCTCTGTTGAACCCACTGTCTCAATTTGCTACTAAGCATTTTGCCAAGGGTGTGATTATTTTAGCAACTAGATGGCATTCTTTATTTCTTTTTCTTTTTTTTTTAACTCAAGGGCAGAGTTGGTCTTAACATTATAAACCAGATTTTTCAAGTAAAATGCCCTTTGGAGATCCAATTCCTTTCCTGGCCTGCACAGTCTTCTCTCAGAGGCCCAAGTCCTTATTCAGACATGATATGTGCACTGTGCTGTTTGCTAGAGGGACCCTGGGCAGTCAAGGCCTATTTGACTTTTTATGGCTTTGCTGAAAAACTCAGGCAGGTGAGCTATGTAACCATCTCATAGATTGAAACAGGCAATTCATAGTCTAAAATGGGAATGGTTAAGTGTGTCATCCCTTGTTGTATACTGTTGCTTAGAAATCATGAAGGTTGCCAGCAACGTCAAAAAGGCTTGCATTGAAACAGGCTGCAAATAGAAAGCTTCACACATCAATCCGAGAGCAGCATTCCTTTGTGGTCACCCAGGGTTTCATGACACTATAGACGCCACATTTATCTTTAATGGGGGAACAAACAAACTGCTTAGTGACAAATAAAATAGGGGCATGCAAAATGTGGTGGCATAAAATAAGTGTTTACATTTTTATCCCCCCCCCCCAAATAGATAAAGTCTGTCAAACCAAAGCCCCCATCTTTGGCTCCTGCAGATTGGCTCACCAAGAACTTATCCTTTCTCTTTCAGCAATGGGTAGAAGGCCTGCGATCAATCATACACAACTTCAGGGCCAACAATGTTAGTCCCATGACGTGCCTCAAGAAACAGTGAGTTTTATTTGCATTGCCTTGTGTTCTTGGCTGGTATCAAGCAAAGGGTCAGATGAAGGAGAAGCAGTCCAAGTGTGTGATGAGGCAAGCTCCCTGCTGACCTTTCCCTCCCTGCCCCTGACCGTGGAGAAAGAGTGGATCATGGCACACTTCCTTTCACCAGGACATCCGGGCAGGGCATGCATGCTGAAACCAACGCCCAAGACCTACATGAAAGGATCTGCTGATGAGAAATGATGCTAGAAATCTACCCACCCAAGCTCTTTGGGACTTTTAGGACCCAAGCCTAGAGGTTCTGAACCATATCTCTACATGCGTAAGGCTATCACTAGGCGATGCCGGAACTCAGGCTTTCACCGCGTGATACTGCCCTTTCCGAAGTTCTTATTGGTAGGAGATAGAGAAAGAGGCACTAACCAGGTAGTGTGCTCCATGCTTAGCTGCCATCAGGAATCCAGAGGTACTTTGAAATTCAAAAGGCAAGCCTTATCCCAGCTTAGCTCAGGATCCAAAATCCAGCGATGTCCTCCTACAACAGATTGTTAAGCCCACTCAAGTTGTTTTACTTTCACAATGACATGAAAGTGATCCTAATAGCTCTAGCTCCTAGCCAAAGCTGAAAGTCTGTCACTGCGTTTCAGAAGCAATGATCAGTGAGAAGTGGAGCTGTCCATTAGCACAGGCTCTTGCAGGCAGCTATGAGATACTGAGGGTCACAACACTGGGAAATTGCAGGGATAAGCGCGAATCACTCAAAGCCAGGCCCAGAACCAAGAATGAAATTCATTGTACTTACTAAGCAATGGGCTCCTTCAGGCTCCTTCATTCCTTACCTCCAGTCACCTTGGCAGATGCTCAAGAGCATGAACTCTGAGCTATAAATCCCAGCCTTGCCTCGTAGTTACTGGCCAGCCCTCAGAATGTTCTGAGCCTTGCACCTCACTGTCCTCTTTTGGGAATGGAGTTGATGAAAGTTTCCCGTCATAACAAAGCTATCATGCAGACCCGCTGTGCGCAGCTTGCCCCCTCCCCCATCCATAATTCTTCATTTAGCGTTTGCTAGTTTGATTTTTAGGGTGTCCTTGTAATTTCCTGCCGCTCCTGTTAGTAGTGGAAAGTTCATGTAAAGTGCTAGATGGTACAGTTTGTTGTAGAGCGTGTCCTTTTCTGCTATACTTACTGTGGGACATTTTCTTTTAAAAAGAAAGAAAAGAAACAGATTAGATTGATAGAAACCCAGGAGATGTTTTGACCTTCTGACTCCGGGTACTAATAGAGTCCCATCATGCAGAATGCCCAGTCATACTGGAGTTGGTATCGGATAACCAGATCTTATCTGCATTCCTTGCCCACTTGTGGAAGAGTGGCTATGCACTCCGCTGGGTTCTTAATGATGGACTTTTCAGAAGCAAATTGCCAGACTTTTCTTCTGAAGCTTCTCTGGGTGGGCTCCAACCTCCAACCTTCTGATTAGCAGCCCAAGTGTGCTAACTCTTTGCACCCTCAGGGATTCCTTCTGGAGTTCACAGTCACGCCCTCCTCCCTTTATCCCCTGCAACTGCTGTGAAGGTCAGCCCAGCAAGGGTGACTGCTTCTGTAGAGAATCACTTTTGCGACAAGGGAACCACTGTGCATAGAAGACTATACTAAGACTGGCTGAACCGAGTGAGAGAGAACCCCCTTGCCTCAAGGCAAGACCAACGCTGGTATAAATTCGATCCGAGAGAGCCTGGGTCTAGAGGCTACAGGGTCCAGAGAGACAGCAGTTTTGCTGAGCTGTTTGTCTTGTCTTGTCGGCTTCCTTCGCTGTCTTTGTCCTGAGAGCACTCCCTTAGTAAGTTGATACCTATATTTCTAGAAATCCTGACTTCAGACAAGAACTTTACAGAATCATCATTTTCTACAGATTGCTATCATATTCTTTCTTGGAGACAGAGTAAAAGGAAGTCATTAGCTAAGGACAGTCTTAGCTCCAAAGTATACAGGTGAGTGTTCTGGCACCTTAGGTGTCCTGAGAGCAGGGATTTGTAGCTGCAAACGTCTCCTACCTTTGGAAATGCGCAAGATACCCACTTGGCCAAGGCTTTGCAGCACTGGTTGCTGGGAGTCCTCATGGGCCCTAAGGACAAGACTTGCTGGGGTCACTGTGCATTTGTGCTTCTAACTGCCTTCTTATATTATTACACAGTAATAACCAAAGACACGATGAGTCTCCAAATAATTACTGTGGTGTGGTTTGCTCGGTTTTCTAATTTCTTTAGGGTTTCCAGCGAAAACATAAGACTTCTAGTTCCTAGTGAATTTCAAGTACACACCAAACAATATTTTAGAATAAGTCAGCCCCTTGGGATCCTCGGGCAGTGCAATTTTTAATGCACCGGACTGCTAATCACAGGACTAGAGGTTCAAGTCTATCCAGAGACACTGCAGAAGGAAGATTTGATGGTCTACTAAAATCCCACTGCCATTCATTCTGTTTTGGCTCATGACCACCCGGTAGGGCAGAGTAGATCAGCTCCCTAGAGTGTCCAAGACTGCAAATCTTTAAGGGAGTAGACAGCTTTATCTTCTTCCCAAGGAGTGCTGCCTGGGTCTGCACTACAAGTAATAGCCCAGTGCTTACCCCGTGTACCCCCAGGGCTCGTTACTTCGATCTGAAGCCTCCATTAAAAACTTCACAGAGCCCAGTTCTACTCGGACCCCCGTGGGGTCCTGCTAGTTCGAATCAACCACAGCTGGTTGGTTGGTTTCATTGTCTTACAAAGTCTCTGGAGTCTCTGGATAAAAACAAAGACTTAACACACTTGGCTATTAACTGAAAGGTTGGAAGTTCAAATCCATCCAGAAGAAAGACTGGGTGACCTATTGTTGCTATATCAGTGATGGAAAACCTTAGTGGGCACAGTTCTTCTCTAAGAGCCATACAGCTAGGGTCCCCAGGAGTGGAAGAGACTCAGCATCAACCGAAGTCCATGAAGAATTTGGGACACATTTACGCTGAGAAAATCACTTCTTGTTTATGTGAGGCATGTTTGACTTGTGTCCCGTGTTTCGTTTGACAAATTCTATAGCATATAATCTTGTCTGAGTGTCAGAATAAATGCTCTTGTTGGAATAGACTTGCTATCATCTTTTATAGTTCTTATCGGCACATCGAAGGCATTCCTCCTAAGAAGCATTAAAACAATGTTGTTGTTGTTTCAGCTGGATGAAATTGGCCTTTCTGACCAACACCAACGGTAAAATCCCGGTGAGAAGGTAAGTCTGGCGTTATTCGACTGCTCTGAGCCCTCCTGCACCCATTCATGCCTACATGTCCTTGCGAGTTTTTTAACACTTGAACTAAAAATATTCCTGGAAACTTGCTTAGAATTGCTTTCTCAAATGCTGTATTCAGTTTGCTGAAACCTTTTATGGAAGAAAATTGCTTCTGGTTTTCACTCAGAGTAGGTCATATTAACTACCCATTAAAATAAATTCAAGATCAGATGAAAATGTAGTGCTCTTTTTTTTTTAAATCCCAAAATTTAAGGGAGTTGCCCGTATTTATTTTTGCCTACTTACACAGAGCAACCACTAGCTAAAATTACCGAAGTTTACGGTGTGCTGACAGAGGCCCATTGTTGGGTGGTGCCAACAGTGCAGCGCTCAACTCTGAACCCAGAGGTTGGTGGTCCCAGCCCATCCGAGGCACCTCAGGAGAAAGGCCCCTGTCTCGAAAATCCTCTGGAGCCGTTCTCTGCACACCTCGTGGTGCAGTGACTCTGAATGGGAGGGCAGTGCTACGTGGCAGTGCCTTCTCATCCTGGGCTTTGTGCTGCTCCCGGGCCCAGGGCACGTGTGCTTTTTCTGTGGTTCCTCCTTGTCACTCTCTAGCTACACTACTACCTATCTGCCACACTCTTCAGAGTTGCCAAGTCTTCCCTCCCCATGCCCAAACTAAATGGGCTAAAGGAAATGAGGTAGGCGAGCCTAAGTGGCATCAGGACTGATGAACCCATGAACCAGTGTCTTCTTTAATTCTTACCCTGACCTATGGAAACAGTAAGTCCCAACAGTGAGTAGTGTGACCCCCGCATTGTTAAGTTAGGCCTATTTTTACACAGCTCACTGTCCTGCTTTTTTTTGTTCAGGAAATGAACAAGGTAGAAACATGTCGATTATGATCACAGCACTTGGGGTCATTTGCTCGGCATCCTACCCATCAAGCCATTGTTAAGACAAGCTCCGAAGCCTTTGCTGAGTCCACTGATCTTTATCGAGTGTGTTCTCATCCAAGGCGATCAGCACCTTCTTTGTAGAAATAACGAAGATATTTTGGCATCCTCGCTGGTTCTTTTTAGCATGGAACTCTTGGTCGCCTGCCCGGATTAACAGGTGTTTGACACAAGGCATCTGTCAACTTGGGAGCAAAAGTTGATGGAGAACTGATACCAAGCCAAAAAAAAAAAAAGGCAAATAAGTCTCTGTGGATGAGCTGCCAAGACCTAGGTGGAAATGATCTGAATATTTTAATGGATATGAAGAGTAAACACTTTGAAAAGGTTATTGTATCACTATCATTCTGTCGTTTTAAAAATGGAAACTGTTGCACATAATGTTGAAAGGGATCTAGCTTCACGACCATTGCATAGTTTAGGAAGGCCCTGCTGTTTGACAGTCTTCAAAATTCAACATCCAGGAAGTTGAAGAAAACTGTACTCCTTATCTCCCTCGTCTCTTTCCTTCCAAATCTATGCAGTCTACCTTTCTCGCAAATTAACAAACTCACATTCAATCTGTCCTCCCACTCAGAGCCAAGATTTTGCAAGGCCTTTGTTCTTCTTGCTATCTGTAACATGGAGTGGAAACTAAGGGGTAAACAGGGCTGAGAAATGGGCAGGCAAGCCATAGCTGTGGGCTGTGGCTGAAAGAGGCCAGGAAGGAGGGGGCCCGGTTAAAGAAGACCAAGCATCTCAGGTATGGTCATGGCAGCCCAGGCCCTCATACTCATCAACTTCTTAAACGCCCTGCTTGCCTGTGAGGAAGGTCCAGTTCCACCGACAGTAGCCCCACCAGGCCCTTCACAGGAGAAAAAAATAGAACCATCTGCTCCCGTCAAGAGATCAAAGTCTCAGAAACCCTATCTAGGGTGACTGTGTGTGGGATTTGGCTCAGTGGCAATGAGGATGCTTTTTCTCATAGTATTGGACAGGACTCAAAGGTATCTATAGTATTTCCTTTGGAGAATGGGAAGTGATTTGTGCAATTAAAACTCACTGAGCACTGCTCAGAGCACCAAACGGAACGTTTTTGAGCATGAGATTATATTGAAAGTGTTGAATAAGTCAGTCCTTTATAAACATTCCACATTCCCATGAAACTCAACCCTGACGTCTACAATGTTGTCCATTTGGCTTTCCCTTAGGGCCCAGGCTACTGGGCACTCTGTTGGGCCTTTGAGGGAACACAACCCTGGGAAGGCAAGCCCCCAAAGTGATTTTGAAATCTGCCTGATACAAAGGAAAGATAGACACCCCCCAGAAAATGGTCGATTTGACTTCTTTTCTCCCAAATTTCATCCTGGGTTTGACTTCCTTTAGAAAGTTTGGTGAGATTCCCAAGTTGTGTCCCCTCACGAGAAAGTGGAGTGAAAAATAATGGTCCACCTCTGCCACAGTACTACTTCTGACTTTAGCCTCTTCGTGTGGCCTCACTGGTTTACAACTTCATGGATCTCCTGCCTGTCCTAACACTGAACCAAGCCCTGCACACACCTTTCCTCGGACCTCCCCAACGCCTCGTGTGTCTCCTCCCCGGTTCAGTTACACCAGAAAGACCGGCCCTTTACCTGTGGCATTTGTGACCATCTTGACCAGTTTTCAGCTTGTTAGAACAGGGCTGGCCAAACCTGTCAAGCAGAAGCTGGACCTAGCTGAGGTACCTTTGAGTTACTTTGGAAAGATTTTCCTCCTGATCACAGGTGCTACACAGCCCCAATCCTACTGGATGTCTGTAGCTTTCATGATAGCACATGTATATGTTTTAATAAAGACACACTAAGTAGCTACTTTGCATTAAATTAAAAATCAGATAAATTATAACTCATTCCAATCAGATATATAAAACTTCGCTAAGGTCTAAAAATGGTAGATCTAGCACCCTCTGAACTAGAAGTCACCTATAAACCAGTTGACTCAGCCCACACATAGATGCTCTGCTGTCCATAAACTGTGAGGGCAGTCATAGAGTTCCCTATATCTAAATACAACCATCTTGAGCATTCTTCAGAACGTACTTCCTTGGGCCTTCTATGAAGTCGTACTGCTTTGAATCAACACATCATGATTTATATACCTAGAGCAAGTTCTCCCACTCTATTTTGGGAAGTTGTAATCTGCCAGTTGAAGTGGTGCTTTCTCCCTCTCATCAAGATTAGCAGTGGTTAGTGCTTCCATTGGGAGTTTGCCTTCCCCTTAACATGGTGGCAGGAAGTGTGAGAAGGCTGTAGTAGAGAGACATTGCTAAAAATCCTCCGACAAGCACCGAGAAGGTATTCCAGGGCCAAGCTTCAGAGACAGATGTCAGCAATTCTTCAAGAGCAGGCTGGATTTCTGAATTTAGTGGTGAAATTATGCTGACGGGGGAATTAGGCTTTTAACCAAGAAGCGATCGGGGTTGCATTGTGTGGCAGAAGCACAGCTCAGAGCACAGTCGGGTTCCTGGGAACGGGGTTCAGTCTTGACTCACTCTTGCTCATTCTGACGGTCACCCATGCATCTGTAGGAAAGAATGTCGCTCTTACTTTGATTCTCACCAGGAGACACAAAGGGCCTTCAAAAAATGTGGGAAAATACCAGTGTCTTTTAATTCTGTTTTTCCCATGAACTCTTTGAAGCTCCCTTGCATGTCCGTTAAGGTGAATCCATTGACCAGCCTGATGCTTGTTAACTAGTTAAAAGGTAGTGCCATTATCTGAAAATGTCATGCCTCAGGGCAGTGCCAAGATTCTATTGAAACTTTCACTAGTTGCTCCCCTGCCCCTCCTACCTAGCCTTTCCATAATAAAACACCTTAGCTCTGAGCTTGGAAAAGGAAAATAGATCTGGTCATGTAGGACAACTATAGTGTGTGTGAGACTTAGGGAGGGGACAGGCAAGGGCATGAGTTGTGGCTTAAAAGGCCTCCGCAGCCCCGCCAATGATCCATAGTGAAGTTTTTGTTTGTTCCTTTGCACTAGAGCTGTGGTTCCGCCTACCCATTTTCCCCCTAAGGGGAAGCAGTATTGCCATCCAGTGGATTCTTGCTCATGGCGACCCCATGCGTGCCAGGGTGGCACTAAACCCCACAGGGTTTTCCATGCCTGAGTCCTCAGAAGTAGATAAACCACCCCCTCCAGCCTCTCGGTTAGCAGCCAGGCATGATGTCACCCACCGTGAACGCACTCAGGAACTGCTGGGAAGTGACTCAGTGGAATCCAAATGCACGATGGTTTTATCCAACAGGGTATAAATGTGTAGACTAGAGAAATTCAGAGACATTCATCTGTATAAGAAAGAGCTTTATATCAAAGTGTAATTGTACGAGGGGCTACCCCCCCTCCCCAAATGGAATTGCTTTGTGAGGAATGGAACTTTTGTAGTACTTATTTTTCCTACTAGGCAAGCATTGAACAACTCACCTTAAGTTAGGGGACCCAGTGGCATCTCCTGCGAAGGTTTTCTCTGGTCACAGTGAATTTTTTTTTCATAAAAGCAGTTTCACTCAAACCTCATTTTTTTGTGATGACTGATTTAGAGAACAGTGTCGGGCTGTGAAATTTTGTTTTCCTGCTTAAGAAAAACGGCTGCAGAAACTGTTGTGATGTTGAACACAGCTTACAAGGACAGCGCTATGGAACAACAAACCCGTGTATGAGTGGTTTTCTTGTTTCAAAATAAGGTGGACTGTCCATTGATGCCAAACCTCATTCTGGACATCGGTCAATTTGCCGAACAGATGAAAATGTCGACTCTTAGTGCATTTGGAGTTTGTTCCACCAGGTCAGACTGTTAGTCAAGTTTTCTATTTAAAAGCTCTAAAAAGATTGCATAACAGTGAGTGACCAAAAAAGGCCCGATTTGTGGCAGACAGGGGACTGGTTTTGCCACCATGACAATGCACCTGTTTACGCAGTCATTTCAGTATGCCAGTTTTGGGCAAAAAACCAGTATGCCTCTCTTGACTCATTCACCTTTCTTGCCTGACCTCGTTCTGTGCAACTCCTTTTTGTTTCTGCAAACGCAGAGGAACATGAGAAGAGTGATTTGGTGATGTAGAAGAGGTGAAGAAAAATATGAGGGAGGTGTTGTCAGCCATCCAAATAGATGTGTTTGAAAAATGTTTCCAAGAATGGAATTACAGATATGAAAAATATACCAAGTGTAATGGACAGTACTTTGAAAGGTGATAAGGTTGTTTTGTAAAAAAAATTTAAATACATAGCTTTGAAAAAAAAGGTCCTTTTTGGGGTGTGGAGGTTACCCCCTCGTATATTAAGAAAACATCCCAGCCCAGTCCAGATCACATTCAGTATTAGCCCATAAGTCTGATACTCGTCCCTAAATCCCTCTTCAGAGTCACACAGCACATGCAATGATGCAAAATGCAGGAAGATCACAGGCCGGTGGGTGCAAAGTCTTGTAGATCCAGTGGCGGTGGACACATGTCCAGGGGCTCTTGCAGGTCTCATCGTGGCTCCAGGTGGCTTGTCAACAGGAAGGTGAAAGCCGAGAGAGATGGTTGGGCGTGGGGGAGGGGAACAGGCTCCAGCCAGTCATCTATCCCAGTCACCCTCAAATAAAGCTGCAAACTGATTGACAGGCTACGTTCCTTCCGTATGTTCCCACAGGAGCTCTGTTGACCCCCAAAATTAACTCTCACAGTAACTTCAGATGCTCGTTTGTTTTCCCAAGTTCCCAGGGGAACTGCTTATCTTAACATCAAGTTGGTTTAAAAAAAAAAAAATCGAGTTGCCTTATAGACAAAGCCAACATTAGTGACAGGAGCTAGTTTGGGAAATGAAAACCACCAAGAATTGAAAAGTAATTCCATTCTCTGTTTCCTTCTCCCCGCAACCGTTGTCCCTAGCATCACTCAAATCTTGGTGTCAGAAAAATCAGAATGTGCAGTAACCTAAATCTTTTTTTCCCCTTTTATTTTTTTCTTTTCTGCCCTAGTATTACTAGAACCTTTGCATCAGGGAAAACAGAAAAGGTGATCTTTCAAGCTCTCAAGGAATTAGGCCTTCCCAGTGGAAAGGTATTCCTTCATTTAATTGTGTGTTTCTGAAACCGCTTTGTTCATTTATGTCCTTACATGTAAGGAGCCAGCTTGTTGATCTTAAGTTCATCTTAATCTGAACCTGTCACATATAGTAAAGTTAATTTCCTCACCCCCTGGTCCTCCTTTTTCCTCCTCTCTCCCTCCCACCCTCCACCCTTCTTTTTGTACTCTGGACAATTTCACCCAAATATTTTTGAATTCAGCTAGTGTTAATTTACATATTTGTTTGGTCCACTGAATTAAGAAAAGGCAATGAACGTTAGGCTCCCCTTTTCTACAACTCACAGAGATGATTTTAGGGAATCCTAGCAACCCAGCCTCCAGCAAGCAGAAAGTCAGTGTGTTAGGCTGAGTTGATTAAAGAAAGAAATACAGTAATATTCATAACGCATAAGAAAGAGCTTTATATCAAGAAGTAAATATATGTCAAGAAAGCATCCCAACCCAGTCCAGCTCATCTATAAGTTCAATACTAATCCATAAGACCCTTTTCAGACTCACGCAGCCACAGGGAATGATGCAGAATGCAGGAAGATCATAGGCCAGTAGGTGCAGAGTCTCTTGGATCCAAGGCAGGGCTCCAGCAGCTCTCAGAGTGGCCAGCAAGTAGGCAGGTGAAGGGGGAAGAGAGAGGAAGAGAGGTTCCCAGGGCTCTCCTTATGAGAAGGCCACGCCGCAAGGAGGCACCGCCGGGCTGTGACCTGATTGACGGGTTGGAATGCACCCATATGCTTTCATACAACTTCAAGGTGGCCTAAAATCATCTAACTACCACAGTCAGCATCAGTGAGAACAAATGAATGCAGTTCTTCAAGGTCGCTGTAGACTTATGAGGTAGGTCTTCCCAAACAAACCATGGTGTTCACGACCCTGGGAATTTAAATAATTGAAAATAACATAGTGACGGCAAGAAAAATTCAGACAGGCCACTCCTGGAACCTGCCCTGTTGAAATATAATCTCCCATATGGAAGGCATATTTTCATCTAGCTGTCCTAAGCTACTTCATGTGGTCTTGGGAAAGCTTGCCCAGAGTGCATGTAAAGATGGCGTGTGAGTTGGTCACCACCCATTAGTTAGGCTGCTAGTTCTTTTCCTTCAGGAAGAAAAGGAGGACCTATTTCTCTGTGTTTGTTGTGGGGGTGTTCTCCATAGCAAGTCTGCCTGTCGCCTGAGGTTTGCAAGCCCAGACCTTGACTGTGCAGTGGCCAAAAACGTATGGACGCTCCTGTTCTAGCAGGGTGCTGACCTGTGAGCCAAGATCTAGGTGACTTCCTGGTTTCTGTCAGCTGTAATCTGGAGTGGAGGTACTGGGACCCCAGGAGAAATGCTTCATGGCCTTTCCAAGTCTCACCTTCCAGGAGAAAGTGTTTCCATGACCGATGACACTGTTATTCCTTGCAGAATGATGAGATTGAGCCTGCAGCCTTTACTTATGAAAAGTTTTATGAACTGACCCAAAAGATTTGTCCTCGGACAGATATAGAAGATCTCTTCAGAAAAATGTAAGTTCCATTTATGAGCGAGTATCCCGTAAATGTTATTGTTGCCCTTTTAGAGTTTAAAAACTTTTTTTTTTAATCATAGGATTGCAAGGTAGTCTCTTCGTAGTAGCTAGGCATCTAGGCTAGTCAGGCTTCCTTACATTTTCACCCCTTAGCTGATCAGTGTAAAAGTTCGCTCTTTGGGTTCTTGAGAAACTTTTACATAAATTCATGGCAGCCCCTGGAATTCTCCCCACCCCTGCATTGGCTTTACTAACGACCTACAGTTTTAACCCGCTCCTTTAGGTATTAACCCAGTCTGTGAACTAACTAGATTCAACATGGAATGTCCTTAGGTTGTTGAAAAGTTCATTCATTCCAATGATTTCAGATGGATGACTTACATGTTGTTTTTTAAATAACATCTTTTAATCAGGCTAAAGTAGAATTGTAGACATTTTTCCCCTTGAGAACTAGTAGGCGGGTTTTCTTTATTATTGGAGTTTTTATTTTATTGTTTTGTTGGGGGGTTTTGTTTTGTTTTCCCCTTACAAACAGTCTCTGGCCACTTTAAGAATGCACCACTATTCAGGGTTAGACAATAAGTCTTAGAAGTTACCGTCAACATGTAAATCGTACCTGCTGTCGCACCATATACAAAAACTTACTTTGTCTAATACATTTCTTTTCAGCAATGGAGACAAAACTGATTATTTAACGGTAGACCAATTAGTGAGCTTTCTAAATGAAGTAAGCTTTTTCATACATTAACTCCATCCAGTCTGTGTGCAGTGGCTTGCCTCCTCTAGTGTTCTCATTGCATGCCCCCGTCCGTCCATCTGTCCATCTGTGGCATGCCCTCATTTGCTGCGCTGCCACCAGCTGTGTCCCGTATGGCCTTACCGGGTGCAAGAATCGTGGCTGTCCTTGTGTGTCCTTCTGCTTCCTACATATTGGCTTTGTACACTGCTTTTTGTTGGTTTCTGGCTGTTTGTGCAGCTCTGCCTCTGTGGATGTGTGGATTCTGAAATATCTTCATTTCAGTAAATGTGTCTTATGCTTTGGCAAGATGATGTTCAAGGTTCTCCCCGCTCCCCGCCCTCCTCTATTGATCTCCTTAAATAGAGAATGGATTGAACTTGTGGCACTGTAATTGAATTCTCCTTTGCTAACTTCTTCTGAGAACCATTGCATGGACTAGAAAGCCTCATTTTTGTGTTTCTTTGCTTTTTATTCTTTTAGTGGATTGCATGAAAGAATAAAATATATGTAAGTTTAAATGGATTATTTGGACAACAAGCAAAACACTTTGAATTCCTGGGTGAAAGTATGGCATATGATCAGCCAATTGGATTGCAAGTTACATTTTTACTTTTTATTTTTATAACAAGCTTAAAGCTAAGTTTAGAATATGATTCACTTAACAACCAAAACTGGTTGACAAAATTGGCATAGGCCCAAGAGAAAAAAATATTTTGTAACAACTAAAATTAACCTCTTTTTCCTGTGTCCACATAAAAACATGTTTTCTCTTCAGTGAAACCCACTGAGGCTCTGTTGACCCAGAAAGAAGGCCCCCTGATTTTCAAGCATTAATAATTAGGAGTTAATAATTAGGAGAGGTTGAGTGAGCGAGAGACAATATTTTAAAAATAATTTCTATACCCGTTAGACCGCATAAAGGGAAAACAGTGGAAAACAGCATCGTGCTAGACACACAGGATGTTTCCAGGAAAGACAACAGGCAGACTCTGCTTTGCCATTTGATAGAGACAGATCTGTTTTGTCAAAAGGCTCTTTTCTTTCCTCTAAGAACTCAGAGGCTCCCAAAGTATAGGACTGCACTTGAACAGCTATGATACCCAGAGTCCAAACACACTGAATGCAAGACACAAGGTATTCCTGTACCCGCCCCGATGCCTTCACGTTGCAGTACTCCCTTCAGGACAATAGTTATTGTATTTCAAGGCATCTCAAGGTTTTCCGCTCTACTAGTTTCTAGTCATGCACTTCCCATGTGCCTAGTCTTTCCCAGATATTATCCACAGTCTTATGCCACAGTTGCTCAAAAGTAAAATGTCCTTGCTTTCTTCCCTTAAATGCTTGCCCCTCCTCTGCTTTTTAATACCCCCCACCCCTCCGTTTTATTTTCCTTAGTTTCTTCATGTACTTTGGATCACTGATCACCTCAATTTGGGCAAGATGGGCAGGAATCCTGCTAAATAGGAATGCTACTAAACCAGAAGGCACTTCAGTGGAGAGGAGAAAATCTACCACAACATCAGTTTATCAATTCTATTTTTTTACAAGGCTCCTGTGTGTTCTGGGTTGGAACTGGTGCTCAATGCACACTGCCACTGAGTCCATTCCACCTCCTGTCGCCTCCCTCTAGACAAAGCTGCCGGGCTGGCAGATCTTGAAGGAAGCAGACATCTTCCTCTTTCTTCCATGGAGTACCCACTGGCTTTGAACCACTGACCTTGCCATTGAAGCCCAACACTGAGCTCATAATGCCATCAAGGTTCCTTTGTGGAACATGACAGAGATGCTAAAGCTACAGGTCTCTGCTCAAAGAAAGAACCATTTCTGAAACCACGAGGATAAAAGTTGCCTTCCTGGTCTCGTATGCCGGGTCTTTCCTTTGTAGGTTGTCTTGTGGGCCCATCCAATAAATAACCACTCGTAGAGTGCGTGTTTTTTTAAAGACATGACATTTAGCCTTTAAGAAATATAATCACCTATATCATATAATTGCTCTGTCACTCACATTATTTTCTAAAATACTCAAAATCAGTGCTCATGGAAGCAGCAGTCAAGGGATCAAACAATGTGTTGCATTAGGTATATTTCTGCACAAGCCCACTCTCTGTCTTGGAAGCAGTAAAGCCAGAGTGCTCTTTAAAGGCAAGGATGGTGAAACGTCCTCTTACATCCTTGATCCATGTTGTCAGGAGGGACCAGTCCCTGGAGAAGGACATGATGCTTGGTCCAGGAGAGGGGCCTTGGCAAGATGGACGGACACCATGGCCTCAGCAAGGAGTTCCAGCAGAGGAACCACTGTGAGGCTGGTGCACAGAGTCGCTGTGGGTCAGAAGTGACGGAATGGCACCTCACAATAACAATTAGTCGTCAAGTCTCTTCTTAGTAAGAAAAAAGCTTGGTGAAGTCAGCCAACTGATGGACTGGACAGAATGTGAGTGTCTCCTTGAAGAAGCTCTGTCCAATAGAAAGAAAATTCTGCTAACTTTTGGTCCCCTGTCTGTTGACTCCTCCCTTGGCCCTTCTTAGCCCTCCAAAATCAAAAGCAGCACATAGGCAGCGTCACCCCCAGACCCTGTAAGGAAAGGACACGGAGCGCGTGCTCAGGAAGGAAGTGTCTATAATGGCAAAAGCTAAGGCTTACGCATGAAAAATAAAATGTGCATGCCATGCAATCCCGATAAAACAGAATCTAACAAGATCCCAGAAGTCCTGGATCATGCGACCTCCAAGGAATCCTTGCCATCAAGTCCACTGGGACTCAGCCACCCGTAGGACAGAGTGGAACTGGCCCTCTGGGTTTCTGAGACTGTACATCTTCACTGGAGTAGAAAGCTTTGTCTTCTTGGCACAGAGAGACTAGTTAGTGGTTTTGAACCACTGACCTAGTGGCTAGCAACCCAGTTCAGACCCCACTGGGCCACCAGGACTCCTCAGATCATATGATTATCCAATGAAAAGTTAAGTCCCATGACTCTTTGAGACGCCAAGGCCGTTTTCTCATAATTTGAAGATGATGGTGATTTACTCTGAAGGCCAAAAAGAAGCACTAGAAAGCTCTTGGGATTAATAAGACTTAGACAACCTTGTTGATTGACCAAGAAATGGTGGTCACCGCAGAAACGACCACCCACATCAGTAAATCACTTCTCCGCCACCTGCACTGCCTTGGAGCCCTTTCTGACCCAGTGACCATCCAGGGTGGAGGGGAGCTGCTCCGTGGGGTCTTGGAGGCTGTGAATCTTCAGAGAAGCTGACTGCCTCGTCTTTCTCCCTCAGAGGGACTAGGGGGTTCAAACCGCTGACCTTTCAGTCCAGTACTTAACTCAGTGGCACCAGGGCTCCTAGGTACCCTATACACCAGCATGAACCAGTTCAGATAAATAAATGGTAGGGGGAAAAAATCCCATCTTTATTAGCAAAAGTTACAATAGTCTTCTACCTTCCACCTTCCAGTTTATAGCCCCCTTTGCTATTAAAATTTCCACTCTTGATCGCCAGGAACAGAAAAGGAGAGGAAAGACAACTGACCATTGACACATCCTCCTTTTTGTGCTGTCAGCACCTCCCGTCTTTTCAGTTAGAGCTTTAGACCCACCTCCTCAATGGTTTTAGTGTTTCCCCGTTGATCACTCCCCAGAGTGACCTGTGGACCTGCAGTGCCAGGACCACCTGGGATCCTGTTAGATGCAGTCCTGCTCAGGCATGCTGGTTCATATTATGCATTTAGCAAGGATCTTTCAGGTGGTTCGTGTACATATCACAGTGGTGAAGCATTTTCCTAGTGGATTATCTGGCTCTTACTGGGATTTTCAATATGAATAAGTATAATACAGAGGCAGTAGATGTATTCTGTTATGCTCTATAGAGAATTTGATCGTGGAAATCTATCTACCCCTGCCAAATCTCTTTGCCCCCATGCAATGGGCTGAAGAAAACTTTCTTGGCCCTACATCATGAAAACAGCCAAGTCAAGTCTAGTATGATGCAGGCACTTAGGCGCCTCCAGGCGGTGGAGGCCACTGGTCATTCAGCTGCCTGAATGTGGAAGGGTTGATTAAATTCTCTGGGCTTCCATTCGTTTCCCCTCCTTTTGCTTGTTCCTAGTGAGAAGCTAGAGGAGTACTGGAGGCATAGTGGTTAGACACAAGGCTGTTAACCGCAAGGTCGCCAGTTTGAAAGCACCAGTTCTACCCTGCCCTTAAAGGTTGCCGTGAGTCAGAATTGACTCGATGTCACTGAGCTCGTATTGAGTTAGTGGGAAATGGCAGTCGTTTTTTCGTATAAAAATTCTAGCTTTGTGACTAACACATCGTGCCGTTTGTCCCCTTGCCTGTAGACGATGCAGATTGCACTGTTACCATTTTGAAATAGGAATACTTTAGGGAACACCAGGATGATTTTATCTGGTAGAGCAGACACAAAGGCAATTGCAATTTCCCTTAATACTCATTTGCTATGAATGTATTTTTTTAGAGTAGGGCGTTATGATACATCCATTTTAAGATTTAGAAACTGGACCAGACTAAGAAGAGTGTGGCATCAGGATTGGAGGAAAGGTCATTAACGTGCTGTGTTATGCAGATGATACAACCTGGATTGCTAAAATAAAAAGGACTTAGAGCACTTACTGATAAAGATCAAAGACCATAGCCTTCAATATGGATTACAATTCAGTGAAAACAAAAAGCCTGGGCTAATGGACAAAATTATGATAAATGGAAAAGATTGAAGTTGTCAAGGATTTCCTTTAACTTAGATCCACGATCAATTCTCATCAGTCAAGAAATAAAATGACATATTGCATTGGGCAAATACATTACAGAAGATCTCTGAAAAGAAGTGGAAAGCTTATGACCCACACTTACTGGGAATTCCTTGTTCATGGAGAATAATTGCAATCCCCGATCCCCATCATGAATGGGTTTCAGTGGGTTACCTCCACCTGCGTACGGTAGGCACATGCTGAGCCAGTCAGTGTAGGGTGTGTGCCCAGTCAGTGTAGTTCTTTAATGCTTCCTCCCCCCCACTATCAGGACCTCAGTTCTACCTTACAAATCTGACTAGACCAGAACATGTACATTGCTACAGGTAAGAGCCTGAAACACAGGGAATCCAGGACAGATAAACCCCTCAGGACCAATAGTGAGAATAGAGATATCAGGAGGATAAGGGGAAAGTAGGGGGCAAGAGGGGGAATCGATCACAAGGATCGACATATAACCCCTCCCAGGGGGATGAACAGCAGAAAAGTGAGTGAAGGGAGACACAGAATGAAGTCAGCTATGAAAATAATAATCTATAATTTATCTAGGGTTCATGAGGGAGGGGAAATGAGATGCTGATATCAAGGGCTCAAGGAGAAAGAAAATGCTTTGAAAATGACGATGGCGCCATAGGTACAAACGTGCTTGACACAATGGATGAATGTATGGATTGTGATAAGAGCTGTAAGAGCCTTCAATAAAAGTCTTTAATAATAATAAAAAAGAAGTACAAAGCAAACTTTGTCATTTTGAGGTCTAAGGTGTATCTAAGCCAAGTCATGGTGTATTCAGACACCTGATATGCATTTGAAAGCTGGACAGTGGATTGGAAAACCCAGAGGAGAATGGGTGCATTTGAACAATGGGGCAGTGAAGAATATCAGAAGTACCGTGGACTGCCCGAAGAAAAGGCAAATCTGTCTCGGCAAGATTGTAGCCAGAATTCTCCTTTAGAAGCAAGGAAGTTGAACTTTATCACTTGTGCTTTAGACATGTTCTAAAGGCTTTGGAGAAGGACGTCATGCTTCCTAGTGTAAGTGAGGAAAAGAAGCCCTTCAATGAGATGATTGGCAGAATGGCTGCCACGGGTTCAAACACAACCACCATTGTGAGGATGATGCAGTCCAGGCATCGTTTCCCTCTGTTGTCCATAAAGTTACAATGAGTTCGGACGGACGCAGCAGCACCTAACATCAGCCATCGTAA
>NW_022109491.1:35723947-35734309 GCF_000313985.2 Echinops telfairi
GCGTCGGTTGCTAAGCAGGACAGGCAGTGATGGCAAAAACAGCCGGCTGGCCAGATAAATGTCCTCGGCGAGCTGCATGTGGCCCGCGGGCCATAGTTTGAGGACCCTTGCTCCAGAGACCAACATGCCCTTCCTCTAAATGCTGATGAGGTTAATTGGGAACAAATCACAAGCTTGTTAAAATAGGTTCACTGGTTCCACCCCAAGGAATCTGATGCAGTAGCTTCCATATGGTCCTGCCAGCCCATAAAGTAAACTTCGAGTAGCACTGTGATGGAATTCACAGAAGGATGTGTGTAAAACCTACATAATAATGTCTGAATTTCCCACCCTTCTTTCTTTAACATTATCTCTTCTCCCTGCTGTAGCCGAACCCATCTTTCTCTCCGTTTTTAATTCATATGGATTTGCCCCATTCTCTCCTTGAGCTCCAAATACCAACAGACGTATCTGGAAATCAAGAGTCAGGTCTATGAATGAGAGCAATCTAACGGCCAGCCACTGAGGCCTTTGCCGCGTCCCACCCAGCTTCTTCCCTGAGATGATTTACGAGGATGGGAGGAGCACGCCTATAAAGAGTTTTGTAGTTTGCTTTTAAAACAATGCGCCCTCACCATAGGCGTAGAGCTTGTCCTGTCCTGGAACCTGAGGCTCTGAGGCATGTCAGGTGCGGCATGTCTTCACTTGGTTGGCATCCCATGATCCACCTCACAGTTTCTCTTTCTCCAAATATCCCACAAAACGTGTTCTTTGTGGTATCAAGGCCTGTGGCTTGTGCCCCAAATCCGCTTTCTGCTCTGTCATATGCATGGACGTGAGCGGTGGTGAGCTGTGATGCCGTAGATTACTCCAGAAGCATGCTTCCCTGGGATAAACCGAGGAAAGGCGAATGCATTCCTTATGAGTTAACAGTCCTAACGTGGCAGAGTACAGGGAGGGCTGGAAAAAGTTAGACCCTCATATATGTGAAGAAATCACATCGCGTGTTCATTTGGCCAAAGATAATCATTCTGTGTAGCGCACTTTCAATTACCATTACAAAGCCAATAGGGAAGGGAAATCCATATGAATTTTTAACAATTATTTCTCAAAGACCCTTTTACCACGTTTTTCAAGGTCTGTGCATATATTTGGGTAAAGAGTTCTTATGGCCTTGTTTGTTGACCAGGTTTTGCTGATAGCGACCTATCTACCATGATTCCACTGGCATTTGCTTTATGTACTGGTTTATTTTTTGGTGGATGCCCAGGGACACTGTTCATGATACTGTCGTTCATAGTGGACTATAAAGAAGTTCATTGAAATATAGCCAGGCCTCTCCAAACATACTGCCCCCACATACATACACATACACACACACACACACACACACACACACACACAGAAGCTTAGTTGGTATTTTAGATTTGCCATCATGACTTGGTAGATGCCAAAGGCTCCAAAGGGTGCCAAAGGCTCCAGGCACCCTTTGGCAAGTCTTGGTACCGCAGTAAAAGCAAGAGCACCAAGGAGCTCATTGGAAAGGGACGACATCATCTCTTGAGTGCCTCACTCTTGCACACACTCCCCGACTAAGTAGTAGCTTCAGGGCAAACCGAGTTAGATTTCAGAGTGAAAAGGGTCTCACTGAGCTAGTGATATTTCAACACAGATTATATGGATATAGAGGATATAAATAGCCTTCTATGGATTGGTTTTAACCATTTTTCAAAAATATTCCCTCAAGAAGATACAGGTTAGAAAGTGCTAAGAACTCTTTTATCGATGCAGGATGATAGTGAAAATGAAATGATGCCTGTCTAGCTACACAGTAGAGTTTTTGCTTTGGATTTTGCTTTTGTGTAGAAACGTACATAGTACATTACCTATGCGAACAATTTTGAAAGATTTTCTCTTCTGTTTTTGTTTTAATTTTTTTTCACTCTGAGAGTTAGACCTCAGCTTTTATAAACTTTTGTGCCAAATGCCTTGCCTGCACTCACCCAAAGGCCCGGTGCTTCTCCTTTGTTTTCTGAAGGAGAACAAGACCAAAAAGCCTACATTCTATTTTTCCCTATCCTAATTCAGTGGGGGCACCAGTGCTGTCCTCCCAGGCTTAGGTCTTTTGGTCCCATATTTTAGGGAAAGAGGAAGATAGTGAAACCCTGCCTTTGTAACTATAAAAACATGATAGACTAGATGAATCTAGTCTAGATAGAAAGTATATGATTTAATAATATGCATAATGCCTCAAGGGCAAGAAATGTCAGCCTAACTCGAGTTATTTTCTAATCATAGCATCAGCGAGACCCTCGCTTGAATGAAATTTTGTTCCCATTTTATGATGCTAAGAGGGCAATGCAGATCATTGAGACGTATGAGCCTGATGAAGATCTGAAGAATAAAGGTAATGAAAATGCAGAGATGTACAGGGGGGAGGGCAGGTTGGTTCCAAGAAAGACCGAGAAAATGTGTAACTTAGATTTTTAATTAAAAATATCTCCAAAAGGGTTCTAGAGTTCCCTGGAGCCAAGGATTCATAGCTGGCCTTTTTTTTTTTTTCCTGCTCTAAATATAAATTTCATCCTAGTTCAAAATTCATATACTCGATGCTGCCTGGAGTAAAAGTTAAGCTTATTGTCTTATTAAAGATATTATAGTGATATTTTCCCATGGTACTTGTTTATCCTACATCTCAAATTTTACATAATGCTCACAATATAAGAATGCCAACTGTAGTCTGTGTTTGCAGTCTTTGAAGGTGATTTTGTGTTATCTGAAAATGTACACCTCTGTGTCTCCCTTTTTTCTTACCAAGCCACATACCTTTAATGGACAAGCTGATGTATCGTATCAACCCCATTTGACCTCTGGTATGAAAAATACGTGATTTATCATTGGGGTTCCTAAGCCTCCTCCATTCTCAGTGCAGCTTTGGAAACAATGTATTGTTATTCATTCAAGTATTTATTACAGGAAGGGCAAAGAGAGGAAATTGTAAACCTCCCTCCCCATAGCAGTGGAAAACACTGTCGGAGGATAGGGGAGGAAGAGACTAAAAATAGAGCTGTACAGGGCTTGAGAGATGCCTGAGTTTGACCCTCCGACCCATATTTTTCTGTGAAGACTGGAAGGGGTTGTGTGTTTATTTTCTCCCTGTCTCTTACCAGCGAGTCTCGTGGGCCCCGGCTTCCCCTCTTTAGAACACAGATCCATGCTGCATTGCGTCTCGTGCCACATTGACCGGGTCCACATCCGACTATTCAGTTGACCTTGAGCTGATTCTGACTCAGAGTGGACGTGCACGGTGCCATTGCAGGAGCAGATAGCCCAGCCTTCCCAGGTGTCTCTGATTGTGCCAGACTGCCTGGCTGGCCATTCTACATGAGCACACCCCGGATACTCTTTCCGAAACCAAAGTGCTTTCCCTTTGGTTCCAGTCATACATTGGCACCTTTCTGCTACGCTCTTTCCTCCCGGGAGCCTACGTACCATCTCTTTGGTTGGTGTTAGTCCAAAACCTGTTCCTAGCAAGAGTGCTTCATGACCTCCTCCTCCCCTGTTACTGTTCCGAGCATTGTAATATAGCACGCACTGCAGGGGGTTGAAGCTAAGGTAAGCGTGGTTGGTAGACCAGCTGGCTCTCTGCAGTAGTGGGAGGTGATCTGGTGAGGTCCTGGCAGCCCTCTCACCAGTGTTTCTCTCCTCTGGCTTCATTATTTGACATTTGTGGAGGTTTGATTAGACCTTAAGCACTGGCAGATGCATAATGGGGTAAGAAATGCCCTACGTATGGAAGGCACTTGTGACGTATTGAAGGAGAACAGGCATGGAGAAAAACAAATCCATAACAACATGATAAGTATTATAAGAGAAGCATGTGTGTCCTAGGGTTTTCCTAGAGTTCTTCCAAGCGTGACTCATCTATGAAACATCCACTGATACAGTTGAAAAGACGAGCTTCATCATTTCACAAAGGACCAAAACTGACCTTACAAAGAGTCCATGATTATCTGGTACAAGAGACATTCTAATAAACGCCCACGAGCACCAAGGGGAATGTTCGGGCAGTAAATGGTAAAGCGGAGACAAACAGGACTTTCATACAACCCCCCATTCCCACTTCTAGGGGGAGGCCCCTAGGGAAGGTCTGGCATGATTTCTGAGCTCCAGGGGTCAGATCTCTGTCTTCAGACCTGTCCTCACCTTTAGCTGCCACTCAGGTCTGTGGCTTTTGCGTTTCCTCTCTGTGTGCCCGACTGTCAGATTCAACTCTGGACTCCTCACCTGTGGCTTGAGCTTCACATCCATGTTGTTGTGGTGGTCATCATCTTGGGCCGTTGCTGCTGACTCGTGACTGCCCACGTGTTCCAGAGTGGAATGGCTCCGCAGCGTTTTCTTGGCTGTCATCCTGATGGACGCTGATCACTCGGCCTGGTCTTCCATGGTGAAGCTGGGGGGGTTTGAAGCATGTGTGTCCTAGGGTACAGGTAGAGGTACATTCGGCCTGTAGTAGAACCACCATGTGGACATCTAATGGGTAGGTGTGATGCATACTTATGTGTAACATAGGAGTCCCTGAGTGGTACACAGGGTGAAACACTCACCCAGAGACACCTTGGAGGAGAATGGATTCTGGTTGTCTGCATTCAAAAGACCGGAAATGCCTGCGGAGCCGGTCTATGCTGTATACACGGGCTTGCCGGGAGTGGAACATGGCTCCCAGGCAACCAACAACAACGTATATAACCAATTCTGAGTCCCCCATCCTCTGGCCTATTCCTTTCCTTGCATGGGAACATGGGGCCCTTATTCACCCAGTTTTCCATGCCAAGATTTTAACTCTTGGAGTCACTCTTGACCTGTTTCATTCTTTTGCAACATACCTGATCCCTCGGGAAAACCCAAAAGGTTTATCCTCACCATAAATTCTGAATACATCGCTTAAATAAAATCGTATTACCATCTCACTTTTGCCAGACTTCCCAAGCCTGCATCCTCTCTACCTTGGCACACCAGCTGACTGCTCAGCGTCTCCTGTCTCCTCGGTGCCTAACAGTTTATATACTCCCTGCAGCAGCCGAAATAAGTCTCCCGAGACTCAGTGCATCTGTGGGCCATTCCACTCTTCAGATCCCTCCAACAGCAGCCACGAACTACCCCTCCACCCTCATTTCCAGCTGTTCTCCCCCCGGGTCCCCCTGGTCATTTGCTCATCTCTCTGCCCTTGAATATACTCGGCGCACATCTTCCTAAGTCACTGTGCACCTGCTCGCCCTTTGGCTGGGAAGGAGGAGCCCCATGTGTGCATGTGGCTTGCCCCTGGCGCATGCCTGTGACCTCCTCAGCAGGGTCTCCCTCTCCGCCCTGTGTAAAATAGCATCGTGTGCATGGCCTGTCACTGCTGCCTTGTCCTTGCTAGCACGTGTTTCACATTATAGTGTATTATCCTCATGGCTTCACTGATTGGCTTCTCATTCCCTTGACAGTGCTGCTTCCACCATGGTATCTCTCCCTCAGGGGCTTAAAACATACTTGCTGGTAGGAGGAATACATCCTAAAAATGTATAGGAGCTTAAGTTTTTAGTGCGATAATTGTTAGCATGGAACATGACCGAAATGCTCATAAACAGAATAATGGATAATAAATTGTGATCTAGTGATATATGAACTACTATGGGAGGGTCAGAAAGTAATGCTCCCAAGGTCTCAGTGCACACACGCACAGGTTGCTCCTGGACAAAATGTGGGAAGCCTTTGTCACTGCTATCCGTGCGGGGCTGCAGTCAAATCCTCTCGTTCATTTGTTTATCTGAGTCTTGTTTGGGTGCTTTTCCAAAAATAGAGTCCATCAAAACTGTCCTCTGAAGAAATCTTCTGAGCCAGTTAGATTCAGAGCAGAGAGACCGGTCAGAAGATTGTGGTCACTGTATAAGGGGATTCTTAAGGGGTGACCATATAGAGATTTTTCTCATAGAATAGTCGCTGATGCTTATTAGGAAGAAATTGTCAGAAAATTGAAAACTGCACTGGGGAGAAAAAAATTGCCTCGGGAAATTTTCCCATCACATAACGCACTGCGCGTTCTCGGAGGGTAGTAAGCTCTGCCCTGTAAGACTTGGTTGAGAAACTTTACCTCACCCTCACTGCAGACCTGAGCTTCCCCCTGCAAACTTTGCTGTTCCTCAACTCAATACCGTTGAGAAAGAACACAATTGGCGTCCACCCAAGGTGGTCAGGCGGATGTTTGGGCCTGGTGTGAACTGAAGACGCAGCGTTCTTCAGGATCTGGACCTTCAGACGTCATGGATGTACATACAGGATATGCTAAGATTTAGTAGCTTCACATTTTCATACTTTTGTTTAATCAAGGTTCCTATTGTTTGACAGCAATACTTTTGACTTGCCCTCCTGCATTCAGTAAAAAGTACATAAACAGGAGCAGTGCGTATCACCTGAATAAGTCACAAGAAAGTTTAACAATGATTTCAAGTTGCAAATGCATATAGTGGAATAGCTTCTGCATCGACTTTCAAACATTCCAAACAATCTATTATTTGGACAGATAGACGAGTGTATCTAGTATATCTCGTACATGTAGTAAAGATAGGAATGTAGTGAAGTTGGGAACATTAAGCACAAAACCAGGGTAACTGTCTCTGTGTCAGTGCCCTGTGGTGTTAGTCCATGACTGTTTTTTCTGTTATGATCTGTACTCTTCTATAAGCTTGAAATCAGTTTCCAATTTGAGAAAAAATACTTAAAAAATACAAAAAGATAATTCCTGCGGATAGTCAACATGGCGGAAGAATGTGCCGGGATATCAATGGGCTGCCCTTCCGTTGTGAGATGGGCCCCCCTTCCTCATGCAAGGAGAGTTTGGCTGAAGCCAACAGAGGCTCATTGGGTCCCATTGCAACTACCAGTTACACCATTCCCATTGTCATCAGTCCCATACCCAGCTTTGGAAATAAAGTAGGAAAAGTGAATTGTTTGAATTCAGAAAGCCCAGCATCTCCAAGTGGACCCCCTGCTCCATTCAGAGGAAAGAAGCAGTACTTTACAATGGTATCATTTCCGTTTTTTAAAAAGAGCACCTCGCAGGGAGATTCTCATTGACCATTCATGATGGTATGACAATTCTGGAACTAGACAGTTTCAGCATTTCCCCCCATTTAGCAGAAGAAGAAACTAAGGCCCAGAATGGATGAGTGAGTGAGTAGCAGGTGTAGATGTAGGTCCAAGTCCCCTTGGCCTCTGGTAACTGCAATGCCTGATGTCAAAGTGTCCCCAGAATGTGGTACGCTCCTGGACGTAGGAAACTATGGGACACTCCTGCATCATAGACCTGAAAGGAGGACACTTACTACGTGTTGGCAGAATATATTTCAGTGCTTCAAATAGACATCTCCGTCACGCTATTCTGCAGCTCCTTTCTAGACCATGACAGTTCTGGGGAAAAGACCTAAAGTTTTCCCTCTTCAATGGTGTACGCTGCCTTGAGATCATGCAAAACATGACACTTGTACCTTCAGAACCACAAACTCTACTAGGATATTCTTTTTTCCCCTAGGCCTCATATCAAGTGATGGGTTTTGCAGATATCTGATGTCTGATGAAAACGCCCCAGTCTTCCTAGATCGCTTAGAGCTTTATCAAGAAATGGACCATCCCTTGGCTCACTACTTCATCAGTTCTTCCCATAACACCTATCTCACCGGTCGGCAGTTTGGTGGAAAGTCTTCAGTAGAAATGTACAGACAGGTGCTCCTGGCTGGCTGCAGGTGGGAAACGCACAATGGCTATTTATTTTTGCACAGACTGCCTTTGGGTTCTAATTACTTTTTTTCCTGAACCATGTTATTGTTGTTAGTTGCACTCAGGCTGGTCCGCAGGTCCTGGTGACCCCAAGCGCAGCCACCCAGTCTTGCAACAGTGTCATGATTGGCTGCAAATCAGACAGTTGTGATCCATAGGGCGTTCACTGGCTGGCTTTCAGAAATAGCTTGCCAGACCTCTCTTCCTCGTTTGTCTTAATTCGTGAGTCCGTCGAAACCTGGTCAGCATGATAGCAACATATGTCTCCTCGCCGGGGGGGTGGCCGCTGCCCTTGAGGTTCATTCAGTGGCGCTCGAACCCGTTTGTCTTGCCTGGAAGACAAGACTTTTTATCACTGAACCCCGTTACCGCTGCCTCCCTTTGAAGCATAGCAAATGGCAATGAAAGCAAAGAGAACTTGTGTCTCTCTTTAATTAATTTTAGCCTTAGTGAGGAAAGATAGTTTTTATTCCAGAAAAGGTCTTCCTGTGAGTCAAGTGATACTTTTATGTAAATTGAAAATATGCCCCAATAACTAGGGAGAAAAAGAAAATACATATATTTCAGAAGTTATATATCAATTTTTCTCTTGCTCAAAGGCAATCAATCCACCCAGGAGGTGTCTCTGTTCATTTTATTTAAGAATTTAACTTAACTCCATTTAACTTAAAACTGAGCTATCTGAAAGTTTAATTGAATTCAAAATGGTTTTCTCTTACAAAAACTGGCAAACATTTCTAACTTTTATTATAATAAAAATTCTAAGGTGAAAACTAAGAAATAGTTACATTGTGTTTTTTTTTCTTGGTTATTAATAACCAGTGCTTTGTTTTTTCAACCCACTCTCGGCAATGAGAGATAGACTTTAAAATAAACGAACTACATCATCACTTCCACCCCTGAACTCTTCTGTGTAAATCACTAAAATAATAGTGTATTTTCATTAAATAGGAATGGCCAGACTAACATTACCCGAACTAACAAAATGAAAAAATAAATTTTTGAGCGTCATTGACCACCCCACCCACATTCACAGCCCACCCATTATCCCCAAAGAACCCCTTGTTTCAGCTTCGTTACAATGAGGCTTTCATGCAGCATCAAGCTGCACGTTAGGGCTCTCTGATCTTTCACTCTAGCACGGTCCCCCTCTGATTATATCAACTGGATGAGGTGTGTAGGGTCATCTTAAACTATATGCCCCCCAGAAAAAAATCCTCTTGTGTAAGAATTCACTCTACTGATTTAAGGGAAGACATGATTTTGATCCCTTTCGATTTGCGCGTACAGCTGTATTTAAAGAGATAAAGTTACAATGCCACTGTGTCCCTAGATGCGTGGAACTCGACTGTTGGGATGGAAAAGGCGAAGACCAGGAACCGATCATCACTCACGGCAAAGCGATGTGCACAGACATCCTTTTTAAGGTAACTTCAAATCACACGCCCACAGGCTCTTCCAGTGACTCTGAGCAAGCTGGAAATAACGCGGTTGGAGAAGAAATAGCAAATTATCATTGTCTCAAGCATTTTAGCATCATATCCCCTCTGGTTTTGAGGATAAATTAAAAATAAATTTCTCCAATGAAGGAAAACCCACCCTTCATGCTACGGGTTCTGCATTCAGATGGCCACAGTGCCTCACAGTGAAGTTTCTTTAGCGGTCAGCATTGTTCTCCTTCCCTTAAAAAACACCTTTTATTCATTTTATCAACCTGTTGACTTGGTAACTTAGCATTATTCCAGAAGGCCACCCAGGTAGCATAAAACGATAGACTGTAGAAAATAAAATCGATTCTAAATGGTGCCTGTGCGGGTAAAACAATAAAGGAATGCCCAAGTAAGGTGGTGGTGGTGCTCGGGTGCCATGAAGCCTCGCGCAGCCTATCGTGGCCCCTGTGTATGACAGAAGGGACCCCTGCACGGCCCTCTACCCTTGTCACAGTCGCACAATTGTTGCTGTGTGTCAGCCCTTAGTTACAGCCACTGGGTCTATCTATCTCATTGAGGGGCTTATTTTTCGCGGGCCCTCTTCTGTACCAAGTATGATGTCCTTCTGCAGGGACTGGTCCATCCTGATAGCATATCCGAAGTACATGAGATGAAGTCTCACCATCCTCCTGTCCAAGGAGCAGTCTGGCTGTGCTTCTTCCAAGGAACATTTGTCTGGACTTCTCGTAGTCCGTGGTACCCACTCGGACAAGGCTGGCATGTATGAGTGCTCGCCGAGAAGTCCTAGTCCCTGACAAGCCTTCCGTGAATCCCTTTTGCGATCCAGTGGAAGGAAAGAAAGGGTGGGTCACAGTGTTAGTAAAGTTCAAATAGAGTCATTGTTACAGAGAAGCACAGCTATTCTCAATCTTGAGACTAGAAGTTTCTCCTAAGGACCCGCACAGACGAGAACAGACCATTATACAAATAGGCATCTCCCATAAGGGCCTGCCGGTGATCTCCGGTAAGATTCCAAGGCTAGTTTTTCAGAGCGTTCCTTAATATGGCCCAGTGGTGTCCTACTAAAGGACAAGCCAAAGAAAATGGGATTTTTTGGTTTTGTTTTTTTTTTTTT
>NW_022109491.1:35735531-35757317 GCF_000313985.2 Echinops telfairi
CTTTGGGTCTCCACTCCGCACTCCCCCCATCATTCACTATGGTAAGATTTTTTGTTCTGATGATGCCTTATACCTGATCCCTTCGACACCTCGTGGTTTCATAGGCTGGTGTCCTATTATCTGTCTTATCCAAGATGTTGGTGAGCCTTGAGCAACAACAAATACAGCAATTGGCTCCCTGAGAAGTGAGAAGCAATGAGTTTGCACAGTTATTAAAACAGAGGGGAAACAAAGGTTGATACTCTTTTTAGAGAATTAAGGAGTGTAACATGGAAGCGTAGCTAAAAAGAAGGCCTTGCCCCCTGTACTTGTAGAGGAGCCACTAAGAACCTAAGGGCAGAAGTAAGATGTGTTGAAGGAGTATTTCTTGGTCAGCTCAAGGAATAATTCTTGGTCATCTCAAAAGATCATAGACGTTTTCACCTTGGAAGTAATGTGAAGCAACAATTCCCAAATAACCACTTCAGCCATGAGGCTATTTGAATAAAAGACTCCAGAATTATCCAACTTTATCTTTATAATTTCAAGTGGATTTCCCTAGATGATGAATGTAAAATCTTTTCTTGATTAATCAAATGATGGCGAGATGGGACTTGCCCTGAGGTTAGCTATAAGCCGATAAGAATTCAGGAATTTTTACCAAGCAGGAGACTACAGTTTAGAAACATTGATCTGCAGTCATTCTTCCTAAAGCTAAGCAGAGAACCAATCCAGCCATTTATTAAAGTTTATCCTATTTCATAAGGAGCCTTAATGGTGTAGTGGTTACATGTTTGGCTGCGAACTGCTAGGTCTGCAGTTCAAAACTACCAGCTGCTCCTGGGGAAAAAGACACGGCTTTCTACTCCAATAAAGAGTTAACAGTCCCAGAACCTCCCAGGGAAAGTTCTACCCTGCCCTATCAGATCACCATGTGCTAATATCAACTCAATTGTAGTGAGTTTGATCTGGGATTTTATTTCATGAAGAAGCCCAGAGGTTACTGTGGGTTAGATATTGGGTGGTTCCCCACAATGTCAATAGTTCAAATGTACCAGCCACTCCAACGGGAAAAAGAGTCACTATTCCTATAAAGGTTTACAGCCTTGGTAACCCTCTATAGGGTTACTATGAATCACAATCAACTGGGTTTAGTTTGGAGAGGAACTGTTCAGCGCATTCAACAGGATAACAAGTAATTGAGCTAACTTGTCAATCAAGCAGTTCACAACCCTTCCCTGTTTCTACATGCTGCTTCACCAACCAGGGGGACCCCTCACGCATGACCTGACTTTTCACTGGGCTAATTCCAATACCAGACAAGGCTTATTGCAAATGCTATATCCATCCACAGGCGAGGCTACATCAAGTTAATGCAACCTAGCCCAGGACTGACTCTGAAACAGGGCCTGTTACTGAAAGCTTCCAACATCATCGGGTCATTACCAACATCTTTCTCCTGTAGGTAGAAGGAAAGGAAAAGTGGTCTGTAGTGACAATAACGCGGGTAACCGTTTACCTGCTCCTCATTGAGAATGGTGAGCTTCGAACTACTGTCTTGGCAGATTATCAAGCCAGGAGCTGGCTTACCATTTAGAACAAATGCTTGTAAAGTAATAGCTCCGTCATTTGTGAGAAGAAAAAGATAGTCCTGGAAGAAAATAATTATTGATCATTAACTAGGCCCGGGATCTAACCATAGGAGACTCAGTCTGTAGTTATCAATGTAAAGGTGATGCCCTGGTCTGAACCACAGCCATTGACTTCTAAAAGACCGTATGAATGAGCCTCTGAATAGTTTTAGGTGCCTTTAAAGTTTTTCCCTTTTCTCTCATCAACTCTCTTTATCTTTAAAGGATGTAATTCAAGCCATCAAGGAAACCGCATTTGTCACATCAGAATATCCTGTAATTCTCTCCTTTGAAAATCACTGCAGGTATAATTATTCATTCTACTCCAAACCAGGAAGTATTGTCTCCCAAACGCCACCCCTGCTCTCCAGCTTTTGGAGCAATTAAATAGTTTGTTTTGTGATATGCTAAATACTGAATAATTCTCCGGTTAAGCATACAGTCTTAGACGAAAATACTACTACTAATAATAAACAAAAAATACATAGGTTGCTTTAATTTTCTTTTTTTAATGTTCCCTCTAAGCAAAAGGTCAGAAGTTAGGACACCTGAGTGGTGGAAGATTTGACAGTATATTTTATGGCAGACTTTATTAATTTGAAAAGGACTTCTTATTCTTTTTACCAACTCTTAGTGTTGGAATGGAATCTCCATTTTTTAATTGTACCAGCTAGTGCATGGTATTTAAAAGCACATCTCACATCAATATCAAGAGGACAATCATGCGTTTCAAAGAGTGGGAGGTTTTAATTGTGTAGGAATGGGTGCTTCTTATTCTTGGACTGTTAATAGATGTTTGAATTCACAAATGCCAGTTCTTTCTCTCCAGCAAATACCAACAGTACAAGATGTCCAAATATTGCGAAGATCTATTTGGGGACCTCCTGTTGAAACAAGCACTTGAATCACATCCAGTATGTATTTTTAGCTAACCATATTTCTAGCATGAATGGACTTGTTTTGAAATTCATTTCTGAAGGGTCAAGTAGTACTGGAGGACTAATGCTAAAGATATTCATCTTTATTTAAATGTCTTGGTACAGAAAGCTTTTGTGGTGCTGGAGGGGGATATATAGAAAGACACATAAAATAAACATAGTTCCATATGGTTTGGAAGACCCTAAAGTCTTAGGACTTTTGCTTTTCCATCCTGAAATTTCATAAGGTCCTTGATAAGGCCAAGGGTCTAAAGAAAAGTTTGGAGCAGCCATGCCCCATCAGAACAGATCTGAATCTGTATTATATGGATATATCAGAATGGGACGTGGAACGGGAAAAAGGGCAAGCTGAAGCCTTGGAATAGGGGATTTGGAAGAGGTGCAGCGTGCCCTCTCAGGAACTGGATGCAGAAGACCGGGTTGTGGGCAGGCCTGTGGAGAGTGAGGTAGACCACCACCTGAGAACTAGAAATTGCTGTTTCTGCCTCTGTTACAGGGCGAAAGAACGGGCACTCACCAGGCCCTTGTTTTCTAAAAGGGAGGTTACGTTTCTAGTCGATCTGTAATTTTCCCATTCTGATTGTCATTCCAAAATTTTACAAATTCAGGTCTGCCCGCATGTTACCTCATCAGCCATGACTGAAAGAGTTGGAAGCCCTGGTCTAGACTCGGCACTGCCTGTCAATTTTAGCTACGTGTTCAATCAACCTGGAGAGCTATGCCAGGGCCCTGCTCTCAATTTCATTGATGCAAAGTAGGGCCTGAGCATGGTCTTTTGAAAAGCTCTCTGTGAGTGGGTTCAGTGTTGGGTTGTGAACAGCAAGGTTGGCAGTTCAAACTCAAAAGCTGTTCTACAGGTGAGAGATGAGACTGCCCCGCTCCTGTCACGATGGACAGTCTCATCAACTCAATGGAGCAAATCAATCCCATAGGGCTACTACCAGAATCAACCAGATGGCAGTGGGTTGGGGTTGTTATTTTGTGGGGTGGGGGTGGTCTAGGTAAGTCTGAGTTTCTAGGTTCAGAACTCATGGGAGTGTGTTGCTTTGGAAAAAACCCGCAATAACATGCCCAACTCCCAGACAACGGCTTGTCTTCGCAGTCCGGTGCCATGGGGTCAGCTGTGACTCACAGCAGTTCTGTGCTGCCCCGCAGAATGAAGCACGGCCCAGTCCGCACCTGTGTTTGAGGCCCTTCTGGTAGCCACTGTGCCCATTCATCCAGTGGAGGGTCTTCCTCTTTTCCACTGACCCTCAACTGGACCAAGCAGGAGGTCCTTCTCAGGGACTGGTCTCTCCTGTTCACATGCCCAGCATCCACCTCACCGTCCTCACCGCCAAGGAGCACTCTGACAGCCCCTCCTCCAGGGCAGTCCTTAATTAAGCCTTGCCACGTTCCTCGCCAACATTAGAATGCAAGCCCCTGAGTCCTCTGTCTTCCTTACTCGTGATCACGTACAGAGGAGGCGATTGAAAAGCTCATAACTTAGGCCAAGGACACTTTAGTCCTCAAAGTGACAACTTTGATTTCGTCACTAAGCACCTCAAGACCTCTTTACGGCCAGCCAATAAGGCTGTGGTACCTGCACGTTGCAGGACTGTCAGTGAGTCGTTTTCTGATCCCAATGCAGTACTCGACTTCCCCTATTGTGGTTTCTTGTATTATTTGCTCAGCGTACAGAGGGGATGTGTAGGAGGAAAAGACACATGAAAGGCAGTGGCCGAGAAGCAGCTCCCCCGTGCACATATTCCCTCTCCACTCCTTCCCAACGTTCCGCTGCAGGGGCTGCTCCAGTGGCCCACAGGGGGTGTTGGGCTGGTAGCTCAGGACACCATGCTTGGGACAGTGGAAGGACCGGGAGAAAAGGAAGGCGTTTGTATTAGTCTAGGGACAGCGTTCAACAAAATGGATTGACACAGAGGCTGCCACCCGGAGCTCAAACCTCAGATCACCTGTGAGGAGGGTGGCGGTCCAGGCGGTGTGTCCTTCTGTGATCTGTAGGGTCACTGTGAGTCAGAATAGACTCAGCGGAGCTGACCAGCAGCAACTGCCCTCTGCTCTTGTCTCCTGGGGTTGCCTCGTAAATGAACTTTCATCCTTGTCTTAGACACTCATCTTAAGAATATCCATTTTAAGAAAATCTCTAATTGAGTGACTGATTGGCTTTATGTAGACCTTCTGTTCATGATGTGGGTTGGGCTAAGAAACTTGCTTCTGCGATAAGGCTACTGCATTCTTAGTAGAGTGGTACACACATGCCACGTAGACAGGACTGTAGGAAAAACAGGTGATGCAAATGGGAGCTTTTAATTAAAAACTGAATTAAAGAGCTTCTCACCGCTCTTGGGGTAGGAGGGTGAGGCCAGGCTCCACAGGACACAAATGGAAGCATGCCTCCGAAACAGAAGGTGCCCAGGCCTGGGGAAGGTACTGAGCAATGTGTCTGGATTGGGAGCAGTAGGCTTCTCGAAAGAAGAGCATTCTGGCCAGTGTTTCGTTTGAGGGATTGCAGACATGGAACACAGGCCGTGGTATGTGGGGAAAGGAACCCTGGTGGTGTGATGGGTTAAGCATTGGACCGCTAACAAAAAGGCTGGCAGTTCAAAACCACCAGCCACGCTCCGCACGAAAAAGATGCGGCAGCCCGCATCCGTCCAGATCTGTGGTCCTGGAAACCCTCATGGGGAGCAGTTCTACTCGGTCCCGTGGGGCCGCTCTGAGTTGGGATTGTCTCTGGGAAATGAGTTTTGAAGGTAATGAACACCATACAGATTCATGTTACCTTGACTTTCCTGGTACTTTCAGGTCTGGCGTTGAGCAGTAAACCTTCGGATCTAACGCCACTGGGGAAGTGGAGCAGCTATGCACCTTCGGAAACCGCAGCCTGGGTTTCAAACCCTCAGCCCTGTTCTCAGGCAGAGTGGGAGGGGTGGGCTGGCTTCTGTCAGGAGTGAAATTTTAAATAATTGCTTTGATTGCCACCTAGTGGATGTTGGGTTGCATGACCGGGGATGGAAATGGTCATTCATTCATTCAGCCTCTTTCTGTTTCTCCCCAGCTCGAACCGGGCAGGCCCCTGCCATCCCCCAACGACTTGAAAAGGAAAATACTCATCAAAAATAAACGGCTGAAAGCCGAAGTTGAAAAAAGTAAGACCAACACACACACGATGTGCTTGGACAGTTCGCTTTCTAGATTAACATCTCTGAGCTCTTTGGGGGAGGGATGCAGGGGTGTTGTAGATGCTTCTGGGCACGAAGTCAGTTTGCCGCATTTCCCGCTGGGTTTCCAGGTCTGTTTATCCCTGCCCCTAGAGAAGCATATGCACATCTTCATCTGCCGGGCTCTCAAGGAGCTCAAGGGGCCTTTGAGAATTTATCAAGACAGAAGGAGCTGGCATCTTCAGCTTCTATAGTCAAAGCCCTCTGGAAAAGCCCGCCTGGGGGTTGCCCATGTGATATGTGCCTGTCTGGGGATCCCAGCCAAATCTATGAGTTTCTAAGCATGCTTCTACGGGTGGAGAGAGAGAATATTTTTTAGAGGAAGTTTTCATTTTTTTTAGTATGTTTCCAAACTCAGTGGATTAATAGCACCAAATATTGGTGTGACTGCGGTTTCCCCCATGTTCTAAAATAAAATAAATTTACCTCATATGAGTGACTTTATTTTTATTATGACAAAAAAGATGTCGTAGGAAAAATTCAAACAAAATTGTCTGAAAATAATAAAGTAGCTGTATTACATGTAGACAAAGATACACATGTATGCATACATAGGTGTCATAGAGATAATGTAGGTAAGCCTATTTTGACATATATACATTTTTAACTAATGGAAGTGTGTTTAACACACGGTTACTTTATCGGTTCAACCAGTCACATATACCTACACCCAGTGGTTTTTAATTCTACGTAATTACTTTAATATGCAGCACTATTTGTATTTCATTACAGTGAATGTCATATTACTAACTAGTCCCAAGTGGATGGATTTTCAGCATCAAACACAACAATTGTATGAATACTTTCACAGTACACATTTTTGATGCTTTTTCCTTGGAATCAGTTGGGACCCTTGAGGTTGCTTAGTTAAAGCATAAGGAGCCCTGGTGGTGCAGTGGTTAAGCGCTCTGCTCCTAACCATAAGGCTGACGGTTTGAACCTCCCAGCCAACCTCACCATCCACCCTTGTACAGAGTACAGCCCACAGAACGCTTAGAGCAGCTCTCCGCTGGCGTGGTGGGTGGGAAGGGGGTGGAGATGACTCAGTGGCCCAGGGTGGCCATGGTCACAGCCCATGTCTATTTCCAGATGTATCTTGTTAGGCTTTCAGAAAAGTACCGATTGGCACGTTCCCCAACAATACTCAGGGCTGTTTCTCAGGACTACGGTTAACCCTGACTGTTGACTGTCCTCTGTGTGTGTGGCCAGCTAACAGAAGAAAAGTAGCATCCCATCTGCTTATTTGTATGTTGCTACTAACAGTTTTCCTTCTGGATGGCCATTTGTGATTTGTCCCTCTACGTGCCTACCCATCAGTTGCAGTTCCCAGTATGTGTGTCTCTGTTCTGTTACATCATCACAATAATGGCTTATAAACCTGGGTCACTGTCTGTTTTTTCAAACCATTGGGCTTTTGTTATCCAGCCTTGAGTGCATCACAATAACTGAGTGACTCTCTTAAATGTAGTGACCAGAGATTTGGACAACCCAGTCACATTTCAGTCGCTTTTTATGGTGTGCATACAGTGTATGTAGTTGTGTAGGGGCTTCAGGGTCACAGGTGGTGACATGGGGGCCACTGCTGACACTTAAGAATGTGGCCAAGAGATACCCAGACTGGTTCTTTGCCTTCATCTCCTCCTTAATGTCCACCTAAAAGCTCAGGTTTTTTAAGTGATCTGATGCATCTCACTATCTCCTCCTTCTTGTTGGATTTTAATCACAGAACAGCTGGAAGCTTTGAAAAGCATGATGGAAGCTGGGGAATCGGCAGCCCCCGTGAGCATCTTAGAGGATGATAACGAAGAGGAAATTGAAAGTGGTGAGCTGCTTTATTTTCAGTTGCATGTTTTTTAAAAAAACAAAAACTTTCGTATTGTGACGTGGGTGGAAGTTGACAGAGCGAATTTCCATTTAACCACGCTTACACATGTTGACTTTTGACGTGGATCTTAGTCCCCGTAATGGGACAGCATTCTTCCTGCGTCCTGTGTTTGCCTTTTCTTTTTCTTTTTCCTTGTCTTTCTTTCCCATAGCTTCCTGCCTTCTAAGTTTCTCCATGGGCACCTGCCGCCCTTCCATCCCTATGGCCGTCTGTTGTAAAGAATGAGTCCCTTTCTGGTGTCACTGCTCACCTAAGAGGCCTGTCTGTTGGTTGGCTGGACTTGGGAATAAGTTCCCTGTTAGCCCTGTGAGGTCGCTAGGGGCCATGGACCTGAGTTGCAGCTGTCTCTAGACCAGCGGTTCCCCTCCTTCCTTGTGCCGCGACCCTTTCATACAGTTCCTCGTGTGGTGGTGATCCCCCCGCCCCACCACCATAAAATTATTTTCGTTGCTACTGCATAACTCTCATTTTGCTACTGTTATGAATCGGGCAACCCTTGTCAAAGGGTCGTTCGACCCCCAAAGGGGTTGCGACCCACAGGTTGAGAACCGCTGCCCTAGACCAATAAGCCTGGTCTTGTTTTAGGGTTTTGTTTTTAGTCGTCCCCCCCCCCCCTCTACTCAGGGCCTCTTATTTTGATCCCTTGAGAGTGGCCAGCAGTGGTCGTTAGACACCGTCTAGTTCTGGTCGTAGGATCACGGAGGCTGGTGTTCCCATGGTCCATTGGACCTTTGAAGCAATTAGTAATGTTGAAGAAACTCTTTTTTCTCAGTGGTACCTTACACAGGTAATTTCCAACTTAAAAAGCGTTTCATTCCAGTGATTCCATGCTACGTCAGGTCCGCCGTCTGTTAGAAATACTTTAGATACTCTCTCATGGCTTAGCCCACACGTGCGACACGGGAGTGCATTTTAGGAAAACTTGGAATCAGAAGTAAAAACCTGAAAGCGAGGAATTTACTAATTTTAGTCAGGACCTTGTGAAACTGCAATCCATAGGGTTGGCAGTTCAAAACCACCAGCTTTCTACTCCGTAAGGAATTACAGCCTCAGGAAACCCGCGCAGGCTCTGCGAGTCTGCACTGAGTCCCAGGCAGCAAGCGAGAGAGCAAGTCCGGCAGCACTTCCCTCAGGGCTCCGTGAGTGACGGGTTTCAGACAGACGTGGCGTTGATGCCACTCCTGCAGCAGTCACGTTCTCGTATTTATCTGTCAGAGGGCACACCAGACGTTTTCTACTCTGTGCCGGTTAGGGTTCCTGCTACTGTTAACAAACTACCCCAAATGTAGAGCTTGAAATAACACTCCACCCTTATTTCTCCCACGCACTCCTTTCTCATACTGTGTTGGCTATAAAACGAAGGCCAAGACCACACGCGCCGACCTCGGGTCGATTCCCAGAAGACCTCTTTAAATGGTGCAAACGCAAAGCTGTTGCTTTGCAGGTTCAGGCACACCTGACCAAACCCGGACTGTGCAGTCACGTCGTGTCCACGTCAAAGCTGGGCGGTGAATAAGGAAGACCAGAGAACAGCCGGGCTTCCGAATTGTGGCGTGGTGAAGATGCTGGATAGCCCAGGGACTGGCCAGAGAAGAAACAGATCTGCCTGGGGAGAAGTACAGGCGGGCTGCTCCTTCAAAGCACGGAGGACATGATTTTGTCGAACGGTCTTTGGACCTGTTCTCAGGAGGAGCCAGTCCCGAGAGAAGGTACAGTTGAAAGTCAGTGAGAGAGGAAGACCCTCTACGAGAGGGATTCACCTAGTGGATGCAAACGGGGCTCAAGCAGCAACGGTCGGGAGGATGATACAGGACCAAGCGTTTCGTTGCTCTGGTGGACACAGGGTCACCACAAACCGGCGTTAACTCCGCAGCACAGAGCTGCAGCCTTAGGTCTCCTCCTCCCTTGAGTTTTGTGAGCACTCCTGGTGCAGTTGCCACCAGATGGCGTGTCAGACCAAGTTCATCTGCAAGTTCAGTTGTGCCTGTTGTTCGAGATGGCTCACTCACTAAGCTAGCAGTTGATGCCGACTGTCGGCAAGAAGCTTCACTGGGCCTGCCTATGGAAGCATCCTGTGTGGCCTCCCAATGGCGTTTGGGCTCCTTCCAGCTGGGCAGAGCATCCCAAGCACATCCCAAGAACCAACATTCCAAGGGGCAAGAAGCAAACCACCTGGAGCTCAGCCATTGTCTCTAAAGGTTATTCCTCAAAGCAGCCTCGGGTCCACCTGAGTGCAAGGAAGTAGCCCGGGGCCAGTCACCCTGCAGAGGAGTACAGGGAGGGCATACGTTCCTGCAGCCGTCTATAAACAGCGCCTGCCTCGTTGCTGCCTATATGATTTCACACGTTGTCAAATGACAAACCTAAACAAAGAGTTTCGTTTGGCGAACTGGAAGAAACCTAATTCAAAGGATCAATAAGATACCTCAAAAATGTCAAAAGATTGACATTAAATAAAATCAGTTCCTTAACGTAGGTGTTAGAGATATTTTTTTTTATGTATGGCATTACTAGGTTAGTCCACTGAAAGGAGACATGGTGACACATTGGTGAACCACCCACCTGTAACCTGTCATTCAAAGACACCAGCCTTCTGCCAGAGAAAGCCGGGCGGTCAGCTTCTGTAAAGATTACAGCCCGGAGACCCTCTAGAGCAGAACTGCTCTGTCCTATAGTATGCTGTGTGCTAGAATCAAGCCAAGAGTTAATTTGGGTGGGTTTAGAGTCCAGTAAAACAAACTGTGGAAATAAATAGGCAGCAAGACAAAAAAATATATATATATTATTAAGAAATTCAACTCCGACTACCATTATTGTAGCAACTGTGGACCGTGCAGTTTACATCCCTGTCTCACCTTCATCCATAAGTGAAGTAGGCAGCATCACTGTCATTTTTCAATGGGGAATTTGGGGCTCAGGCAGGTACTATAAGCATTACATGATCCCACAGCTGCCAAGGAATGTGCTAAAAACACAAGTATGCTAAAAAGTTGTTAAAATATTTTTAAAAGAGAAAGACTGTAACCGAGTAAAGCCAGAGCTGTGAAGTGGCCCAAATACACCGAGTAATCTAAACTGAGAGTCACTGGGATTCCCCTAATCCTTAAAGCTACTCTGACACCTCTATGCATATATGTTAACTGTGCTGATAGGCAGAAGAATATTTGCTACTAGAGACTTCCATGTTACCCCAAATTATACTTGCTGTTTACCAAATCTTAACAGAAATAATCCCATGGGATAGGATTCAGGTGGAAAAAACCTGAGACCAGAGAATCATCCACCTGGATTTCTCTTAAAGCACTCAGAGGCTTCTGCTGTCCCAGTTAATGTGTATGATTTTAAGTTTGAAAGCATTAGTTAGCTTTAGTTCTGGCCGACTAGTTGAACGTGGTTACACTGGTGACAACCCCTTGATTTTAGTATACATAAACAGACTCTAGTCTCTAACTTAGAGACATCAGCACAGCAGACAAGAGAAAGCAAGCATGATTCAAGAGGTCAGGCCCAGGGCTTGTAGAAAGCAAAAAAGCTCTCTGCCCGTGTGGGTCATCAGGTGAGGTCAAGAAAGATGTAGCTCCTGCACTGGGAGATGACCTGTAGGCATATCCAAAGGTGTGCTCGTTTGTGGGTGTGCCTGAATCTGCGTGCCATCCTGAGAGCTGATAAAATTCACGTATACAAGTTTTTAAAGATAGCTGTTAAGTCTCTAACAGTTGAATTGCACATACCCTGTGTCTTCAAGTAGTTTGCCTCTGGCTATGAGGTGAGACTAGACACATGTGAAATAGAAATACATGGTTGAGCTTGAAAAATCAGGAGCATCCGAGGCCCACATCTTACTCTGTGACCTCAGACGAGGGAAATCCTTTGCTGAATTCGTACCTCATCAGTCAGGTGAGGACACTGGACTGGTTTATTGTAAGACCTAGTCTCACTCCACAAGTCCCATTTCTGCCCAACACCTTTATGACCTACTTTGGGTTCTTTGATTGTTTCGGATTTTTCTTCCCCCTCCTCTCCCCCCATGGTCAACCTCTCCTCCACAGCTGCAAGAGAGGAGGGTATCTGTCTCCTCACCCACTCCCACTTCCCATGACTGTCATAGCACCGTACACATGGAAGTCCCTCGAGAAATTCCTGACCCAAGATATGATAGTACCATCTGAAAGGCTCCACTACTTGTAAACTAAGAAAACTCCCTCCGGTTGATTTGTTAGATGCCATAGAATGAAGGGCGCATTCCAATGTCAAAAGTGTTCCAAGGAGGATGGGGAAGGTGCATCTTAGAGTCAGCAAAATGATTTTCCTTCACCTCTGTTATTAGATTTTCATTCCAGAGACTTTAAAGATGCCAGGGGAAAAATCCCCAGTTCTTGTAACTCTGCTCATCTCCCTTGTGAGAGCAATACTCCAAAATTACTTTTGCTTCTTTTTTAAACAGCAAAGTTCCTTCATGCCCTGTGTTGTCTCAGTGTAACTTCGTGTTTGCCTCGCGTGGGTCTCTCCTGATCTAGGCTGGGTTTAGGCCAGTTCCTCACCTGAAGCTCCTGAAGAATGGGCTTGGTGTGGCCGCAGATCCCATACCAGTGAGTGGGTTGCTTATTTTCCGGAGGGTGATCCTTTTTTCACCAACAGCTGTGGATGGCTCCCAGAATTCCTGTTACTCTCTTGAGTCACTGGCCCGGGTGCATCATGCTTCGGGTCACCACCTGGGCCCTCCTCCTTGGACACCTGCTTGACTTGGTACCCTGCTTCCAGCTCCCCTTCCAGCATGAGCCTGAGGACTGAGCCTAGGGCAGGTTTGACCAATGGTTGACAGGAGCAGTACAGACCGTCTAAGGCCTTCCCTTTGTACCTCCCGCCCTTCCAGCCCCTGAGTCACAATGGCAACAACGGTATTCAAAGGGGTCTTTTAATATCATTTTCAAAATTCTCGAGCTATGTTTCCTCCTTGGAAAAAACACGTACTTCGTGTTTTCCCTAGGTGTCAGAAGACCCGAAGATCCTTTTATGAATCACAGATACTCCCGAGGTATTTGAGACTTTCGTTCGTAGGGTCAGGGAGGAAAGAAATAGCTTTTCACTTCACAACCCTGCATTCAGCATAAGTATGCCAGACAGCTTATGCTAGAGGTAGGAGAAACAGCCAAATAAACATGGCGTGGTCCTTGACTTTAAGTAGTGAAGACTGTAGTAAGAAGTTTTGACACCCCCCCCCAATGTTACACATTTGAAAGGTTTTCATTGTCTTTTCGTTAGCACCCTTTTCTTCTCAAAGTACTTAGGTTCTATCCTAATCACAGGCGGGGTCTGCCTGCTTGGCGGTCATTGGGCTTCACAGCTTTTCCTTTTGTCTTCTCTGCAGCTGACCAAGAGGAAGAAGCCCACCCTGAATTTAAATTTGGAAATGAACTTTCCGTGGATGACTTGGGTCACAAGGAAGCTGTTGTAAACAGCGTCAAGAAGGTCAGCGTCTTTGTGTCCTTTTTCTGTCCTGGCTCTCAAGAGGTAGCACCTGCGAGTTAGGACATTCCAGAAATGTGACAGCCACAGGAATAAGTAGCCGGTCGTTCCCCCTTTTAAATTGCTGAGAAGGACGAAAGTATCTCCCTGGGGCCTACAATGGACATGGGAACTTGAGATCCACTCAGAATGCGAAAGGACATGTAGATTGCTCATTCATCCTGCGCTGGTGTTGACCCCTACGCATCTGGCCAATGTCCTTTCAATGTCACTAGCGTTGACTGCATTACTAGAGGTAGCTTTGGAGACTACAATGGCGACTGTCACACTCACAAGGGTGGGCCGATTGAAGACCACTGGGAATATGCCCCCAACTAGTTCAACCCAAATCCTCGTTAGAGAACCAGCCCAACTAGTGAGATCTCTCCTTCCTCATGGGGAGTAAACATGAAAATACTTCCACTGATAGCTATAAAAAATACTGTGTATGTCCTATGTGAGAGGCACAGTCTAGAATAGTCAATGTAATGATCTAGAAGGGTCAAGATGCACTTACATTCTGCCCACAAGGAGTTTATTGTCTAAGGGGATTTTAGGGAAAGAAAGTAGGGAACAGGCAAGAAGCAAGGAAATAGTCAAATGTTTATATAACGACAGTGTATGCTAAGTACTATTATGGAAATAAAGACCAGTGCTAAGGTGGGGAAGAGTGAGGTGGAGGACCCCAAGGTCAAAGAGGAATCTGCCTCTTTGCACAGAGATAAACTTTCCACCTGGAGGACCATGTCTTCATTCCCTAGGGCTTTGTAACGAGATAGGTGAACCTGAACCACAGAAATGTACTCTCTCACGGTGCTAGAAGCCAGAAGCCCAAATTCACAGTCTCAGAAAAGACATGACCTCTCTTACGTCTCTAAGAGAAGATGCTTCCTTTTTTCTGGCTTCTGTTGCTGTTGTCAGGTGCTGTTGGGGGCTCCCACTCATCGGCCCGCCGTGCGCCATCCTCCCCAGTGGTCTGTGTGCGCTCCGTGTTGTAGCCACTCTGTCCGTCCATCACGTTAGGAGTCTTTGTCGTTTCCACCGCCCTCCTACTTAGCAAACATAGTGTCCATTTCCAGGGCCTGCTGCCTCCTGATAACATGTCCAAAGTGCGTGCGACAGTCTCGCCATCCTCACTTGTCAGGAGCCTTCTGGCTTTACCTCTTCCAAGACACAATCGTCTGTTCTTTGGGCAGTCCCTGGTACTTCCAATATTCTTTGTCAGCATTACCGTTCAAATACATTGGGATGCTTCTTTGCTCTGCTTTATTCAATGTCCAACTTTCACATGCATTTGGTTTGCGATGACAAAAATACCATGACTTGGGTCAGGCACACCTTAGTCCTCAAAGTGACACAGCATCACACTGTATCACAGCAATCCACAAGCCACCACAGTATAACAAACTGAAGAGAATGGTGGATTGCCTTCTGTTGGTTCCCAGCAAGCATGAGCATTCTTTGACCTGTAGCTGCATCACAGGAGTCTCTGCCTCCATCTCCAGCTAGCGACATTCCCTCGGGCCTCTCTGTTGTTCCTCCTCTCATAAGGCCAGCATGTACCATGGATGTGGACCCACCGTACTTCAGTCTGTCCTCACGTTGACTAATGTACTACCTCGTGGGCTTTATCTCTAAAACATCGCCTTCATGATCACATTCACGAGAACTGAGGGTTAGGATTGTGTCCATGGAGGACACAACTCAGTCCATACTGGAGCATGACATGTATTTCTATGTCCACATCTGTTTACATAAGTATGCGTATGTATGACTAGTAGATTCGGGATGTTATCTGTTGTACATGTAAACATTCTTTCCTTTCTTTAATTTAGGTTTCAGATGATCTTGAACATGAAAACAACAAAAAGGTAGCAAATTAATGGCCTGTGCGTTTTATTTCATTACATGATACCCATATGCGACCCTCAGATGTCAAACTGTGTGTACTAACTGTTTTTGTTACTCTCATTTCCTCCATCCATGCAATGCCGAGCTTAGTGTTTATAGTACATATCTAAAACACCTAATTACAAGCGTTTTCAAGAATGGGAATTAATCATAGTGATAGAATGACTACGTGTTAATAAAATCACCAAACCATGGCCAGCAAATTAGAGGCCTTGACCTAATGTACTTAACGATTCTCAAACAAATCAGTAGTTGGCACAATAAGACGTGTTCTCAGGTTGAGTCGGAGCTGTCAGTCCAGAACCGGCTGCATAACCATCAGCCTGTTGAACGGAAGATTGAAGTGACCTCACAAGTCAGCAAGTCCTTCAGAGCACCTCCTAGCAGAAAGGGGCTTCGTCCCAGCCCCGTGGACGTTCCGCAAGACCATGCATCCATGTCACAGTCTAGACCTTTATTTGCGATGATTAAGTCTTGTCTTTTTTGTGAGGAGAAGGAGGTCACATTTTCCATTTCTTTTTCCCTTCAGAATTCTTTGTGACCCTCCAGGTGTTCTTGCTGAGTAAGCATCCACGGTCTCTCAGACAAGTGGGAAGCAGATGCCAGTGGCAGACAGACGTTTGCCATGGCCTTGATTCCTACTGTTCAGAGTGTCAGGAAATCCTGTCTTGCTCTCCCTGGGGCCCTATCTTATTTGGAGGGCTACTTCACCCCCGTATTGCTAACTATTTAATGTGTAAGGGGTATGAGCCGATCTTATTGGAGTCTTATTGGAGCGGGTGCGAGTCACGCCCTGCGCCCATGCTAGAATGGCTTAGGGATTGGAGTCAGTGATTTCCCAGTCACCCTGGGCGACTACTATTTAGTAAGTGGCTCTGACCAAAGTGTTTCAATCCGTAAACCCTCAGTCTTCTCCTTTGACCGAGAATGCGGACTCTGATACCAGCTCTACCAAATTCTTCCTGGTAATGAAGGTGTACAAGTAAAAAATTCAGCCCAGGGCCCGACATATAATAATGGTGTTATTTATTATGATTGTACATATGAGAAAGCAATCAGACCGAGCCCCCTACTTTTATTTGAGGGGTCAGGACATAACCCTCCCCCGCCCCTGAAAAAAAAAAGTTCTTTTTCAGAATTACACTGTTTTAATTATTTAGCTCAAGTTTCTATTGGTGAAATCCATTAGGTAACAATTAAGATGAACAAATTGACGAGTATTTGTTGTTTTTTACTCAGGAATTGATTGTGTGACTGAGCAGTTTATCCATCTATATTGAATCTATGCAGAAAATTTAGCTGTTGATAGTTTGCTACAACGTGCTGATGACTTTTGAAGCCTTTATTGACTTTTGTCTATTAAAAAAAAATCCATCAAGAAATGAGCTAAAAGCTTTTATTTTATTTTCGTCTATGCAAAACAATGCAACTTTCATGTATTCTGTGTAGGTCAGGTGATCTGAAGAACGACATCTAATGGTGCCTTATGTCTGGGCCTGCATTCTGACAAGGGTGTGAACTTATGAAGCATCCCTGCTGATATATAAGCTTAGTATAGTTCGTCGCATAAAGAAAGTCCTTAGAAATTTTTAAATGCCCTAAAACTATGAGCTAGATTTAATAAGTTCTTCCTACTATGTTCCTTCAAGCTAAGGAGATCGAGCTTTGTACGTTACCCTTTTGCAGAATTGAGGGAAAAAATAATGACATTTTGAGTTTGGGGAGAACGTGCGCACGCGCATGCTTTGTTGTGGAAAGTGCGCACCCTCTGAAGTATGGGCAATACAGATTCCCTCCCTTGTGTCTGCAGGGCCTGGTTACGGTAGAAGATGAGCAGGCGTGGATGGCGTCGTATAAATATGTCGGTGCGACCACTAATATCCATCCATACTTGTCCACCATGATCAACTATGCACAGCCTGTAAAGTTTCAAGGTTTCCATGTGGCTGAAGGTAACGCCAAAGGTTAACTGCAGTAGCCTTTTTAGTGTCTGTTAGGCTTTTATTTTTCTGATAAATCTTTTTGTTTTCTGGGGACCTGTTGTACCTCTCACCTTGTTTTTATTCCAAACCCTGTGCGGAGGGAGCCCCTTACCCAGCGCATGTAGTCGCATCGTGCTGCTGTTCCCGCTCTGTCCACAGGGTGGCTCTGAGAGACTGTGGATTTGTAAGCACTCACCCTCTGGGCCCTTATGCTTTCCTGATTAAACCTCCGTCCATCAGAAACTAGCTTCCAAAAACGTACAAAGGGTTACCACATTTTTCTATCATCATCTCTTGGCTGGAGACCTCCTCATCCAAAATTCATGTGCCAGGGGTGGCCGTGGCATTTAGGGCATGTCTAATTTGCTTAATGACTCAAAATGTAATTCATGACACTTTTTTTTTTTTGAGGCAGTATGTCCATCTGCAGAATGTTAGCGAATGTGGGAGCTGCTGATTTGATAACCTAACAGCTGCTTCCAGAGCCTCGTGGTTCAGGATTTATATGTACTGCTTGTCTCTCTGTGACGGTTTCGTGGCAGGGATTCTTAATGCCTCTTTGCTTCTCCTTACAGAACGCAATATCCATTATAACATGTCTTCTTTCAACGAATCGGTCGGTCTGGGCTACTTGAAGACACACGCAATTGAATTTGTGAAGTATCCTCTATGTTCAGTGGACTGAACTGCTGCTGCACTTTTTGTTTCTGTTTCGCGGAAGCCTCGAAGAGAGAAACGAGTGTTATAGCACCTTGATGGTAGGCCTAACGAAATGTGACCGACGACTGACTAGTCACCGCCGTCAAGTCCAAGTCCGGCATCCAAGCAGATGCCAAAGTCAGCCTGTGATTTCTTCCTCCAAACCCGGGTTTCCCAAAGTGGGCGGTGCTAGAAAGATCCCCGGCCCACAGAGGCGGCTGCTTACACTTTATCCTGGATTACAGGCTATACAGTAGAAATGTTCATGGCCCAGGAGGGTTGAGTCATTTTTTTTTCTTTTCTGAAAAGGGGGTGTTCGGACAAATGGGTCTGGGAGCCTATCCCATAAACCACAAACAGGATTTTCTCTTAAACACCGTGGTTAAGTGTGAGCCCGCTCTGCTGTCTTCGGGTTGACCGTTTGCTCGGCTCTTTGGGGTTGGAGCTATTGCTCTCTCTCTACCACATCCCACTCTCTTGCTTTTTCCGTTTCCCTTAATAAGCTGCACAGTTATAACAAACGGCAAATGAGTCGCATTTACCCCAAGGGAGGACGCGTGGATTCCAGTAATTACATGCCGCAGATTTTCTGGAACGCTGGCTGCCAGATGGTGTCACTGAACTATCAAACCCCAGGTAGGTGCTGCCGGCCAGTGACCCCGAGTCCCACAGGAAGCCATGTCACCATGGGACAGCGTGCTGCCCATAGTTGACATCCGTTGACTGGGGCCATTGTTCAAGGAAGCCGATAGCTGGCAAGCCACTGTGTTTAGGGGTGGTATCAGAGCAAGAAAACGAAAACCCACGTTGAGCAATATAATAAGGGCAGAAGAGAATATACGCCTGTCTGGATGGAAAGTAAAATTCTTGGTAGAATACCACGGGACAATGGAGCTAACCATCCTTTCTGGTGGCCCATTGCTAGTGTGTCTTCCTTTCAGATCAGCATGTTTTATCCTTGTTTCCCAAGATAGGATTACATGAGAAGAATCTGCAAAGAATTTGAGTGTCGTGGTGCAGTCACCGTAGGTCTTTGGGAAAGGGCGTGGAGCATGGTTTACATTGAATCGGCACCAAGGTCGTAAGCGCGCCGTGCCGTACAATGACACAACCTTACCAAGTAGAGTCTGAGGACTTATATCTTAGTATAGCGGTATGAATGTATGACTTGGCCGTCTCAAGTACACTCAAAGGCAGGCTTCCAATATCTAACGACTCCCCACCCCCTACTATTAGAGGATTAGGTTTTCATAAGGGCACTTAAAAAGAATTTTCAAAGAATTTGAAGTTTTCTTAACAGCCTGGGATCACAACAATCATTGTCCACCACTACCCTCTGCCGTCCCAACTCAGAGCGACCCTATATTGGGTTTACTAGGCTTTCTAAATCTTTAAAAGAGCAGACAGCCTCATCTTCCTCCTGAGGGGCAACTGCTGGGTTCGAACTGCTGACATTATAGCTAGAAGCCCAAGTGCGCCTTAGTGATCAGATGAGAGGCAGCAAAATAACAGGCTCTAGTCATATTGCAGGACAGACCAGCCTGGTCAAGTAGCGGAGCATTGAACAAGATGGACTCTTCGACAAGATGGCTTGACGCAGTGGCTGCAACAACGGCCTTAACCATCAGAACAATTGTGAGCCTGGCACAAGGCTGAGCAGTATTGCCTGCTTTGGTACACGGAGTTGCTACGGGTCCGAACCCACTCAATGTCGCCTAACAACCGCAGTCACTCATCTCAGGAGCGCTGGTGATTTGGTGGGCCGTGTGTTGGGCTGCTAATTACAAGATCACCAGTTCAAACCCACTAGGTACCCCTTGGAAGAAAAATGAGGTGTTCTTTTCCCATAAGAATTTACAGGCTCAGAAACTTTTAGCAGTCAGTCTTCTCAGCCCTTTGAAGACTCACTCCACTGAAATAGGTGAGGGAGCTATTCTCACTGCCTGTGGTTAATTGCACAGAAGGATTATGTGGGTAAGCAGGGTCCCTAAACCCGGCAGAAACCCCTTTTGCTTTTCAGTCCTTTGCTCCATGAAAGCATCACCCAGCCCCGATTTGGGGCATTTTCCCTTATGATCGCACCGCCATACTTTGAGAACCTCTGCCCTCTATAATCTCTCTTTACAGACTTACTGAAAAAGACTGTGATTCTCACCCCTTTTCTATAAATCTGCATTGAGAAGACATCATCCAGGGCCAGCAAGCCCTCACTGGAGGGACCACGTTGCGCAGTGACCCCATTGCATTGACCATACAGTGTTTCTCGCAGGGGCACCGTAACATGAAATAATCACGATGATTTCCTTACTCTTAAAGAGCTTACGTTGTCTTCTCCACTGGTCAGCGAGCCGATCGTGTGTATTAAATGACCCTACGGAGGTGTACTCGCCAGGCAGCTTGTGGTTTATCAGATTAGATTTAAGCACAACGTTTTGAAGAGCAAGAAAAGCCACTCTCTTTTTGTATTTCATCTGTTGATAAGCAGAAAGATTTGGTCCAACTGCAAGGGCAGAATCATAAGCCAAGCCCTGCCAACATGGTCGCCACCAGAAGAATGCTCCTGCTGGCCCACACTGGGACTAAGCCACTGATTTTTACCTGAAGCTCGCCGCTCTCTCCCTTTTTTGTTGTATTTTTAATTGACTTTTACCCTAGTGCTGCGTGACCCCTGTGCTCCCCCTGAGGGACCCTACAGCACAGACTCGCCAACTGCTCACCAGATTGGACCTCTGTACTCAGACCTAACTGAGCAAGCGTGTGACTTGAATGTTGGATCCATTGTTTTAAGCAATTATGCGAAATTAGGAGTTATACCATGATGTTCATGAGAACCCATTTGTGTATATTAAATTGAGCATGAGGTCATTTCAACATTAGAGCCAGTTGTTTGTCTTAAACAGACCCAGAGGTACCTCTCGTTACAGAGAATGGGAGCCAGTCTCTGATTTCTGTTGTTTAAAATGGCTCCACCAGGGTCTTCTTTGTCCAGGGAGATGAAGTGCTAAATTGTTTTTGTCTCTTGACAGATTTGGCAATGCAATTAAATCAGGGAAAATTCGAGTATAATGGATCATGCGGGTGAGTAATGTAATTTAAACTGTTGTCACCTTGTTGAGAACTCCGTACTACCGCTATGATGAGAGCATGTCAGTTTTAATTAGGGACTGCTGAATTTAAGCTGGTTTTTGAGAGAGGGAATAGAAACAAATGGAATCCCCAGGTAGATTATATTTGCAAATATATATTCTTCCCCTACCCCAGTTTTAATGAACAACATTTTGGGGTGTTTTGTTTTTTTTTTTTTTGTAATCATAAGTTAAGCAATCTATTGTACATTTGAGTTTAATTCTGTCACTTTAAATTCAACAGTGGAAGCTTTTATATCTGGAAGAGATTATAGTACTTGATCTATTGGACAATAGTGAGAGACAAAGACACCAAAATATGTCTATTTTATCCAACACAAATAAAAGAATGACATTAACTGAGCATATAATAAAATTGAGAGTGTCAAGGTGGATTTAATTCGGCAGGAATTAAACTTGGTTCTCATCTTCTCGCTGACTTCTAAAACACTCCCTAGACTCGATGAACCAGGTAGTGAATTACTGATGTCGCCGGGAGGACGTGACTCCCAGCTTATAGGAACCCTCACGTGCAACAGAATGGAGCGTTGCCTGGTCCTGCATCCTCCTCCTCCCTGTGACCAGCATGTTTGGCCATTGTTTCAGCTTGGTCAATTTGAGCCCACTGTTTCTACTAATCTATGTCTTCCTCTCGGGCCCTCCAACTCACCAGGAATAATGTCTTCCTCTAGTGATGGATCCCTCAGCATTTGACCGAAGCAAGTGAGGTGGACAGTGTTCTAGTCCATAAGGGTTGCACTGGCTAGTACTTGCATGAAAATCAGCAGGTCTTTCTGCCTGGGCTGTCTTCTTGAGACTGGAGCTCACTGAGATTTGCCCACCTTGGAGGACCCTTCTGGTGGCATAGCTTCGCACCTCACAGCAACTTGCAAGCCTCTGCAGCATAGTG
>NW_022109491.1:35757927-35759138 GCF_000313985.2 Echinops telfairi
AAGCATGTCAGAAATCCTTAAATGGGTTTATGTTGTCTTTTAGAAGGTATTAGGTATTGACAGTTCCATGGTAGTGTTCTTCCACCTTCCATTCAAGAGACCAAGGGTTCACTTTCTGGTCAGGGCAGCACAAGGGCAGCCCTTACCCATCTGTCCATGGAAGTTTCATGCTGTGATGATGCTGAACGTGCTTTGTTAGAGATGTGATCAAGAACCATGGTGTGGAGGAAGTCCACGCTGCACTGAAGGCACTGGGGAAAGAAAACAAGGCTCCACAAATTAACAGACTAACAATTGAGATGTTCCAATAAAGAGATGCCATGCTGAAAATATTTATCCAACTATTCCAAAAAATTTTGGAAAACAGCTACCTAACCATCTATCCTGCCCATTCCAAAGAAATACAATTCATTAGAAAGAGGAAATATTGAACATTTTCATTAATATCACTCACAATTAAAATCTTACTGAAGATTCAGAAAAGAGGTACAGCAGTACATCAACAGGAAGCTTCCAGAAATTTAAGCTGGATTTAGAAGAGGACGCAGACTGGAGAGAATCATTGCTTGTGTCAGGTGAATCTTGGTTGAAAGCAGCAAATGACAAAAAGTTGCTTACCCGTATTTTCTTAGCTGTGCAACAGCATTGGACTGTGTAGATGATGACAAATGATGGATAGCATTTCTGCGTTAGGTGGAGTTCTCTAGAGAACAAAAACCAGTGTTGCTTACATAATTGATTTCTCTAAATAAAATGTGAAAATGTCTCACACAGTTCCAAAAGCAGGCAAGTCCTAACGGAGTCCCCGTAGGCAGGTGGCTGAGGAAGCAGAGCCATCCAAGGTCAGCAGGCCAGATACTTGTGAATGGAGACACGAATGGATCCAAGGGTCCGCAGGCCAGACGGCAGGATGAGGTTGGCTCCTGGCATCAGCAGGCAGTATGGCAGGCTGTTGGTTCAAGGCCAAAGAGCAAGAGATTGAAGAGCCAGATGCAGAACGAGAAAAAAAATAAGCACGCAAGTGTTTTCACAGCATCCACTTATATAGAAGGTAGCCCTCAACCGTGAGGAAACTGCCTTTCTATTGCATCAGGCCTGTGACCTGAGTTAGGGGCTTGCATTCCACCCTAGTGATCTTACGACTAATTGCCTGCTCAGGCAGATCCCATTACGGACTTCATTATATTGTGTTAGATTGCATCATTAGGGCT
>NW_022109491.1:35760695-35769760 GCF_000313985.2 Echinops telfairi
TTTGAATCATGGTGCTGGCAAAGAATTGGAAGTACCATGACTAGAGGCAAGGATGGCAGGACTCCGTCTTACATACTTGGTAAAGTAGGGGGGCAACGAAAAAGAGGAAGCCCTTCCACAGCATGGACTAACACTAGCTTCAACAATGGGCGTAGCACAGGCACAATTGGTGATATCACAGGCACAATTGGGGATATACCACCTTCCCTTCTGTTGTGCATAGGGTTGATCCGGGCCAGACCTGACTTGATGGCACTTAACAAAAACAACCAGAAGAACAATCTTTATTCACAGAGGTACAGCCAGATGTACTTCGGACATTTATCCAAATGTAGGGACCAAGTAGAGACGAAGATCCTGCTTGGTAAAGCGGAGGGTCGGTGAAAAAGAGGAAGACGCTCATCCAGGTGCATTAATGCGGTGCTGGTAATGGAATACTGAGCTACAGCAATGGCTGTGAAGATGTCAAAGGGCCACATTCAACACGAGGTTCCCATGAGTTGTAACATCCTCAACCACACCTAACAACAACAACAAGGACTTGATCAAAATATCCGTTGCTCTCTTTCAGAGGTTCTGTTTGGTAATCTATGTTGAACATGAGGTTGCTTTTTCACACTAACAGTGAATGGTTTTGGTCAAAACCAGCAAGTGTGACATAAAACTTTTATTTAAGAAAAATATCCTAACTTGTTGTATTTTAAGAGCTCATAAGTTTAGAATTGATAGAAATTTATGCTTCTAAGAAAAATAAGAGATTTAATTCTCTAAATTTGGTTCTTTGCTATTTAAACCCATCAACTAGGGTGGCGGGAGAGGGAGAGGGGAGAGGGCTATTTTCCTTTAGAATAAGTAAAGAACATGTTTTAGAATATCTGTCCATGTCATAGGGTGGTATTTTTCTAGCTATCTTTAGAAACCCCTAGTTCAGTGCTTCGAACTTGCCATCCTAAAATCCTAGCACTTAAGAAGGAAAGGAAATACTCAGTGTCTCAAAGAAGGTCAAGTTCATGAACGCGGTTACTGAAACAAGCTCTTCCTCTACATTTGCCTCCCCAGGTACCTTCTCAAACCAGACTTCATGAGGCGACCAGATCGCACATTTGATCCCTTCTCCGAAACTCCCGTCGATGGGGTGATTGCAGCCACTTGCTCAGTGCAGGTGAGGTCCCTGTACAAATGGTGGCATGTGCTGCCCTTTCTTCGGGGTAGTCTGGAAATGACATTGCAGCTTGACTAGCGGAGCTTTCACAGAGCCCTTCTTCACAGCACTAGAGAGGTGGCAAAGAAAAGGACGCTGGGAAATTCGTTAAAAGCACACTTCATAGTAAGGTTTAGTATTATAGGTTACAAGTCCAGGTGAATTCACTCCTTTTTTTTCTACATAGCATACCTTTTTGTAACCAGTAAAATTATTAACTAGTTTGGATGAAAAATACCAAATCAAAGATTTTCTGGCATTTTACCCCAGGTATTATATAAATGTAAACTCTCCGAAAATGCAAAATAAAGTGTGGTGACAGAAGCGACTGCTCTATGTGGGGAGTGGGGAAGGGCACACACTACTGGGCTGCTGGAAATGTGTGTTACCTTCATTGTGGTGAAGGGTTCACAGGTGTGATTGTGTTAAAACTCATAAATTGTGCACCTGAAAAATATGCTGTATGTGAATTACCCCTCAGCAAAGATGCTTTTTAATTACTGACTGTTAGATCATGTGAAAAACTTTAGCTGGATGGCTATAGGGATTTTACAACTAAAAGAAAAATAGTCTCTCCCCAGCCTTATTAGCTAGATTTTAATTTTGCTCATTAATAATGCATAAGATAGGTAACATTACCTTCGCTGGCTGGTGTTCTGTAACGAAGGCATAACAGGCAAATTCCAGAATTGCTTTTTTCTTGAGTCTTTTCAGGACTCTGAAAACAAACCTAGTCCTAAAAATATAGTGACCCTATAGGGCACAGTAGAACTGCCCCTTTGGGTTTTTGAGACCATAACTTTATGGGAGTTGAAAGCCTCGCCTTTCTCCTGACGAGTGGCTGGTGGTTTCAAACCGTGGGCCTTGTGGTTAACAGCTCAACGCATAACCACTACACCACCAGGGCTCCCAGTAGTAAGAAACACAGCCCAGCAGAATTTTAGACCTGAGGGTGTTAGAGCAAATTTGAATCAGTTGCTTTATTTCATTGAAGTGAATAAAAATGTTGTGGACACTTTCTTTGTTTCATATAATTAATGGACTCTTTCTGTTTTCATTCTAGACATCCTTGGTAGTCGAATCTCTGCCTAGAACAGTTGTTTTTGGTTTTGTTTTACACACAGTAGTTGTCAAATACTGTTTGGTTTGTAAAGCATGTGTGCATGATTTCAATAGACAAGTAAAATTTCCAGAAGTAAAGATGACCTACATCATCATCATCATCATTATTATTATTTGCCACTGATTACTACAGACGGGCTTAACATGCTATTTCTGTGTAACTGCAGGTCATATCAGGTCAATTCTTATCAGATAAGAAAATAGGCACCTATGTAGAAGTGGACATGTATGGGTTGCCCACCGACACTATTCGTAAGGAATTCCGAACTCGAATGGTGATGAACAATGGTCTCAATCCAGTGTACAATGAAGAATCATTTGTCTTCCGGAAGGTAGGACACGTTCAGCACTCCTAATGGCTCTGCTAACTTGGGATCATAGTTTAGGACGTAGATTCCACACAGGATGGGGGCTCCTTTATTCAACCCATGACGACATTGTCATCTTCCTTTTCCCTTCTTCTAGTCTAGTGGGTCATGCCAGGAGTTGTCACGATTGATTTTTTAATTTTCTGTTTGCCCTTCCTCTCTTTTTGATGCCTCCCTACTCCTTAGAGGAGCCCACCTAGTAAGGCAGTCCCAGAACAACAGGTTTCTGGGTGGCTTGGAATGCTTTCAGCCCAGGGACATCATCATACATCGGAAGATTCTTTTCTGCCCGGAGTGTAGCTGGTTCCTTGTACTGTTTTCTGCAGCTAGTACAGAGAGTGATGTGCTCGGTGAAAAATCAAGTCTGTGAGTGCTCGTACATTGGCCAATTGGCTTGCTGCTGTACCTCCAGAAAATGTGCTCCTGTTTTTTATTTTCCTCCCAGTGCTGGATGGTGTGCCCGAAGAAGAGTCAGAAACTCTCTTCTGTGATGTTTAGTTAGCTCGTTGTTTCTCTTTTTCCCGTGAAGTCTCATCTCAAGAGTCCAGGTGCTGGGCTGGCAGAGCTGTCTCCAAGAGCATTTGCTTGTGCCTCCATTGCTTGTTCAGTCGTCCTGACAACAAGGATGACTTGCTTCTTGGTTAGGCACAGTTCCTCCAGGTGGTTCTGCCCCGTTTATATGTCATAGTCAGATTCCAGTTTTAACAAAATAGGGTTGTCTGCTTCCAAATTGAGAAGCGGGCTTCCAGAAACCAGAGTTTGGAAGACCAATGTAGGTTTAGTGACACCAGCCATTTTAAAATGTAAGGTTACCAATGATGTTGCTATCATTTCCCAGATAGCCTTCTGTATACTATCCGGGTACAGTGTAGATTGCATGCATAACCCTGCCTTATACGTTTTTATTCCCTAAGTTTTATAATTCATGATAGGTGAATTAAACATTTTCTGGGGTGGCTGGTGTTCTTCAGCAGAGTGAACAACCCATCACATGCTCAGAGAAATGCAGAAAGCAGGCGTTCTTTGTTTTAATAAATAAAGAAGGCCCGAATTAGCAAGCTTGTTTTCTGTACTGATGTTTACCCGGGACCATGGTGCCAATCCCGCAGCATCACTGCTGCCTTTCATTGCTATCAAGGGCTTTACTGTGTTTGTGTTCACATGATGACTGTCGTTATTTACATGAACCTCATGAGAGTAGTAAAGCCCGCCACTGCATGAAAAAATGGACTTAGTAAACTTGGCCGGCTTTTAAGTTGACTTCTCCTCTTCATGTGTATGAAGGTGGAATGAAAGTAAAATGTCCCGGGTTAAGTAGACAGCACATCCACTGGTCGAGCGTTACCTATGTACTCAAAGCAACCAACTGGACCTGGCTTGCTCTCAGTGAGTAAAAAGGCATTCCTGACTGCAGAGCATTTGCTCTCATCATGGTGTGATTTTATCTATGCTGCCATTTGGCCTTAGACTTTTTGTCTGTTTGTTCATTTTGTGGATGGCCGGAGTAGATGCCTTAGGGGCACTGTGTGTTATTATTTCTTGATGCCCTATCTTAATGTATTTTTATCCCAGAATAGTTCAAAACTGAGGAATGTAAGAAGCAAAGAGACTCCAAATTTATATCTAGATTATCTTTTGTCTCTGAAGCTGGAACTCGATCACTGACACAGGGCATCTAGGAGGAAACAGATCCCAAGATTAGTCGGAGACCTGATTCCCAGACCTAGCTCCATCACTGACTATCTATAAGATTAAGAAAGTTTCTCACTTTTCTAGGGTGTCGGTTTCTTTGCCTGCGTCAGGATGGGAAGGAATGATAAGGATTACACTAGTAACTTTATCATTCATGATATCTAAAATTTTTGAGGGACCCTGTTCCATTGCCTCTTTCATGGATTTGGATACTGTAGCGTTTACAGTACATTGTAAGCATGAAAATTTATTGGTGATTTATTTTCACTATAAAAGACTATTTGAGAGAAGTATGGGTTTCTCACAATAGTTAACACTTGGATTTGACACCTGCCTGCTAACCCAAAGGCTGGTGGGTCAAAACCACCCAGCATCTCCTTGGGAGAATGGCCTAGCAATTGGCTTCCGTAAAGATTGTAGTCAAGAGAATCCTAAGGGCAGTTGTACTCAGTTATGTGGGGTCACTAGGCATCCGCATGGACTCCTCAGCACCCTACAACAGTAACGACGTGGATATATATGGTTCAGATTCCTAGAGTGTGATTTGGGGGAAGAGCGTTTTAAAAATCAGTGAATTTGTACACCAGAGGAGTTTATCAACAAAGGGAAAAGACAACCCCCGATTAGAAGAGATGTTTTGGAAACCTTATGCCAGATAAAGGTCTAATGACATATATGTTATTATTTATAATATATAGTATTCTACAGTAATAGGTTGTATATATCATAATACAATAGCATATGTGCTATTAGAAAAGCCCTAATAATATAGATATGTTATAAAGATAGTGTGTGTGTGTGTGTGTGTGTGTGTGTGTGTGTATACTTAATAAGAGTAAAACAGACAAGATAACTAACCAAAAACATGGGCAAAGGACTTCAACAGTTCACCAAAGAGGGTAGTCAAGTGACCAAGAAGCACATACAAGAAGTTCAATATCAATCACTATTAGGGAGATGTGAATCAAAATCACAAGGAGCTATCACCTCACCCCCATTAGAATGGCAATTAAATAGAGGAAAAGAGATCCAAGTGTTGGAAAGGTTTTGGAACCCTGGAACCCATACCTATCGCTGACAGGAATGACTGGTGCCATTGCTACGCACGATGGACAGCACTTTGGCAATCCCTTACCTTGTCGAACACAGAACTCACTGCTCCGTGACCCAGCAGTTTTGCCCTTAAGAGAAATCTCACCCAAAAGGCTGGAAATCCGCAGCACAAAATGCAGCTGCCCCGGTGTTGCCTGCGCCTCCACTCGCAAGAGCCCAGCCGCAGAGATGGCCAACTCGTACAGCGAGAGGTGAATGAATCCGCAAGGTAGTCGGCATGCACACAATGGGGCACTGCACAGCTATAAGGAGAGCGAGGTTTTGATGTACGCCAGAATACGGATGAAGCTGAACAGTGCCATGCTGGGCCAAACAAATGAGTCATGAAAGGATAAATACCATCTGATCTCACTTATATGAAGGGGCTTCAAAAGTTCATGGGAAAATGGAATTGAAAGATAACAGAATTTTCCCATGAAACTTTCCCATGAAATAAACAGAAATCGAACATATTCATTATTATACAGAAATAAATATCCAGAAATCGAACATATTCATTATTATCAGGTCCAGAGAGTAGGTAAGGAGGAGGGCGTTGTTACTTGGGGGACACTGAGATTCTGGAAAAGCCATGTGAGGACAAAGTTAGCCATAGTGATCGCACGGCTTGACAATGGTAGTCAGCGTCTGCGCTTTGTAGATTGTAAGTTACTACACTGGCAGCTGTTTGGGTGGGTATGCTGCACAGGTGACTCTTGTTTTGTTTTGTTTTTAATCAACAAAATGCCCTGGCCTTTGCTTGCAGGTGATCCTCCCAGACCTGGCTGTTTTGAGAATAGCGGTGTACGACGACAACAACAAGCTGATTGGCCAGAGGCTCCTGCCCCTGGACGGCCTCCAGGCAGGCTACCGACACATCTCCCTGAGAAACGAAGGCAACAAGCCGCTCTCGCTGCCAACCATTTTCTGCAACATTGTGCTGAAAACTTACGTGCCCGATGGGTTCGGAGGTAAGCTCAGTAATTGAATGTATTACATGGTAAAGTCCTAAATGACAACTTTATCAAGTATTTCTTCCATGCTTAAAAAGTAATAATCATAAATTTTGCTTCAGACAAGTGTTACCTACTCCTGTCACCTTGAAAAGATGAAGGATGATCAAGGTTTTCTTAGTGTTAAATGGCAGGACTGGATTATCTCTTTTATATAGGAATAAATCAGCTTTTTTCATGTGGAAGCTATTTTTTCATTACTCTAGCCTTGTACAAATATAGTTGAGGGGGCTTTTTAAAAGTTTATAGAAAAGTGGAATTAAAAGAGTGGAGTTTTTCATGAGCCCTTTGAAGCCCCCTTGTATAACAGTATTTGCCAAATCAGTATTTTTCATGTATACAATTTATTGAAACCAATTACATTAATCATGTTGTGCCACCATCACCGATATTTGTTGCAAATATATATATATCGCTTTTCAACAAAGATGCAAGACTTCCTAAACGACAACTCCCCATTTCCTCATCCCTGTACCCCTGGTAACCACTACTAATAAACTTTGATCTCTGTGCAGTTGTCTATCCTAGATATTTAGCATAGTGAGAATTATGATCAATTTACTCCGTCGGCATGTTTTCAGGGTTAATCCATGCGGTAGCAGTAGCATGTATCAGGACTTCATCACTCTTTCTTGCTGAGCAATGGTCCGTTGTGTGTCTACTCCGCAAAGTCAGCTTATTTCTAATGTCTTATTTTGAAATGCAGTTAGGGCAGTGGGAAAACAGAGATCCATACAGCAATGATCCCCTTCCCACTGGCCCAGTGCAGTGTGGCCATTTGAGGATGAGAAAAGTTCCATCCAAGAAACTCAAGGAACTCCAAAGAAATTCATCGAGATAAATCAGAATCAGACTTCCCAGAAGAGCAAAATACCACCTACAAGGCATCCACAGTCCAACTAAGAGCTGCTTTCTCAATAGACACTATGCAGAGAAGCACACAATGGGATGGCCTGCACAGAGCCCCGAAAGAAAAGAGCTGCAAGCTAAGAATCATGTAGCCACAAAACCTGGCTTTCAGAAATAGGACAGAATTAGGACATTCCCTAATAAACAGAAACTAGGGGAGTCTTTAACCTCCAGACCAACCCTACCAGAAATGTTAAGGGATGTCTTTTAGATAGAAACCCAACAACAACCCAAGGTAAAGACAAGTCAGGCAAAGGCTTTAAAAGGTAAAATAAAGCTAAAACGTTGACTAAACAGAAGCAAAACTATGAAGATGTAAACAATGATAACCTCAAACCATAAGGGGAGATGAATGTTGTAGCTATGCAGCTCGCACACAGGAAGGAAGTCAAGGCAATCTCAAGCTATAAGAGCCTGGTTTAAATTGAGGATAATAGATGTAAACTTCAGGGTGACCACAAATAAAAGAAATCAATCCACTCATCAAAATAAAGAAGAAAAAATTTAAGATCAGTGAAAACAGAAACTCAAACACCACAATAACAAATGAAAGGAAAAAAGAGTCCACAGACACAACAAGCTCAGCACAGAAAGTGAAGGGCGCTTCCAAAAAAAACTGTGGGGAACAGAATGTTCCCTTCCTGAAGAGGAACCAAGAGACTGTTCACACCACACACAAAGAGTATAGAAAAATGACAGCGGTAAATTCATACCTGTTGTGTTAGGCTAGGTCTGCTGGAGAAACAAAACCAGCGATGCTTTTATGAACATGTGTATAGGAAGAGATTTATATCAAGAAATGGCTCCCATGGAAGTGGGTAAGTCTAGTCTGGTTCACAGCCGTGGGTCTGTAGGATGGAAGCTGCAGATCTCTCCTGACCTATGTAGCTGTTTGGGCCTATGAAACAGGAAGCAAGAAGACCTTAGGCTGGTGGATGCAAAGCTGAGGGAATCTGGGGTTGGCCAAATGAATCCAGGTGCAGCACTCTGCTGATGGCTCCTAGCCTCAGCAGGCAATAAGTGAGGAGGTCAGCAAACCAGATGCAGGGTCCAGATCCAGCAGAGGAAGTGAGCTAGCTTCCACACCGTGCCCGTATCTACCAGAAGAAGGCCACACCTGAATGAAGCCTTCAATGGTATCAGGGCTGTGAGCAGATTAAGGAGGTGGTTGATGGTGGTGGTGTTAAGTGCCATCAAGTCATTTCTGACCCATAGTGACCCTGTGCACAACAAGATGAAACACTGCATGGTCCTGCACCATCCTCACACTTCTTCCAGTGCCTGAGCCCAGTGTTGCAAGGAAGCAGTACTCTACCCTGTGTTCCCCACAATCGTTTGGCAGCTTCACAGAAGATCCCGTCATGGAGTTGACCAAGTTGTGTTAGATCATATCATGGGCAAATTCTGGCCCATAAAACCTGACTCAGACACCTGTTGATAATGACATTGAACTTCAATGGATTAAATCACCAATCAAAAGGTTAAGTGGATAAAAAACATGACCTATCAATATGTTGTCTATAAGAGACACACTTTAGCCACCAAAACATAAGCTTAAGATCAAAGAATGGGGGGAAAAATACCAATGGAATACGATTGAGAATTCAAAAGTAAATCCATCCGTGGGCAGCTAATTTTCAACAAGGGGTTAAATCCATTCGATGGGGA
>NW_022109491.1:35770839-35772188 GCF_000313985.2 Echinops telfairi
ACACAAGGAACTATATTAAAGGGTTGCGGCATTAAGAAGGTTGAGAACCACTGGTTTAGAACCATAGCCTCATGAAACATATGGGTCAGTTGACACAGCATACTCTATAAAGCTTATGTTCTAGAGCCTGGTTTGATAAGTAGCAGCTGGAGTCTTAGAATCTGTGAGGAGCCATCTAAGACACAACTGTTGGCCTCTGTTCATCTGGAGCAAAAGAGAAGCCGGCAGCCAACAGCTCAGTAAGAAGCTAGTTTATAGGACCAATCGCTTATGCAAACCCTACAGCGAATGACCTTCCTTTCCATTTCCTTACTCCAGGTCTTTTCACATTTCATCATAATACTTCGTCTTTTCAAGATTCCTTTTGAAATCTTCTGCTCAGCTTTTTGACTGCATTTCTTCTTTTGCTATTTTATGTCCAAAAGCACATTTCACAGCCTCCTCTGACATCCATTTAGCATTTCCTTCATGTATAATGTCACTGATGTCATCCCATAACTCATCTGGTCTTGTCATTAGTGTTCAAAGGACTAAATATATTCTTGAGATGGTTTCTAAATTCAGGTGGGGTATACTCAAAGTCATGTCTTTACACTCAGGAACTTGTTTTAATTTCTTCATCTTCAACTTGAACTTGCATATGAGCAATTGATGGTATATCGTAGAGGCCTGTGCCCTTGTTCTGATGGGTGATATAGAGCAGCTCCATTACCTCTTTCCACAGAATTTGTCCATTTGGTTCCTGTGTGTTCTGTCTGGCGCGGTCCACATGTACATTCACTGTGTATATTATTGAATAAATAGTATTTGCAATGAATATGTCATTAGTCTTGCACATTTATCCCACAGTCTTCCTTATAATGTGTATCACCAAGACCACATTTTCGAAGTGCTGATCCCTCCTTTCTGTTTCTAGTTTTCTCATCCACTCACCAGCAATAGTCTATAAAGACTATTGCACATATATATGATCAATCTCAAAATTTGTAATTTGGTAAAAAATCTTCCAGTTCTTCATTTTTAGCATTAGTAATTGAGTAAACTTGAATAATAACTGATCTGCCTTGTAGACATATGAAAATGATCACTGACAGCAGGATCCTTCAAGCTGTGTCTGGAACGGTTCTTTTTGGAAATGAATGTGACACTGTTCTTCTGTTAATCACCCCCGGCCTGGTAACCAGCTGGTTGTCTCATTCATATGGTCAATACAGCCCATGTCAGCTCACAGATACTTAGGATATTGATCTTCATGCTTTCCATTTTCATTTTTAACATCTTCCATATTTCATACATTTCTCATTCTGATTGATAAATGTTTGCATCTTTTTCTTTTTATTTATTTATTT
>NW_022109491.1:35773570-35774536 GCF_000313985.2 Echinops telfairi
TAATTCCTCTTGGTTACATTACCCTGATCACACCCTACCAGACCTCCTACACCTCCTCACCACCGATTTGAATCACTTGTTGTTCCCTTGTCCCTGGGTTTGTTAACACGACATCCTTTCCCCCACCTCCCTATCTCCCATGTCCCCCCGGAACTGTTGATCCCATTGTTTTCTCCTCCATATTGTTCATCCAGCCTCTTATTTAGACAGACCTGCAGAGATAATAACATACACAAAAACAAGACAGAGGAAAACCAAGCAACAAAAGAAAACAACAAAAACAAAAAACCAAACCATGAAAACACAACACAACAACAACAAGTAAAGCTTGTAGTTAGTTCAAGGACTGGTTGATGGCCTTTAGGAGTGTTTTCTGGTCGAGTCTGATGGGGTGCCAAGACCTGGCCCCAAAGTCTATTTTTGTTATTCTCTGGGAACTTCTTTGCTCTGTTCCTCTTGCTGTTCTGTTGCATAGTGTTTGGCTTTGTTGTGGTGGGATCAGATCAGGCGCAATTCCCACACTGTGTCTCCAGTGTTGTCCCCTGTAGGACTATGGGTCAGTGAGGGGTGTTGTGTCTCATAGTGGGGCTGGCCATATGGTCTTCTCTGTGAATTGGCTGCTCTGAGCGGGAATATCATTGTCAATGCTTGGTGGGTCAGGATGTCCTCCACTCTCTTTTCCTCCCCCTTCATTTGCTCCCATGTGCTCTGATCTGACATGTCCCTTTCCCTGAGCTGCAGCTTCATTGCTGTCCTCTGAACTAAATTCTTCTGGGAGTGGCGGCAGCTGTTCACATAGTTGGGATTGGGGCCGGCCCCTCAGACCTCTCCACTGGTTCCCTACTCCATGCCAGCATGTTGCATTCACATCTTGGAGCACTGGGTTGAAGTCTGGTCCCTCTTTCCCTGTGGAGATATAATAAACAGTACCCTCCCCTTGGGTGGGTTAGCTCTGTTCCCCCACTA
>NW_022109491.1:35777200-35778581 GCF_000313985.2 Echinops telfairi
AATCTCAGCCCTGATTTTTATTATTTTGTTTCTTTTGATATTAGTAGAGTTGTCCTGCTGACTCTGCTGTAGTTGTAAATTTTGTGCCAGCCTGTCAATCATGAGTTGTCCTTTTTCAGGTGTGCATGTATTGCTATGAAACTTCCTCTGATATCTGCCTTTGCTGTGTCCCATACGTTTTGTTACATCGCATTCTCATTCTCATTGGTTTCTAGAAATTTCCTCATTTCATCTTTGATCTGTGCCAGTAAATACGCCTTTTGCAATAGTTATTCGTCCTCCAATTGTTTGCTTTTGTTTTCTTCATCTTCCTTTTGTTGATTTCCAGCCTTATGGCACAGTGGTCAGAAAGAGAGGTCCGTATGATATCAAGGTGCTTAAATTTATGTATATTCGCCTTATACACCAGCATGTGGTCAGTCTTCAAATATGTACCATGCAGGCTTGAAAAGAATGTGAATTTCTGTATTTAGGTGAAAAGCTCTGAAAATTTCAGGTCAAATTGTTTAATTGTAGTGTTTAGATCTTTAGCTTCCCTGTTGAGTTTCTTTCCTTCTCATCTGTCTTTCTCAGAGAGCAGTGTATTGAAGTCACCCACTATAATTGTTGAGGCTGTGATTTCTTTTTTCATCATTTGGAGTGTTTGATTGACATATTCAACGGGTCTCTCATTCAGGGAATATATGTTTACAATGTTTAGTGGTTCTTTGTCTACTGTTCCCTTGACCATTATATAATGTCCCTGCTTATCTCTTTTTATGGTTTGCACGTTGAGTTCAATTTTATCTGAGATTAGGATTGCAACCCCTGCTTTTTTTGCATTGCTGTTTGCTTTGTATGCCTTTCGCCAGTCTTTGATTCTCAGCCTATTTTTGTCTGTAGCTTTGAGATATGTCTCCTGTAGACAGAAGATTGATGGGTTGTGTTTTCTAAGCCAGTCTGCTCACATCAGTCTTTTAATGCCTGAGTTCAATCCATTGAAATTCAGGGTTATTATCTCCATCTGTGGACTCTGTGATGTCATCATATACCTTTTGTGTTAGGTGTTTTCCTACCTTCCTTTCTTATTAGTGTGTTGTGCATGTGTGTGTGTGTCATTCTTGATTTCTTTCCATCCTTAAGCCAATGCTATCTTGGGATCTGTTTTCTCTTTGTTGCACTCTTGAGGATGTGTTCTATGTGGTAGTCTCTTATTTATGCTTGGTGAGTGTTGTTCTTCTGCCCATACTGGGTCGGCAAGGATCTTTTGTAGGGCTGGGTTTCTTCTAATGTATTCTTTGAGATTTTCCTTGTCTGGGAATACTCTTCCCCATCTATCTTGATCAATAATTTGGCTGGTTAGAGTATTCTTGGGTTTGCATTATTTTCCTTCAATTTTTGG
>NW_022109491.1:35778985-35810954 GCF_000313985.2 Echinops telfairi
CTGTCCTCCAAGTCACTGGTGCAGTTCTCTGCTTCCTCCAGTTGATTCTCGAGATCCATGAGTCTGCTACTGGCTTTTATTATCTCTTCTGTAAGCTCTTGTATTTCCCTTTGGTGTATGGACTTTATCTCCTCTATCATCTCATCCTTTTTCTGTATTGTTTCCCTTATATCCCTCATGACTCCAAGCAGCATTCTGAAAATTTCTTTCTGTGGTAGCTCAATGTCTCCTTCCTCTGTGCATGTCATTAGGTTCAGGATATCTTCTACCATTGCCTTTTGTTTCGCCTGTTTTTTCATTGAGATTGTTGGGCGTGATTACTGTTTGTGTTGCGTTGTTTTAAAGGAGCCAGGTGCCATTTTCCAGGGAGTCGAAGAGCACTGGCTCTCTTTGGGAGACTCAGGAATGCTTCTTCAAACTGCCTACAGCTAATTTCACTATGGAATTAGCCTACCACTTTATCCTTCTGTAGCTTTACTCTCAAGGGGAGTGCCCCAGAAAGCTGGTGGTTTCCTGCTTTGGTGTAGTACACTGCGAATGCTGGGCGGAATTCTCCTGGCCAGGTAGATCTATGCGGAGGTGGGGCAGAGGTTCCTGCAGCATCTTGGAATGTTGGCGAGTGTTGGCCGAACTGCCTTAGGCTGTGTGAGGCACTAAGGTATGCGGGAGGAAGTTCCCTCAGTGACAGCCGACAGCAGAAAAATAGGAGCTCCCCCAGCCACACAGGCAGGAATTCCCTGGTGAGAAGTTGGGCAGAGTATCCTCTGGTGGAGGTTGGCCTGGCTTTCCCTGTGCACATGGTAGAGCTCACCTAACTGGGTGGGGGGCATGCGTAATACCCTAGGCTAAGGGGAGATTGGAAGTGGTGTGAGAGAGAACAGGGAAGAGACAAAGAGGAGAAAAAAATAATAATAAACTAATTCTAGTGAGACTGGAGGGGCTAGAGATAAGAGAGGGAAGCAAAAGTAACAATATAGCTGAGCCCCATCCCTGCCCATGTGGCTGCAAGGGTTTAATCCCTGCCCTGAGGCAGTGGCAAGCTGTGGCCATGTTGAGATAAAGCCGCTGGCTGGATCCAAATGATCCAGACTTCAGCCAAGACAGTGGCGTGGCTAATGTCAAACCCTAGCCGGCCTCCACTGTGGTAAGCCAAAAGCCCCAGCCCCTCAAAGCCTTGTGGATCTCTGCCTACTTATCTTCATGATGCCCCTTCTGTGATCCGGCAGTATGGAATTTTCCTCTTAATAACTCACCTGGGCTGATTTGTACCAAGTCCCTCTGGCATGTGTTACTCAGTCGCCATCTTCCTGGAAGTCTGTGTCTTTTTCTTCTAATTTTGAGTTATGCAACATCAGCACATAAAGTTAGCAATGCAAGGTGAACTCTCTGTAAAGAAGGCAGCTCTTCCCTAGTTATGTGTATATATGTGGTGCCTTCAAACCTGAGGGGCTTGTTTTCCAGCACTATATCAGACAGTGTTCCCCTGGTTTTCACTGGCCACCAGGTCTTCTTAATCTTAGTCTTGAAGATCACTAAACCTGTCTCCTGTGGGTGACTTTCCTAGTATTTGAAATACTGGTGCCATAGCTTCCAGCATAGAAGTAACACTCAAGCCACCAGAGTGTGACACATTGGCAGGTGAGTGGTGGTTTAAATTAACATTGTTTTATAGGTAGGGTTTGGACATCAACAAATTCTTCTGCTCACCTCTTTGTTGGTGTTCTGTGTTGATGAATTGCTATCGATGATACTTTCTACAGTTGCCCATAATTATACCTACCTTCTTAAAGGCCTTGAACTCCAGGCCCCACAGTTCTCTCCCATAGGAGATCAATTTAGAGTCCAGTTTTACCACCTTGACCCTCTTCCATTCTTAAACCATTTGTTGTTTTGAGCTGCCGTTGAATTGCCCACCAACTTACTGTAACCTCAAACATAACAGGATCACACTGTTGTGTTAAGTGAGCCTTTCAGTATCTGACTTTCAGAAATCAATTACAGGCCTTTCTTTTTAGTCTGCCTTAGTCTTAAAGCTTCACTCAAACCTATTCCACATGATGATAACCCACAAGCATCCACTGACAGACCAATATGGTGGATGCATGGGAGGTGCATCTTCAGTGCATACCTGCTCATGTTGCCCTTTCTTGGCATCAGCCAGCAGAATCAAGGGATTTTAGTGTTCTCCTGCCCATTACTACAATACAATAATTTCCAGGACACACAAATAATGAGGCAGAGATGGCAACTATGCGCTTTTATAGGCTTCATCGAGAGGCCTCTTTTTCCACAGACTAGATGTCAAATGTCCCTTGATTGAAGAACAGAGTTGAAGTCTTACTTAACTATCAGAAACCAAATGTTGATATGAAAAAAAATAGCATATTTAGGAGAGAGCTGACTAACAATGCATTGAGAAGCTTCAAGTTAATGTTTTCCATGTCTTTTTGCTACAGCACTAAAAGGGAAGAGAACATATACACATGTACACCCCCACCCAGTCAAAAAAAGAAAAACATTTTTCTTTTTTACTTCTGCACTCATATACAAAATAGATTTACAAGGGTGCTAAGACACCTTTTTCCTTATTTGAACCCAGTGAACTTGGGATCACCGTGCTCCTGTCACTGTTTTATATGTAGTTGTAGGCTCTGTGAACAATGGCATTCCCCAGTGCAACATTGTCCCTATGAAGCACTGCTGTTGGTGACAAGACAATTGCCGGGTCTCATGACAATTAAACAGGTGTCAGTGTTGCTTTTCCCCACCCACTGCTGCTTTTGATGAGCTTTATCATTTGCATTTCTTTTTACTGATATTGAATGAACAAATAAGAGAGTCGATGATATGCTTCCAAAATAAATGAAGCCTCAGCCTGGCATCCTAAGTGTCATTCTGTGTTGTGTTTCTTGAGCTTCTCGCGGTCATGTTCTTTGAGCAGAACGTGCCCCTTTTAGGGTCTCTTCTTCTACAGTTCTACTTCTGCACGTGGGTGCCTGCAGTTACGAAGTAACATGTGGTTCATTTGTTCGTTGCCCCTCCCACTTCCCCCCAGGGTTAAAAATGCATCCTGGAGTTTCCTTTTCTGATGTGCGGTATTTTTTTTTAAGTAGCTCAGAAGTGTTTGCTTCTGGCCAATAAGAAACTGGAGTACAATGCAAGGAAATATCGCCTGAAAGAAGTAAAAGTAGGCCCAGTTCCTTAATGTGAAGCCCCTTGCCCTTTGCTGAAGATTTTTGGCAGAGCTGCCCCAGTATTGCAATTGCTCTTTGTGTTGCATTTCAACTTCATTTGCAGAGTGAGCACCTGCCACCACATGACACATACATAGCCCATCTTACAAGTAATTTGTCACTTTAAATTGCTTAGGATGTAGCATTCTCTGTAACCTGTGAACTAAACCTGACCTAAGACAATGAATATTTTTATAATTTCCTTTTTTTCCATGTGGTTTCATTTGAACAAAACCAAATTATAGGACAGAATGCCATGATCTGGCAGCATAACTGGCTCCCCAGTAATCTTCTAAATTATTAATATTGAGAATGGATTCAAGTCATGATATTTATCCAACAATGGGATAAATCTGTATCAACTTATTTTGTTGTATAATTTAAACTGTCTGTACCCAACTCTGTCGAACATGGCTGAACAGTGGCACCTCAATTATCTGGTCTGTGTAATACTAGGAGGCCTAGTGGTGCAGGGGTTAAAGCAACCAGCTGCTAACTCAAAAGGTCAGCAGTCCAAAGCTATCAGTGACTCCACAGAAGAGAGATGTACAGCCCTAGAAACCCGACGGAGCATTTCTGCTCTGTCCTGAACGTGAGCTGAGTCAGACTTCACTTTGTGGCAGTAGATTGTGTTTTTGTGGGTTGATTATAATACAATACAATATGTGGGATTGACTAGGTAAGAATGATTGATGTACAAGAAGGGAACAGCAACAGGAGCAATGCAAAGTCACAAAAACCCTGAGGAGCCCCCAAAATAGACTTCAGGCTAGGAGAGGCAGTTCCCGGCACTCCCAGGACTGGTGGGGAGATAGTCATAAAGGTCAGCAGACAGACCTGGAATTTGGTATGCTTTTTCGAGGGGTTGGGGATTTTTTTGCTAGTTTTTGTTTTTTGTCTTCTTATTCAATCTTTCTTTTTATTTTGTTTTGTCGCCATTATTGTTGTTTTGCCTACCTATGTAAGACAGGCATGGGAACCAAGCCTGAGGAGAAAGCACCGGGATGGATGGTTCTGGAGGGACTTGGGAGGAGGAGGCCAGGCAAAGGAGCCGTGAGCAAAAGCCATAGACAGGGGAACAACTAGGGAATTAAAAGCAACAATGAGGAGGATGTAGAGATCCTGGGGGTGTTGGAGCAACAGCAATCTAGCTAAGAGGAAATACTAAGAGGCAGAAGAAGGGTGAGAGTGATGACGGGGCAGGAGGAAGGTAAAAGGAAACAGAGGAACGATCTAGGAAGCAAAGCTCTGGATAGAAGTATAAGCATAGGTGTGCACTTATGTACATATATTAATTCATAAAAATAGAGGTATTGGCCTATGTACACATATTTATATGGCAATGTATTGAGGAAGTGGACAGACTTTGGGCCTCTGCTCAAGCCCTCCCTCAACATAAGAACACTCTTTTCTAACAACCTGGCATCTGTGGTGCTCACCCTCCTGGCATGATCTGTAGACAAAATGCGTGTATAAGCAAATGTGGTGAAGAAAGCTGGTGGTGCCTGGCTATCAAAAGATGAAGCATCTGGTTCTTAAAACTTTGAAGTTAAACAAGCGATCATATAGCATAGGAGCAGCAAGTCCAAATGGAAGAAGCTCATGAGCCTGTGTGATTATGAGGTGTCAACAGCATCAGGTAACAGGCACCAGAATACCCAAAGCAACAACAAAAAACCATATGTTGAGAACGAGGGGCGTCAGAGCAGAGACCCAGAGCCCATCTGTAGACAGTAGAATATCCCCTCACACAAGGGTCACAAGGAAGAGAAGCGTCAACCAGGCCGTAGTATAGTACCAATGAAACACACAATATTCCTCTGGTTCTTTGAGGCTTCCTCACCCACCCACCCCCACTATCATGACCCCAATCCTGCCTTTCAGTTCTGGCTAGACCAGAGCATGTACACTGGTATAGATAAGAGCTCACGACACACAGAATCCAGATCAAATAAACTCCTCAGGAACAGAAATGGGAGTAGGAATACCAGGAAGATAGGGGAAGGTGTGGGGAGGAGGGGCGGAAGAGGGAACCAATGGCAATGATTGATGCAACACACACACACACACACACACACACACCTGGAGGATGAACAACAGAAACATGGGTTAAGGGAGACAGCAGTTGGTGTAAGGTATGAAAACAATCATTTATCATTTATCAAGGGGTCACAAGAGTGGGAGGGGGCTGAGGAAGGGAGAAAAGAGGAGCTAATAGTAAGAGCTCAAATAGAGAGTAAATGTTTAGAAAATAATGATGGCAAATATGTACAAATATGCTCGATACAATTGATGTGTGGAATATTATCAGAGCTGTAAGGGCCCCAATCAAATGATTTAAGAAAATAAAAAAGATTGGTGTAGAATCGACTTTTAGAGGTTAACCCCCAGACATTGCTGCAGTAAACAGAATGAATGCCACTAGGATTGTAGATGAAGCCTGTGCCTGATGGAGCTGTAATAAGACCTTGGGAAGTCTAGGGGGCTGGTAGAGCCCCCTGAACCCTGTTAACACCTGCCTGATGAGTTAACACTGTGGCTTTGAATGGAAAGACACTTAAGAATTGAAGTTGCCTTTTTGTTTTGTTTTTCAATCACCATTGGTAATCAAGTTTATGGGTGCATTTGTTTTGTTTCCTATTGGTAGTTTTAAATATATATAATATCATTTGCCATTTTTAACAATGTTTAGGTATACAATTAACTGACATTGATTACATTCTGTAACCATCACCATGATCCCCTTTCCAAATATGTTTGATCCCCCTAAACTGAATCCAGTGCCTGCAATAAACAGCGTGGAGGAGGGCGTATCTGACTTTCCCCGGCTTCCCTGTTGCCCTGAGTCAGGGGTCAGGCAGGATGACCATTCTTTCTTCCCTGTTCTGACACCAGCCGTTTGTCCCACACCACTCTACATCTAGGCTGGATTCGATAATTTATTGCAATAGCCACACAGAACACACAGACAGTATTCACAATTAAGGGAGTTTATTAGACAAGTTCATGGTCTGATACAAGTCAGACTCACCCAACAGTAAGGATACTGTCACTGGTCTTCTCAGCCAGCAGCCAAGTCTCCCTCTCCAGTTCTCAGTCTCTCAGCCACTTGGATAGCATCGTCTCTCTCTTGTCATCAGTCTCTCAGCCTCATGGTCCCTTGACCTTTGACTCTGGGGGCCAGGACGGCAGCCTGCCTGACACTCGATCCCACAGTTCCATCATCTGAGGCCAGATGAAGAGAAGGTACCCCACAGTCGCCGTGCTGCCCCTCTGAGTCTCGGTGCCAACGTCTCTGAAGCTTCTGGTTCCGAGGTCTTCACTCCTTCCGAGTCCTTGAATGCGCTCTTCCAAGGTCCTCAGCATTTCTCTTCTCTACCATTGCCTCGAAGTATAGCTTCTTCCTATAGCCAGGGTGTTGCTAACAAAAACTGACCAGTCCTCCTTTTAGTGTCATGCACATCCTGTTTGTATAGGCCCACCCAATCATTTGGTGGGAGTTAGAGAAGCTTGAGTAGAAGAGCCATACTAAGAAATTTTACTATACCACACTGCCCCTTACGTAATAAGCCCTCCTAGCCCCTGGTAAACACTAATAAACTTCTGTCTCTACGCATCTGCCTATTCAAGATATTTCATTTATGTGGAATCATATGATATATACGTACAATATAATTGTCACCATAATGTTTTCAAAGTTCTTAGGATGTCATTTCTCTTTATGATTTGATAATATCCCGGTATATGTATAAACTGCAATTTGTCCATTCATCTGTTAATGGGCATTTGGATTATTTGTACCTTTTAGCTATTATTGGGTGTTGCAGTGAACATTTGTGTACCTGTGTTTCTCTTTTAATCTGTTTCATCTTCTTAGTACTTTTTTCTCCCATTAATAATTCTTCAGGGACTGTTTTGAAGCTTATTAAGAGCTGTGCTCTATTATGTAACTGAATTGTTAGTTTTTATTTTAAAAAGAGGAAGAAATTGGTTTATTTTGTTTTATTGTTTTGGTTTGTTTTTGCGCTACGATGTCCCTTGCAAGTCACTGCTACATAAACATTGAGGACCCACCTACTAGTAGGGAATAGCTCAGTATGTAAATTCAATGGAACATTACCCAGCTACTAAAACTCATTTTCAGAACGATTCCAATGTGATATAAGGTAATAATACATGAAATACACATTATGTAATTTTAGTGTGCCATATGAATATTTGTTCATATGGAACTATTAGATAGATATATGCAAATATAAAAATAGTTTGGCGGGTGGAAGGATTATGAATTATTTTATTCGTTAATGTTTTACTAGATTGGCTTAATAATTGGCTTGAAATGATCACAATATTATATACTATCCATACTGAAAAAACGTACAGTTACCCATTACAAATGCCAAATAGTCTCAACCCCCCACAGATTATTATATTTTAAGGGAATCGTGTTTCCTACCAAACCAGCTTGCGGGTCATCGTTGACATGTGCCAGTGGGAAGGCTAGAGCAGAGGGTTCCCATGTAGGAGCACATTAGAAGGTGTAACATGAGTAGATCTTCCCTTGAAAAGGGTAGGTGAGTTGGGTGGATGATTCGAGCCATAATTTTCAGATGGAAAAACTGAACATTGATAAATTGCTCAAAGCCATACAAGCAACTACAGTGAGGCAGAGCACCCTTGACAATTTATTCAGTTTGTCGTACTGTCTTTATTTGGACAAAAACTAAAGACAAAGATAAAGAATCACCTGGTCATTGACACTTGCCTTTACTTAGATATTCCTTTCTGCTACTACCTATGCTTCCCTATTAGGTTAGTCCGGGTAGACTAGAGAAACAAACCCTTGGACACTCATATGTGTATAGGAAAGAGTTTTATATACAAGAGCAGTTGACATTGAGAAAACAACCCAGCCCAGTCCAGATCAAGTCCTTAAGTTCAATATTAGCCCATATGCCCAACACCAATCTATAAAATCCTCTTCAGACTCAGGAAGCACATGCAATGATGCTGAATGCAGGAAGATCACAGGCCAGTGGGTGCAAAGTCAGTGGCGGTAGAAGCATCTCAGCACTGGCAGGGGTCTCCACATGGCTTCTCTAGGTCCAGGGTTCTGGCTGCACCAGGGTAGGTCCATGTGGCTTGTCAGTAGAGCATCTCTCTGGGAGTGAGTCCTGAGAGAGAGTCTCCAAGGGAGTGAGCAGGGAGTCTCCTGCCTCCACGGAGGAAATCCAACAATTTGCAGAATTCTCAGTAGAAGGCCATGCCTGCACAGAGGAGGCCTCATTGGCTATGATCTGATTGACAGACTTGACTCCACCCCTTCACTCTTAATCCTCTCAAGTCCCAAATTGACACCAGATTATGTAACTACCACATCGTTGCCCCAAAATGCCCTAGAAGGTGCTTAGTAAAAATCTTAATAGGGGCCCAGGATCATGAATAGCTAAAGTGTTTGGGGTTTTTTTGTTTTTGTTTTTGTATGCTCTCATTAAAACAGAGAATTAGAAGCTCAGTGGTTTTTCTTTCAGATATTGTGGATGCATTGTCAGATCCAAAGAAATTTCTTTCAATTACAGAAAAGAGAGCAGACCAAATGAGAGCTATGGGCATTGAAACCGTAAGTAGCAATGTTTTAATTAAGGACTTCTAAGCTGAGGAGGTTGGTTGTAAAATGGTAATTATAAAAGAATTTCAAAGTTTTCAAAAATGATGTAATATATTTTGAAAGGTTTTTTTTTTAACTGAAATCTTCCATTCAACCAATCGTTCAATAGTCTCTACTATAGAAGATTTAGCAAAATGTGACCACAGTCTGAAAGGTATACATCATCACCAATGGTTTGACTCACATTTGGGACCCTATCCCCATTGGAAGCAAAATGGGAAACTTTTCAAACTGTCAGGAAACTTTACGACCTAAGACGCTCTGATGGTACATTGAAATGCCAGCCAACCTAATGCAGTGAACTAATGAAAATAACATGGATGTGTGTGTGTGTGTGTGTGTGTGTGTGTTTGTTCACCAGTCTTGCACTCCAACCTTCTTGAATTCCAGCGTGCTTTCCTGTTTGTTTTAAAATGTTCCCTTTACCAGAGGCTTCTGCTTCAAGTAGAAGCAGCAATGTTCCCAGTAGCTAGAACATATTCAAGTCTGCCCTACTCGTGCAGTACGTGGGTCGTCTTCTCTTGGCTTGTTCCTGCGCCTCGAAGCTCAGGAAGCCATGCTGTCTTGACACGTGCCAGGCAGAGATCCACTGATGCTGAAGCCTAGGAAAAGGAAGAGGAGGAATGGGACAGGAGAAAGGATCTTGATTCAGCAGAGTGCGGAATGTGCAAGACGTGGGGGGGACGTTCATGGTTTCTCTTGCAGAGTGACATCGCAGATGTGCCCAGTGATACTTCCAAGAATGACAAGAAGGGAAAGGCCAACACTGCCAAAGCAAATGTGACCCCTCAGAGCAGCTCCGAACTTAGACCAGCCACCACGGCGGCTCTGGGGCCTGGCCTGGAGGCCAAGAAAGGTAAGGGAGGTCCCGGAGCTGTTTCTCTGCTTAGAAATGTTGGGCTCTGTCTCAGGGGTCTTGTCAATCAAAGTATTTAGAATGGTCGTTTTGCCTATTTTCAATGCTCCCTAAAATTTTAAAAGCAGCATGTTTCCTTGTGGATTTGAAAAAAATGTTTCATTTGCCTGAGTTATTAATAGCAAGTTGACATTGTTTATAACCTGTTAGATCTATGCATGATTTTAGAAAATATTTACATTCGTGTCCTTTGTGAATTTTTTATTTTTTGGTCACACATTGTGTTAGTCTGGGTACTTTAGAGAAACAAATCCACAGAAACTCATGGATACGAGAGAGTTTTATATAAAGGTTAAGTGCACATCAAGAAAACATCCCAACCCAGTGCTGCCCAAGCCCACAAGTCCAACATTAACCCATTAACCCATATGTCCAACACCAATCCACAAAGCCCTCCTCCATCTCAGAAAACACACACTATGATGCCAACTTCAGGAGGAAAGACTAGTCAGTGAACGTGTAAGCATCTCAGCGCTGTAAGCCGTCTCCACACAGGTGCTCCAGCACCCAGGCCTGCATTGGGGTAGGTCCATGCGGCTTCTCCTTGGGCATGTCTTGCAGGAAATGAGCCTTGCTAACTGAAGCAGGGAACTGGCTAAGGCAGCTGCACCCTGGTCTGACCATCACAAAGCAAGAGACCAGAGAACTAGAAAGGCGAGGCTCACTGAGCCCTTTATCGCTCTGTCCTTCAATTAACCCTGCATGTGTTTATAGGCCAGGTTGGCACAATAAACTAACTATATCACACATTGATGTTTAATTCCACCCTAACTCTCTCCTGGGTGCTGCCATAAGCACTTATCAGGACAGGCAATGGGTTCATGAACTGAGGGTCACCATTGTTGGGCTATTTCTAGATTTATTTGTTGCTGATTTATCCCACAGGCAAACATTTATCATCCATATCATTATTTTTCTAGAAAATGATCATCTGGGCATTTGAAAGTCAATGACCAGTGACCACCTGTGAATGAAACAAAAGATTACAAGATGTGTCACATAAAACGAGTGTCCCAGGTGCTGATATTCAGCCAATGTGTAGGGGATAAAGTGTCCATGCCACTCCACCCAAACCAAAACTCCCTGCCATTGAGTGGATCCTGACTTATATTGACCAGATAGGATGGAGTAGAACTGCCCTTGTAGGTTTCCAAGACTGTAACTCTACAGGACTTGAAAGCCTCATCTTTCTCCCAAAGAGCAGCTAGTGGTTTTGAACTGCTGACCTTTCAGTTAGCAGGCCAACACAACCCACTACACCACCAGGGCTCTGGCAATTCAGTATTTTTCCTGAATATGAATCAGTTAAACAACTCACTCTTCTTACTTTAATAAGAGTTATTTTTCCTCGTGCATTTTATACCACGTATAATATTTTCCATTTTTTGTGAATTCAGTTTCCTGGTATAAATTATTCATAGACTCAATACACACAGTGCTGAAGTTTGAGTTGAGGAACAAACCAAAGCCACATGGTAATTTAGTAGGAAACGAAATGTTCATTGAGCTTTGTAAAACAAATTAGAAAATGAGACTCCATAAAAGTAGTCCAATTTGTACTTGGCTAGCAGCTGTTTGTCTGTTCTTCCTTGAAAAAGAAACGGAGCAAGGTAATGATACAGATTTTGGCATTCCGTACCAGCACTGGTCGTTACATTAGCCACTCTTTGAAGCAGGCAGTGGAAAATGAGAGAGGTTTTTGTTTAGTGAAAGTTCTTGTACCACACTTGCATGCAAGGAGACATGAATAATTATAGTGAAGTAAATGGCCTGAAAAGCAATGCACTGGAGCAAGCTCACAGAGTATAAAGATACTCCTAGTTCTAGAAGAGAGCATGCTTGTGTTTCCAGCTGCCTCACCACCATTTCCGTTTCAGGGACGCTAACACCTATCCCTATATTCTAATCTTCTCGAAAAGACACCCTGAGGAAGGGCATCTGCATGCTATTCCATTCTCCCCTTCGGGTCCCTACTCTGAATCATGGCAGTAAGTTCAATGAGAAAGACCTATGGTCGTGTAAATAAGACAAGGCGGTCTGCCATATAATACCTGTCTCAGCAGGGTATCACAAGGGCCGAGGACTCAGAAATGGGTGCAGAGAGGGAGAAACGCCCAGCCAATGTCGCAGATGAGGTCGTAATTGAGCTAGGCCTTGAAACACATGTCTGACTGGAAGAAGACTAGAAGGGGGAGGAGCCCAGAGAAAGTAACAAGGGAGACAAGGGCCACATGCACTCGTTTTCCTTGGTTTGGAAATGGTTCTGGACCACCCTGAAAAGGCAATGGGGATTGACCATCTCAGCAGGATTTCAAGAAGATCCATATGATATTGTCAGAAGAATTCATTGGAAGGGAGAGATACTAAGATGAGTTAAGAATGACGGTCTTCATACCTTTCTTAGAGCACTTCTCAGTCTTAACAACTGGAGATCATTGCTGGCAAGATCATGCCGGCAAGTGATCGTGTTATCAAGAAGCAAATGGCCGATAAATTAATGACCTGTAGTGCTGGGGAGATAGGACTGGACTCAGCTGCGGGTGGCCTAAGGGAAGATGACAACAGACATAAGTTGGTAACTTAAATAAGGGCTTTAAGAAGAAGGAAGCGCTAGGAGACTACATGATAGAAAAAATAAAAAATAAAAAAATAAAATTAAGACAGTCTTCTCAGATGGGCAATACAGAAACTATTCTATATTATATACTTGACAGTTCTCTCTTTGAAAAAAAAAAAAAGAAGAAGGAAGCGCAGCAGTAGCTCAGAAACTTCCATTATGGGTCCCAGGGATAAATGGTGTGATTAGGAGAAGTGTCAAAGTCCAGGGGAAGGACAGCTTTTGTAAAGGATTCAAGCATGCAGTAGTAGGCAATCAAATTGATGGTCTGAGGCAGGAGAAAGTCTCTGGAGGGCGATGGGTGAGGCCTTGTTTAGATAGGCCATGTAGACCTGTGAGAGGTCTAGGTGAAGGGCAGAGGCGGACATAAGGACAGAAGAATGAAGAGAAGCTTAGAAAGGCACAATCAGAAAAGGGGAGAGGTGCATAGTAAGAAGAAAACGTTTCAAGAAGTTATCGTAGAGACATCGGAGAAGACAGACCACAAAAATCACTGTTGAATCAGGAACGACTTGAAGATGCTGCTAGAAACTCAGTTAGAAAATGTTGATGACTTAAAATGTAAAACAAATCCTCTGGGAGAGTAACGTGTCATCAGTAGGTCCCAGAGAAGGGAAGTGTAAGGGCAGAGCACATGGTGACACCCAATTCCACAGAGCATCGTTTGTTTTAAAACAAACTCGCTGATAAACCAGAAACCAACCCTGTTGCCTTTGAGTTGATGCCCACTTATGGCAATGCTGTAGGACAGAGCAGAAGTGCCCCAGAGAGTTCTGAAACTATAAGGTTACATTACAGACCACCAACTTTTTCTCCCTCAGGAGTGGCAGGTAGGTTCAAACCACCGACCATTTGGTTTCCAAAATGAGCTTTTAGGCCCCAGGGCCCCAGATCACTTATATGAACCCCAATTTTTAAAGAAATCTTTGTGTCGTTTGCAAAGAAAGAATGAGTAAGCAAATCCAGGTGAGGTTTCTGTTTCATTTTTTGGGTATTCTCCTATTAATCAAAGCTTTATTGAACCAAGACCCCGCCCCCGCCCCCACCCCCCAAAGGCAATCTCATCAAACTGGGCCAAAGAAATCTCATTTGTTTGCTGCATTTCTGGAGGGGCTTCTGTGCTGCCAAATCCATATATACATTTTACAGACAAGACTAAAGGAAGGCCGGCGCCAAGATGTACCCCCATTTTATTACACGCCCTCCTAGTGGGCACACCTAGCCTATGGTATTCTCGTGGAAATCAATTTTTGTGCATAGTACACATTCAGTCTGTTTGCCTAAGATGAAACTCCGCAGTCCCGCAGAACGCGTTTCAGAATGCTTGTACAACAGAGGTTGTCATGGCAATACCTGGCCTGGCATCAGATAGCAGAATGGCTTAGTCTATTTCTCTTAGTGAGCTAGTTCTCGGCAGCATCCTGTTACACAGTGGTTTCAGTTTTCTATTTGCTGTGTGTCAAAGCTACTGTTTTGCTCAATATGGCCTGTTGCTTAAGGCTGCAATTAATTCTGGTACAAGAGAGAAGCACAAGGAAATGGTTTGCTTTTCTTTGATGAGACTCAGACCTAGGAGTAGACTAGGGAGTTAGCTGCGAGTACAGAGATCAGATAACTGTAGTAGAGGCTGTGTGCCTCTCTATGCAGGTGGGGTCCCATCCCCTGATGGCTTTAAGTGTTGGAATATAGCAAATCCTGCCAACTCCTGTTCCAGAGGTCACCCTCAGATCATTGGATTGCCTTGCCTGGACCTGACAGAGGGTTTGGAACACCTACTCAGCTGTCAGCTAGTTAGCATGGAGTTACAAGTCCATGTCCTCACCTAAAGGTAGCACTGCCCCGAGTGCCTGTGGCATCAGCCAGAGGCTAGATTTCAGATGGAAATAGACCTGACCTTTATCCTCCGCTTTCTCACACTTTCTCTCATTTCTATACAGGCACTCAAACACCAAATCCTTGCCTGGGGTTCTGCTCTGGGCAACCCTACCTAAAGCAATAAACATTTTCATTTTCTAGCTAATTGCTTTGTAATAGGTCATTAAGATGTTTAGATCCATAACGTTCCACATAAAGCTGCTTCCAAGTCTTTAGCTGAGCTTTTAAAACAGATATTTTTTACATTATCAGTTATTCTAATTTTTAATATAAACTGATTGAACTTTTTTATATTTCTAGGTATTGAACTTATCCCTCAAGTGAGGATAGAAGATTTAAAGCAGATGAAGGTAAAATTCCTTGGCTACTTTACAAGTACCCTTGTATTATGTCTATAAAAACTTTATTTTTGGTCCTCTTTCTGTTTTCTACAGGCTTACTTGAAGCATTTAAAGAAACAGCAGAAGGAACTAAGCTCTTTAAAGAAGAAGCACGCTAAGGTACTGAGTTTCGTGTAGGCGTGGCCGGGTGTAGTGGGGTTTCGTTTGCTGGTTGGTTTTTTAGCGTTCAGTTCTCTCAAGAAAACCACGAGTCTACTACCTGGACGCTGAGGTGAGCTAAATAGACATAACTTCCTTCTTTGTAAGGATCCCTGATGGTGCTATAGAGGAGACGTTAGCTGCTAACTACAAGGTTAGCGGTTCAAATCCACCAGCCACCGTGAGCGCCTGTAAAGAAACACAGCCTTGAAAACTCTAGAATTTCTAGGAGTCAGCATTGACTGATTGGCAGTGGTACCACCTTCCTCTTCGCTGGCAAACAATGAAATTTCCAGATACATTTCTTTGTTCCTATCAGTTATTTCAAAAGCATAACCAAACTTCATACAACTTTTGATTCCTTAAACAGTAATTTGACTCTCTAAAATATCTTGGGCCACAGTCTGATGATTGCAGAGCAATTCACCAACTGCAGCCTCCAAGTTGCTATCTATTCTAGATCGTTGTCAAATGGATCACCAGGCAGTGCTGGGAGGGAGACTTTAGCAAGCTGTGTACTTCACCCTCACAGGCACCTAGAGAGGTTAACCCCGATTGTGTAATGCCACCCCTGAAATAGCGTTATCTTTCGTGTGTCATCCATGAGAAGATGTCTGTTGGATAATGATGATGAGAAATTATAAGAGCTAGTTGCAAATATAAGAGACCAGCCGGAAGTCAGCAACCTGCTATCCAGAGTCCTTCTAAGAGATGGTCTCATTATCTGAGAAGTAAAATACAGTCCCTTTCTTCCTTCTTTTTATCATCTCTCCTTCCTTCCTTCCTGAAGATGTACAGCAGGGACAGCGAAGCTGTGTCATCTCCCATTCAGAGAGGAAGAGGACATTTCTTGGCTTGAAGGGGCTTCTGATTTCTCTTGAACTAGTGTTGTATTCCACTTCTGTATCCTTGACCCAAGCCTTGACCCGAGCAAGACACGTCCTGCAGCTCTGTCGTTACGTGGCATACTTTTCAGTAACTCCAGATGGTTAAGATGCAGAGAATGGCCTAAACCCCTATTTTTTAACCCTGTTGTTTCTATAATAGTTTGTGCGTCTTTGAGAAATTCAGCCTAATCTTGGCCTATTAATTTTCCTTGTAGTATTAAACTACTGTCTGAATTGATTTTCAGATATAGAGGTGCCTTCAAAGACTCTTCCAAAATTTCATAAATAAGTTCGTCCAATGCAGTTCTTTTTATTCCCCACGGGAGAAGCTTGTCATAGATTTTTGTAAATGAGAGCTATTTGAGACAGCTATTTAAAGTAGTGATTTCCATTTTGTTGAGTTTTGGCAATAAACTGGAATGTAGCAAGGCAACCGAAAGGCAGAGAACGAGAAAGAAAAGAGAATGCAGCCTAAATGACTTCAATTATTAGGGACAGAGTTGATACCCATATGCCAAGTTGTTTTCCAGCAAAATTTCCTTCCACTTAAATTGAGTTTCTATCAGTGAGCCGGGCATCTCAGTGGTCTGTGAGCTCCTTGAAAACTTTAACTTTGGACCCATGTCTCATTTAATAGTTACTTGGGACAGCCAAGAATTATACTGTGGCTGATAATAATACTAACAACAATAGCAGTTTTTATAGGACACGATTTTCTAGCTTTTACTCCACATGTATTATTTCAGTAGTCCTCTCTAGTCTGGGACATAAGTACTATTTAAATCCTCATTTTACAAATGTAATCCTTTCACCTAATGTCCAAATTAGGGATGTCATTTCATCTGATTCCAGAGCACATCCTCTTACTGCCTGGCTCAGTGTGCTATAGTGGAGGCTTTACCAAGTAAGCAAGTTCCTAGCACTGCATTCCAGGTGACAGCCTAAGTTTTCCAAGTACCTTAAGAATCACTCAGGAGGTATTCTAGAATCTGGATTTCTCATTCTTCACAATGTTATCGACAATTTGTTATGATCCACACAGTTGAATGCCTATGCGCAGTCATTAAAAAACAGGTAAATATCCTTTTGGTATTCTTTACTTTCAGCCAAGATTCATCTGTTATCCACATGATATCCATGCCCTCATCTGAGTCTGGCTTGAATTTCAGAAGTTTCATGTCGATGTACTGCTGCAACTTTATTTGAATTATCTTCAGTACAAATTTATACATGTGAATTCATGATATTGTTGGCTATTTAAAGTAGTGCATTCTGGTAGATCATCTTGTTTTTCACCAATGCCTTCAATGTCTTCCTTCAGTAGCATCTGCCCTTGAACATACAGTACCTCCTGAAATGGTTGAGCCTCAACCAGTTCTTTTTCTTTTTTGCTCCACCGTTTTATTGACATATGACTCACATATCATGCATTTCAGTAATTCAGTCATATACAGGAGTTGTACAGTCATCACTGTGACAATCCATTTTACAACATTTCTTTTTCCTTGTACTTATCAGCTCCCTATTTTCTGCCAACTTGCCCTGCCATGCCCCTAGGAAACTATTAATCCAATTACTGTCTCTATAGATTTGCCTATCCTGGATTTCATATACAGAAAAACAGACAAAATCAAAACAAAAATTTAAGAAAAGAAAAAAAATAGAAAAACCTCAGTTGAGAAGTTTAAAGTACATTAAATCAAAAGCAAGATCAAATGGCAAGGTGTCCCATTTTAACCTACCTGCAAGGGCAGTGATCCACTCCGCAATGCAAGGGTATCCCTCCCTTCACCAGGTCTTTGTGGTCCCATGACTCGCTGGACCCCTTCCTTTCCCTGTTGATGCTTTCTACGTCATTCAATATTTTGTTGTTGCTGGGTTCCAGTGAATCAGTGCAGACTCTTAGTAACCCCATGTACAAAGGAAAATCACCACTGCTGGGCCCTTTGCACCCCACAATTATTCTGTTGATCTCATTGGTTAGTCGGTAATGAGAAGAACTCCACTCGGCATTTCTGTGAAATACCATCTACAACCTGTTTTCAAACAGATCGTAAGTTGGGGCTAATATTTGCCCCTCAAAAGTCCTTGGTTATGAAAGAATCTCCCAGGAGGGAAGGTAGCCAGGGCTTTATTCTCCCAGCCACCGTGCCAGTGGCTGAACTAAATCAAGCAAAGGCTGAACTAAAGCCGAGAACAGAGACCCCTCTCTGGTCCACACTCTGTAACTCTAAGCCTGTCTCCACTCGTACATCTATCTCATAGTTAAATCATTCCACTTCTCAGACTGAAATGAAAGCAGAATCCATTCACCAAACCCCAGTGATATAGGAAATAAATAAAAAAGTGAGAGTTTATTTAGAAACTTGAAGGTTAACTACAGGATGGAGAGCTAATAGAGATGTGAACAGAAGGACCTGTCTTGGGGGGTGGGTGGGATTGAGTAGTCTGCTCTTAGGAGAAAGAGAAGACGAGGCCTGAGGAATGACTATGAAAGCATCCGATGGGATCCAGGGTCCTAGTCAATTGCCTGTCTTGTCCAAGACGGCAATGATCAGTTGCTTTCGACTTTCTGAATGCAGCTACCAGTCAGACATCTATTTCGCTCCTACTTTCTAGAACTGCCTCTTCAATTTGAAATGGAAACTAAGAAATTGGGTTTCACTTGTCCGTTAGATGAGACAAAGAGAAGGCAAAAAAAAAAAAAGGCCATAGACTTCCCAGGGCAATTTGTGACTCACTGGGGCCAGAGCCGTGGTTAACTTTCATTAGGCCTGTTCAGTCATCCGGTGTGGTAGAATACTTAGAGCAAAAATACTGGGTAGATGCCCCCAGGAGCAAGTTACACGAAGAATTGCAATCCAAACGCTGATAGGAGCCCGAGAGGCAGCCAGTGCGGGAATCTGGCAAGGGGACACTCCAGCAAACAGTTAAGCATTCATCCCTGGCCCAAGGGCAGTTCAGGTGCCACTCCCGCCTTTGGGCCAGCTGTGTTCTCAAAATATGAATCATAAATTTTGAACTCATGAAATTCTCTGATCTTTAAAAATTGCCCTCTCACTTAACCGGTTCTTAAAATGCCATGTAGGAGACAGACGGACAAACCACCCCTGTAGCTTGACTGCATCCCTTGGGCCACCAGTTTGCAACATCAGCATTAGAGGAATCAAATAAAATACCTGAGAAACTGACTGAAATTTGGAATTTTGTGAAGCCATGGGTGGAATTTTTGCTCTTTACTCTGCAAGCCGTTAAAGCAGCTAACAGCAAGACGACTGTCAAACGTATCCACTGTAATTCTTAGTAACACCTCAATAAAGACCTATCAGCCTGTTTTGAATAGGAAAGGGTCCAATTCCGAACAACCACCCACAAAATCAGCTCAGAGGTAATCTTGGAGTCACCTGCAGAGAGAACACGATTCATTCGTTTGTTGTTCCAGCACCATCTGTGGTGCACTGATTCACACCCATCATCACATCCATCATCGGGGAGAATTAGAGCATAAATTATTCCCAAAAGATGTTGAATTTTATCTTCAGTAAGGAGCATATTATACAAATTATGCTAAAATGTATGCATTTATTCCCCCTAAAATATTCCAATTAAGACTGCCTTTACGTTAACACATTTCATATTGGTATTTTTCACCTGAATGAATGAAAACAACCTTGTCTCTGGTTTGTTTGTTTTTTTGATTGTTTGTTTTTTAAGTAAATGGGCTGAGAAGACATTCCCTGGACCGCTCTTTTTATAGAGCAGAGTGTCCAGGGTTGGCGAGATTCACATAGAGATCCGTCAGAAGGATCCCAGGATCCATGGGTTACACTGCTAACTGGAAGGTCAGAGAGTCAAGCCCACGAGCTTGCCCATTGGAGAAAGACGAGGCTATCTGCCTCCAAAAGGATTTGCGGTCTCAGCCACCCTACATTTGAATTGGAATCAACCCAATGGAAGTGGGTTTGGATGTTTTGGAATGAGGACCCCCATCCCTTTTTTAAGGATTAGTGCTGTCCAGGAGCCAGATAATCTCAATACACAAAAGCAACCAACGCCTACTGTAGCAATCAAGGTTTGAACACAGACACTTTTGGGAGCAGGTTTCCTGTTACCATTAATGACTATAGTCATTTTAATTGAGTATGTTTCTAAAGTTTCAAATTATTTCTCTCTCTTTTGTACCTCCTAACCAAACTATGTATTAGGATGGACATATATATAAGGATAATTCAAAAATATTGTTAAAAAATCATAGAAACCTCCATTAGAAGAAAATATGAAAATGTAAAGTTATTCTTTTTAAAATCATTTTATTGGCATATGCTGCACATAACATACAATTTAATCATTCAGTCAAATTAAGAAGACTTGTGCACTCGTCACCGAAATCAAGTTCAGAACATTTTCTTTTCATCCTCATTGCTGTTAACTCCACATGTCTCCCCATCTTTCCCTGTCATGCCCCCAGGTAATAATTAACTCAGCTACTGACTCTGTAGATTTACCTATCCTGGTTTTCATAGACAGAAAACTATACAAAACACAAACATGAAGCAAAAAAATAAATAAACAAACAAAACAGAAAAACCTCAATCAAAAAGAAAGCAGAAAATATTAAAAACAGAAACAGCTTAATGTGTCAAAAGGGGAGATCTAATGATAAGGCTAACCGAACCAGGCTGCCATCATCGACTTGACACGGTTCTCGGTCTTCATGAGGCTGTTCACATCTCTGGACTCATCAGAGCGAGCTCACCAGAAACTGCATCCATGCGGGGACCCTACAAATGGATTTAGGACTTCCACTGTTCTCCATAGCCCTCTACAAGCTGGGTCTTCACAATTTAAGCTCTGATGATACTATTCCCTCCTTTGGATTTGGGTTGTATCACTTACAATCCGTGATTCACACAAGCTGGTGTGCTTCTTCCTGTGGACTTAGTGGATGACTCACTTAGATGGCTGCTTGCTTTAAGAGAAGTCTTTAAGACCCCAGGCACTGTTCTTTCTGATAGCCAGGCACCATCTGGTTTCTTCACCACACTTTGGTATAACAACCCTATTTTCAGAGAGCTTTTCATAAGGGTGAGCATCAATGAGGGCCATATCAAAAGAATGGGTTGTTCTTAGCTGTGGGCTAGAATCAAGTGCGAGTCCAAAATGCATTCAGTGGGATGTCGCTCCATCTTCTCTAATTCAGGGTAGTTGCATCTTCTCTTGCTTGTGTCAGTGGCCAGCATTGATGTCCTGGCTGTCACTTGTTGTGTTTGTGTTTGGTTTCGTTTCCCCTTTGTTGTTACTGTTCTTTCGTTATGTTGGTGTCTTTGTTATTCCTTGCTTTCTGTGTTGTTTTGGGTGCTCCTCTGGTCATATTGGTTTCCGGGTGGTGCTGTGCTGTACGATGTTCTAGGTTTGTCTTCTGCGGTGAGAGAAAGATGAGCCTTTCTACTCCTGCAGAGTGCCCATCTACCCTGCCCTCTAGGGTTCCTGAGTTGGGAGTTTGGGGAATGAGACTAAGAGAAGAAAGAATTCATCTGCAGCCATCCACCAAACACCGAGAGGTTGAAATGCGTTTGTTTGGAATAAACTGTTCATGTTCACACCGGAACCTATTAGCAATGTTTTTAGTTACTCGTGTATTTCATTTGATTTTCTACTAAAGTCATTGAGACTGGAAAATGTTACGTAAGTTGTTCAGATTGGCTTATCATTGACACAGTGGGAACCAGAATCTTAAGTTTTCTTACTACTTTCTTATACTAGTTATTTATTAATCCAGAAAATATTGAGAAAGCATCTACTTTGTATCTGGTTTGGGGCTATTTGCCAATGAGCAAAGATGGTTTGGCTTGCCAGTATGAATGAAAACTTACAGATTTTAACTCATCATGGATGCTTTTATGCTACAAGAAAACTCTTAAGTCCTCATAGCTAATCAAGTTGATAAGGTTTACCAGAAGATTTGTTTAAGTCTGTGACACCTGTATTCCAGGCACCAAAGCCACTACTTTTCTGGGACTGTGCTGAAATGTTTGAAAAAATAGTGTGAGCCACGTTCCTTTTGATATTTTCAAGAGGCATAGGACTGTGGTATAGGATAGTTGAATCTAGTCTTTCCAAGAGTCTCTTATTCATTTGCTCTGAAAAATTAACACATATGCTAACCAAGTCTGGTGACTTCTAATCTTGCGAAGACGAGTGACAGGGCAGCAGTGTAATCATTGTTTGGGTGGCAGTGGTGGTGGTGTTTCCTGTAGACATTGCAAAAGTAGGTAAATCCATTCAAATAAAGATAAACCAATGTGTTACTCTAATCCCGGGGCAGTTGATTAAGTGTGGATGACAGCTTTAGTGATATGTGTGTTGTTCTTATTATTCTTGTTGTCAGATGCCCTGAGTCAATTATGACTCATAAGCACCTTTTGTGCAACAAAACATGGCACTGTCACGTCCTGCTCCATTCTAATAATTGTTTTGTTTGAACCCATTGTTACAGCCACTGGGTAGATCCTTCACGTCAAGGACCGTCTGTTTCATTTTCGCTCCTCTTTACTGAGCATGATGCCTCTCTTCAGGGACTGGTCTGTCCTGATAATATGTTCAAAGGATGTGAGATAAAGTCTTGACATCCTGGCATCTGAGGAGCATCCAGGCTTTATTTCCAAGACAGATATGTGTATTCTTCTGGCAGTCCATGGTACTTTCAATATTCTGCACAAATATCATAATTCAAATAAACCAATTCTGTGGTCTCCCTTATTCATTGTCCAACTTGTTGATACAGATGGAGATAAAGATTTAGATATATCCTGACGTATGCCCTTTATCTAAAGTTACTTTCTGTATATTATCACATTTATTAAGTAGTATAAATAGGTTTATATGCATCTCTAGATCATGAATTAGTCTTGAAATCCATTTGAGACACAGCTTATATTAGATTTACTTTGAATCATAACAACCATGCCCCAGTATTATAGAGGAGCAGACTCTGAGAAGGATGACTTGTCGCATAGCTTGAGCCTGAAGAACCCAGATGGGGGTGGGGTGGAGGTGAGGAAGCATCAAGGAACCAGAGGAATATTGTGGGTTTTATTGATGCTATACTACGCCCTGGTTGACTCATTACTTCCTTGTGACCTTTCTATGAGGGGATGTCCCATGGTCTAAATATAGGTTTTGGGTCTCTGCTTTGACACCCCCCCTTATTCTCAACAATATGGGTTTTGTTTGTTTGTTTTGGATCTTCTGATGCTTATTTCCAGATCCCATCAATGCCTCATAATCACACAGGCTGGTGTGCTGCTTCCATTTGGGCTTGTTGCTTCCCTGCTAGATGGCCATTTCTTTAACTTCACGCCTTTAAGACCCCAGACACCATATCTTTTGATAGCCGGGCACTATCAACTTTGTTCACATTTGCTTGTGCACCCTTTTTATCTTCAGCGATTGTGCCAGAAGGGTGAGCATCACAGAATGCCAGGTTGTTTGGACAAAGTGTTCTTGCATTGAGTCAGGGTTTGAGCAGAGGCCCAAAGTCTATCCACTACCTCAGTGTACTGCCATATAAATATATGTACATAGCTCAATGCCTCTATTTTTATGAATTAGTGTATTGACATATGTACACACCTATGTTTATACCTCTATCCATAGCTTTGCTTCCTAGATCTTTCCTCTGTTTCCTTTTACCTTCCTCCTGCCCCACCATCATGTTCGCCCTTCTTCTGCCTCTTAGTAATTCCTCTCAGCTAGATTGCTGTTGCTCCATCACCCTCAGGATCTCCTCCTTGTTGATTTTCATTCCCTAGTTGTTCCCCTGTGTATGGCATTGTTGTTTGCTCACGGCTCCCTTCCCCCGCCTCCTCCTCCCCCCAGATCGCTCCAGAACTGTCAGTCCCGTAGCTTTCGCCTCAAGCTTGCTTCCCATGCCTGTCTTATATAGGTAGGCAAAACCCAACAATAACAGAAACCAAACAAAAAGAAAACAAAAGATAGAATAAAAAAGAAAAAAAAACAAAAAAGCATACATAATTCCAGGTCTGTCTACTGACCTTTATTACTATCTCCCTACTGGTCCTGGGGGAATTCCTGGAACTGCCCCTCCTAGCCTGAAGTCTATTTTGAGGGTTCCTCAAGGGCTTTGTGGCTTGACTTTGCTCTGGTTGCTGATCTGTTATGTTCCCTTCTTGGTTCGCCCCACTGGGGAGGTTCAGACTGGACTTACTCCCGCCATGAGTCGCTCACTTAAGGAGGTGTGACCATCAGGGTGACGACGCCATCTGAACAGTATCTTTCTATTCCAGTCTCCGTGCAGCTCCATCCTCCAAGTTTTGCAAGAGCAAGACTCAAACCTAGTATCAAGTATCCTTTAGGTTTTAAAATGAGTGGTTTGTATTGATTTCCTCTATGACTGGAAGGCTGAGTAGCCAAAGAAATTTGATTTCTGATAAACCACTGATTGTGGCAGAATGCCTTTCTCGTGGTCCAAGAGGAAATAATGTTTCTGGAACAATGCTTTTTTCAGTCTTGCAGTCCCAGTTTCAGTAGTCAATGGAGCAAGTGGGAAGGTGTTTTAAATATTACAAAACTAAAGGCCAATATTCCTGAAAACTCTTATCATCCTCATGAAGGCACCTTGATAAGTAAATCATTGAAAATGTTCAATGAGTCAAAATCTACTGATGGTGACAACCATAGCAGTAAGTTGCATTGTAAAGTGACAGCATTCAAGATGTTTCAGAAATTGACAGGTGTTTACAAACTGTAACACAAGAATAAGTATGTTTAGTATGTAAAGGAGATGAAATATAGAGCTTACTTGGCTGTTTGAGGACCAGTGTGTAGAAGGAAATGTAGCTGGAGACATATATGTGTAGCAGCATTGGCATTGCCCAATGGTGGATAAGTCTGCCTTGTGACATAGGCATGCTCAGTAGGCCCAAACCACTGCTGAGATGCCCCTGTGCATGAGACACTTGTGTTTCACAGGAGATTAGGAGCCATTTCAATTCTGTCTTGGTTAAATCCTAACTTTCCAAATTAAGAGTCTGGAAAAGTCAAAGAAAATTATGCCTACCCAACATATTATTACGTTTATCAGCTATATTGATAGTCCAGCTTGTAACTGAAAATTCTTCTCGTTCAGGAGCACAGTACCATGCAGAAGTTACACTGCACACAAGTTGACAAAATTGTGGCACAGTATGACAAAGAGAAGTCGACGCATGAGAAAATTCTGGAGAAGGCAATGAAGAAGAAGGGGTAAATACTGTGTGTTTCTTTCTGAAGGGCTTTCCCTCTGTTGGGAGCAGTGTGTTAGTTTTGTCTTTACTACAACTCAGTGGCCTATTTGGGTCAAGGGGAGACAGTCTTGACTCTGTTTTCATCCTTAAAACTTATTTCTAGAAAATAAGAGACCCATTCGATTTAAACACTCTTAACGTTATGACATTAAAACATCAGTCAAGTTATCAATGCTTTAGGCAAGGTTCTCAGCAAATTTTCTTGCGACTTTTGAATTCATTGTAATTACTCAGTAAGAGAGTAAATAGTTGTTTATATCTTCCGAAAAATGCCCATCAGGCACGTCCTATGAAGCATCTGTCATTAAGTTCAATGTAGCGTGTGTTTTCACTGTGCGTGACTAAGGCAGAGACACATGCCTGTGGCTTTGTGAACATTTCCACAGGGACTTTACAGCTGTGAGTGGAGTGTCCATGGCATGGTCGGTGGTGAATGCCCTGAGTTTCCAGGAGCTGTGACCCTTCTAACTTCCTGGATGGCAGGATGGTTTGCAGTTGCCGACTAACCTAAACATAGAACATTTGAACCCACCCATCAGAGTCACAGGCCAGAGACCAGGCAGTGCACTTCCATGAAGAAAATAGTCAGAAAGCCCAGTGGATTGGATCTTCTCTGTAGCACACAGAGTTGCCGTGAGTTGTAATCCACCCAATGGCTTTGACTCGGCTAGTCTTCTGATTACATCAGAAGCTGTGGCAATTTTTTAAATAAATTACCTTTTTTATATATTCAATGACATTTTATACCAAAATGCTAGAAGGGGTCATCACAGACCCAAACACCATGTTAAAAAAAAAAAAACTTTTAACAAAATATGGTGCTTTCCAAGAAGCATACAATTAATTATATTCATAAGGTATCTGTTCAAAATATGTCACAGAAGATTTTTTTAGGAGACAGAAGAGTTTTTATTTCAATCACAAGATTTTTTTTTAGGAGATTTCGGACTTGGGCACCATTGAAACCTTTTTTTGACAGAAAGTGACAATGATATTATGTATTTGTTTATTTAAATCAGTAAATCATGATGAAGGCAATGGAGACACAGCGATTCAGGGAGCAGAGATAAACACCATTACAAGATACGAAAAGAACCATGCGCCCTGCCCAATTAAAGATTAGATAAAATGTACATCTAATGAGGTAAAATTAGATAAAATGAGGTAAAGACCTCGTTATTGTGTTCTCTCTCAATGGTAGGCTATCAAAGTGGCACTCTTAATTAGAAGTTGCTGTGAGTGGGATATTTAGATGGCCCCCTGATCTGGGTATTGAGTGATCTTGGAGGACTGAACAAAGTTTAAATGGAGGTGTGCTTGAAAAATCTCAGTTCATACTTTTCTTCCTCAGCCTCTACTGTTAAACTCAGCAAAGATTTATGTTGTTGCCTTGAGGCTTTCTAGAGAAATTTTCTAAATGCTTTAAACAATAAACATCCTAACAAAACACTAAAAGTGTTCATGGTAAAGTATCTCAATGTCAGACCTCAAATCCTTCCTTTGGAGGCTTTTTTTAATATTCGTGTGGATTGTACTATAGAGGTTGCTTGCACTTTGTTATTGCTATCGATTTGCTAAAGGTCTGTGAAAGGGATGTTGGTGACAGTCCTTGAAGATTTCCTAAGCAGACCAGAGTCCAAAACAAAGAAAAGGTTTCCTCTTCATTCTTTTCTGCTTCTCCACACCCGAGGGAGATTGCAATGGTGAAGAATACAGTGAACCCTCGTTTATCGCGGTTAATCGGTTCTAGACCCTACCGTGATAAATGAAATTCCGCGAAGTAGGATTCCTTATTTGTAAATCAAATATTTTCGTAGTTAGAGCATAGAGGACATGAAAAAACACCCTTTAGTCACCATTACACTCGTATTACCCAATAATTTAAACGAAAAAGGGAAAATACAGTAAAACATTTTGGACGTTACAATTATCATTTATTATTTATTATATTATTTATGTCATCTAGTTTACAGTATTACATATTTCACATACAGTATTATTATACATAGTTCTTACAAATACTGTAATTTTCTTGCCATCTTTGATCATATCCAAAAGTTTTACCTTTTCCTGGATGGTGAGCATCTTCCTCCGGCGCTTATTTTTATTGTCAGAAGGCTTAGAAGAAGCAGCTCGTTTAGGAGCCATCATAGGGCTTAGATAAAATTTCTTAAAAATCGCAAACAATTACAGTACACTGTACAAAAGCAAAAATGCATCTGATACGTAGCTCCGATACGTAGCGATGCAGACAGAAGCGTGTACAGTATGAGCCAATCAGTGGCAGTAATGACAGAGCATGCGCTGTTACGCAAAAACCTGCGATAGAGTGAAGCCGCGGAAGTCGAAGCGCGAAGTGGCGAGGGTTCACTGTACTGTATTCTTCAGCTGCATTCCTGTATGCTACCGCCGTTGGTTAATAAGTAAAAGAGCGCTTCAAAATATTCATGCAAAAAAATCCCATTATCTTTTAATTCCATTTTTTCTTGGGTTTTCCCACAAAATGAAAGCCTCCAGAAATTGATGGATTCCCAGTTTTAATGTTTTAACATGACACTTCAGAACTTGAATCAGTCACATGACAAGGAATTTTGAAGACAGCTACCTGGCCAACCAATCAGAAGAGATTCATATTTGTGCCCATTCCAAAGAAAGATAACCCAATAATATCACTGATATCATGCACACACAAATTTTCACTAAAAGTAAATTCCAAAGTGTTTACACCAGTACTTCAACAGGAAGCTGCCTGAATGTCAAGCCAGATTTAGAAGAGAAGTGGAATGAGGGAGCTCGTTGCTGATATCCGCTGGATCTTATCCGAAAGCAGAGAATACCAGACAGATATTTCCTTGTATTTCATTGACTCTGCAGAGGCACTCAACGGTGCCAATGGTAGCAAACTACAGATCCCATTGTGAAGCAGGGCCAGTCCAGAATGCTTCATTGTTCGTTCTCAGGTGGAATCTGTACGCAGATCACAAGAGGCAGCCATTGGAACAGAACAAGGTATAAAATCAGGAAAGGTGTGGATCAGGGTGGTATTCTTTCACCACAATTATTCAGTATGTGTATTGAGCAAATCTTCTAAGAAGCTGGGCTATGTGAAGAATATGGCTTCAGGATTGGAGGAAGGCTGAATAACAACGTGTCATATCCAGATGATACAACTCTACTTGCCAGAAGCCAAGAGGACTTGACACATTTATTGATGGATACCAAGAACTGCACCTTCATTATGGAACTCAGTGTACAGAAGAAGAAGGAAAACTCCCCACAGATGAATGAATAAACAACATCGTAGTAAACAGATTGACATTTTCAAAGATTTTATTTTACTTGGATACTGAATCAGTGCTCATGGAAGCATCAGTGAAGACATCAAATGCTGATTGCATTGGCAAACTTACCTTGCAGGAGGTACAGCCAGAATGATCCTTACAAGCAAGGATGCTGTGAGTTCATCTCATATGGTGGGCACGTTATCCAGAGTGACGAGTCTCTAGAGAAGGATATCATGCTTGGTAAAGTAGAGGGCCAGAGAAAATGAGGAAGAGTCTGAGCAAGACGGATTGACACAGCGGGCTCAAGCATAACGATCCTTGTGGGGAGGGTGCGGGACCAGGCAGCATGTCACTCTGTTGTGCCAAGAATCTCTGTCAGGCCCAACTCGATGGCTCCTAACGGCACCAACATGCTTTTGGAGGCTCCCTCAGATTTCTCATGCTGGGTTCTCCCCTCGGGTTTGTTTGTTTTTTGTGTTGTTTTTTTAAGTTATGGGAGGACAGGGGAAGGACATGGCACAAACCAAAGCTGAGTAAATTAAAAATACAACAATCACTTTCTATAGCCAGAACAAAATTAAGTTCATGCACTAGATTGGGGGGGGACACGACCTTGATTCTTAATAATTCAGGAATCCTTCACTTTGTCCAACAGATAAAGCTGTTGACTAATGTGTAACCTTGCATTTTCTGTGAAAGATTTTGGTGCGAATTAAGCCAGCAGATTGTCAGCAATGCTACCTGTTCAGTTACTAGCAGACTAAAGCGAACACATCATCAGTGCCCTCCATTGAAAAGTAATAGATTTGATGAGAGGCCCAGCATCATTGCAATAAATGGAATTGTTGTCTCAGAAACTCTCAATACTGAAGTGAATCATTCGGCTGAGGCTATCACAAATCAGGGCATACAATTGAATACTGAAGCTTAGGACCTGTTCCGTTTTCAGCAATGGCCTGGGTGTTGCCAAAGGGGTGGGGGCGGGGAACTAAGCAGTCATGCTTGCTGGGCAGTTTTCTAGTATGTATTTCCTACTCACAAAAGAAGAGAAGGCCAAACGCACTTTTGAATGCCAAGAAATTCTATTTTCTCCCTCGCTGGCATGTTTAAAAGACAAAATCTGGCAATATAACCAAAACAGGAGAATTAAGAAGTCCCTTTGAAGCTGGGGACCTATTTTCTAGTTTTGTTTTGTTTTGTTTTTAATCTCAAATAATGATTGGTTGAATCAGTGAAAAATAGCTTAAAGAAAAAGAGGAACCAAGAATGGAAACTCTTAACAAGAAACCCCTAACAATGAAATAATTGCTAAGTCTGAAGTGCCTCTTTGTGAAGTGGCTGAATTGAGCAATCAAGACGCAGAGGGTATTTTATAAGGTATGGATCTATTACTAGAAAGTGGATGTTGCCCAGGGAGCTGTGGCCTGCCATGTGTGGTAGACACAGTGTCTTCATGGGAAAGCTTTATCACAGAGGGGCTGTTGGAATGGGGAGGTAGCTAACTTCAGGCATTGTTGTCAATTTTCCATTTGCAGAGGAAGTAATTGTCTTGAAATGAAGAAAGAAACAGAAATTAAAATTCAGACACTGACATCAGATCACAAATCTAAGGTAAGAAAATAACCATTTGTAAGGCAGCTGTTTGTAGAAGACACTTTTTTTTTAAAGACTTGGTACTTAACTATAAATAAAAAATTACACCACCTTGGGGCTGATCTGAGAAGTTAGGGGACCCAGGGGCTCAGATTTTCCCTGGGGATGTGAAAAGAGCCATTCCCAGAAACATCTTTTCCATTGCCTGTAGAAATGGGGTCAAAATATTTATTTTATTGACCTCAGATGGGTCTTACAAGTGTCTAACTTAGTGAGAAGTGAATAGAATAATAAGAAATACTATGTAGTATATAGGATAATCTTCCCTATAAAAAGTAAAACTAAATAAATGGTAGAAACCTACCCAACTTGAGACTTGGAAGACTCTTTCATATTTACTCTATCCTAACATAGTTGTAGAAATTTTAGGATAAGAAAGGAAAAATAAGAGTTGATGTTTTAGGAGACAATCCTAAATTGCTCAGATGCCCCCAAAGACATAGAATTTAGGGGATCTTATTAAGTTTGAGGGAATGTAATAGTTGGGTGCTAAGCTCCAATTTGAAGAAACAACTAGTTCTTCCAATAAAAGCCATTTTTAAAAGAGAAGACGATTCTTTAAAATCCTAACTCAAAAAAAACAACCCAAAAAACCCTAACTCTGTTGGTCAAACCAGCCCTATGTCCATACGCAGTTCCACCAGCCAGTCCAGAGGCCTTGCCACAGACACAGACCAGCTGAGTTCTTAAAGCTCAAGTTCTTGGGGTTTTCTATTTGGAGTCCGTCCTGCCACAAAGTCTAAAGCACAGGCTCATTCACATGGTGGCCTCCAAGTTCCAAGGGCAGCAACAGAGCAAACACTTTCCAAGCATCTGCGTGTGTCACATTTGCTCCTGTCCCCATTGAGTAGAACAGCTCATACAGCAGCCAGATTCCAGGAAAAGATTCCATTTGATGGAAGAGGCTGTGTGACCATATTGCAAAGAACATTGATACAGAGAGGGAGGAGACTGTCTACCCTAATACCAGATAGAGTTGACACCACAAACAAGTCATGATCCAGGAATTAAAGATCTGTGTCCTGGTGAAAGTGAACCTGAATAAGGATGGGATGGGATGGGAAAGACAAATCCGGTTAAATTGGTTGAAGACCCCAAGACCCAGACAGACAAGTGTATGGGCAAGTTATTCAGTGGAATAGCAGACCACTTACACATTTAGAGCCAAAGTGCTTGGTCTATTTCAATTAGCAATAACTTCCTGACTGTTAACGATGAAGAGACATGGTTCTTAGCAGGTCCTAGGCATCAAATCAATTGATGGGTGGGATCTGAAGTGCATGCATGCCAGTGTGCTTTCCTGTCGTCCCTGACCTATGAGAATATCAGGTGGTAGCACCCCCTTTGTCTGAACAGGTCAAAGAGATTGTGGCCCAGCACACCAAAGAGTGGTCCGAAATGATCAACACCCACAGTGCTGAGGAGCAAGAAATCCGAGACCTGCATCTCAGCCAGCAGTGCGAGCTGCTGAAAAAGCTCCTCGTCAGTGCTCATGAGCAGCAAACCCAGCAGCTGAGACTGTCCCATGACAGGTAGGAAAAGGCTCCACCAAACACAGGAGGCCCTGCCCACCAAATCGTAACATTTGGGGTCAGCCCAAGCCACCACCTGTCTTTCCATTGAGCAGAAACACAGTGCACCATCTCCAGAGTAAACTATTGTTTTGTACAAGACTGTGTGTGTGTGTGTGTGTGTGTAAACCAAGGTAATAAGTGACACCAACATATTTGACCAAGATTATTAAGTTTATGTGTTTATACATCATACAGTTGATCTGAGCAAAACAAACCAGAAGAAACGGTTTCTAAAGGCATGTGATAAACATCAAATCCTGCCACAGGCACCAAGGGCATCCAGCCTAAAGGAGTGGTCTTCCCCAGACTGAAACTGGCCGTTTAAAATCACTCTGGACCTTCCTGGGGAGAAAAGCCCCACACGGCGAGAAAGAATGTTTGTGGAGGCCCTAGAAAGACTCAGATCTAATTATTCAAT
>NW_022109491.1:35812059-35813979 GCF_000313985.2 Echinops telfairi
GATCCAGCAAATACCCCAAACCACATCATCCTTATTATTGACGACGTTGACTCAGGCGTGGACCAGATGGTTAAGACTTGAGAAACGACTCTTTGTTTCTGCTTGGTGTATACCCAGAGCCCATAAGGACAACAGATAAAGGAGAAACCAGCATCCTTTAGAAAATACCATGACTCCTTCTGCCTCCCCTGCTTGAAATCTTTCCATTCATCCCCATTTCTCTAAAACTAAATGTCTTTTTTTTTTAAATCATTTTATTTGGGGCTCATACAACTCTTATCACAATACATACATACATCCATTGTGTCAAGCACATTTGCACATTTGTTGCCAACAACATTCTCCAAACATTTGCTTTCTGCTTGAGCCCTTGGTATCAGTTCCTCATTTTTTCCCCCGCTCCCCTCTCTGTCTTAACCATGCCTTAACTCTGGCCAAACCCACCCAGCACTCGGAGTAACATTCTGACATCCCAGCAAATCCTTCTTTACTTCCCCACTGAAACAGGTTTTCTTTGACCCCCAAGGCCTTGCCAAAGATAGACATTCTGCTGGCAACATCTTCTTTCTGACCAAACCTGTATCATCTAACTCTTCCCCACCTTGCTCATCACTCCCTATCTCACCATCCCCCCCGAACTGCCCTTCTTCAGAAAAAAGCTTTATCTGATACCTGAGTCAGGACCAGACTCTGCTTCTACCTTCTTCTATTAATACAACCTCTCCTTCCTGTTAACAGTTATGTTTGTTTAGTTGTCACCTCTTGTCTCCCTCTTTATTTCCAGCATCTAGTCACCTAATGATTGAATCTTATTTTATTCGGAATTGACATCAAGTCAGTGCTGACTCATGTTGACTCCTGTGTGCCAAGTAAGCCTGCTCCTGAGGGTTTCACAAAGACTGTCGGCTTTCAGTTCAGGAGGAAGAAGAGGTTATCTGCTCCCATCAAAATTACAGCCTCGAGACCCTATGGAGCAACCTACTCAGGCCCATAGGGTTGCTAGCAGTCAGAAATGACCTAACAGCAGTGGGTTTGTGAGTGAATTACCTTTTGGAAGCTGATTGCCAGACCTGTCTTCTAAAATGCCTCTGTCAAACTTTCAACTAGTCAAGTTTGCGCCAACCAAAATGCACAACTCCGTTGTCTGGTATCAAGCCCGTTCCCATTCACAGCAAGCCTGTAGGACAGGGTAGAACTATCGGCCCCTGGGGAGTCCGAGACTGTAACTCTGGGCAGAAGTAGGACGTCTCCTCTCTCTCCCTCAGAGCTGCTGGTGGTTTCGACCGGAACACTACTAGTCACAGTATGATATCCAACACGGACTACAACAGACCAGCTACTGGAGGGTGAACACTTAAAATCGCATACAGAAAATCAGGCAACCACATGTAAGACACATGCCTCTCTTTCAGAAAATTAAGCACTCGCCTGTATGGTACATACACCATGTTTTGATTCAAATTGCAGTCATATTACCCAACCCACTGGCTGGTTTAAGTAATTAATAAATAACATGTTCCAAATCATACCTCAAGTATATGCCATCGTTTAGTTCTATAAATATAAAGAATAAAAATAGAAGCATTACACAAAGAAGTAAGAAAAAGTCAAATGCATAAACTGTGTGGTTACAGGCCCAAATTCCAACCTGATTTGAGTGATAGATACATCCATAATAATATAAGGTGCTCTGTCACCGTGTTCTGTTTTCATTTGAAATAACCCAGCGGAATATGCCATGCACACTTCCTAGACAATACATAATGCCATACGCCCCATCCATTTTAAGGCATGCAGTTTGGTTCTATAATATTAGAAGTAGTCTTCTCCCCTACCCTTGAGGAAATGCTCTTGATTCAATGTGCACAAAGGTCTTTTCATTATCTGCTTTCATCATTGCTATGACACTCTACTTTATAT
>NW_022109491.1:35814677-35816222 GCF_000313985.2 Echinops telfairi
CTCCCTCATGAGCCCTTGATAGTTTATAAATGGGTATTTTGTCATATCTTGCCCTGTCCGACGTCTCCCTTCATCCACTTTTCGGTTGTAGCCCACAAGAGTAGGCACTGTACAGAAGTGGTTTTTTTAAAAGCTAATTCTTGTACTGCTTAAGAAGTCATTTGAAGAAACCACTGCCTACTTACGTAGCTTGCCTTTAAAATAAACCCAAGAGGGAACTACAGCGTCACTTCAGTTTCTCCTCAGTCACCTGGTCATTGTATTTCTTTTTTCACCGTGTTGACTTGTTCTGGGGTGAGATGCTTGCCTTCTCCATCACTTGTCAACAGCACGTGGTCTTTAATAAGTACTTGCTGAATGGGTGACTAAAGAAAGAAATGGTCTCATTGATTGATATTTGGGCGGGGCATTGAGAGCCATTTTCCTGGGCCCAGGAGTTTCTGTACCTGTTCTGTCTGTTAATGGGCCCACAGCAAGTTCCTCAGCTAGCTGCCTTGTGCTGTTGTCTGTCCCTTTAGATGTAGAATAGTGGGACTCTGATGACCTGACTTCTCATTCACTACTTTCCAACAAGCACCTGAAGGAGCTCTCCATTGCCTCCAAAAAAAAAAGCTTCTAGAAAAAAAATTCCTTAACCATTCCCATTTTAATATTTCAAATCTTATATCTTTAGCGCACATACACGTTAATCTAGAGAGAGACGTTTTTGTCGTGCACACTAATGCAATTGCACACCCGAGGAGTGGTCACTTTGTAAATGCACATTTTTCTGCCTCTTATCCTTACACAGCAGTAGTCTGGGCAGTATAATGGGTTAGGCCTTGGGCTGCTAAGCCCAAGGTCAGCAGTTCAAACCCACTAACTGCTCCATAGGAGAGCGATGTGGCTTTCTGCTCCTGCAAAGATTCATAGCTTCAGAAACCCGAAGTCGGGGCCCTGGGAGTGATTATCGACTCGATGGCAGTGGGGTTGGTTTTTGGTTTTCAGTCCTTGAACTGTGGTTCAGTGATAGCACTCTCACCTTCCAGGTGAGAAACTCAGATCCACTTCTCACCCAATCAGCTGATTGCACGGCCACCACCCATCTCTAAGTGGGAGGCTGAGTGTGCTGTGATGTTGGGAGGTTGTCGCCGAGCTTTCAGGCTATGGCAACCTTGGAAGAAAGGTCTGATGATCTACTTCCAAAACTCAGCCATGGAAAGCCCGGCGGGGATCCCAACAGTCGGATCCATAGTCAATCACAGGGATGCCCAGGAGTGGGCAGCATTGGGCTCTCGTGTGCGTGGGGCAGACTTGAGCCCAGAGCCAACCCGATGGCAGTTAACAACAGTGATTAAGCCCATCCATCTCTTCCATTTCCAGGGTCTGACAGGAAACAGGAAAGTCACTTGTAAGAGTTAGAACTAACTAACTCTCTCTCTCTCTCTCTCTCTCTCTCTCTCTCTCTCTCTTCCAGTCCAGCTGGTCCCAATGCTGGACAGAGCTGGAAAATCCTTACACCTAATAGACTAAAATACCATCGTCTCTCCTTCTGTGTCATTGTAC
>NW_022109491.1:35817711-35833197 GCF_000313985.2 Echinops telfairi
GTACCAGGCCAAAAGAGAGATGTCAAGTAAGAAACACCTGTTAACTCCTCAAGAAGGAGTCCCATCACGTGGAAGATCCTATGTGCAGTATGAGGTATATTTCTGCCACGGTCTCATAAAAGCAGTCTGCTCACACATCTGATCTAAAAGGCAGACCCCAACACAGGTTGTGCCGCAATTGCCCCCTCCTACAGCAGCCTCTTGTTGACAGTCATAACCCACAGGAAGACTGTTTTATGCCCCATCTGTTAGGTTCTATAGAGAAATAAAATCGTGTGTGTGTGTGTAGAGATAGATGTCTAGCAATAAAATGACGCACATAATTTTAAAAAGTAGCTAAGTCCAGTTCAGTTCATGTCAGTGGGTTAGATATTAAGTGGGAGACTTCTGATAACATAGTTTCAGAAACTGATGGCCCAGGAAGCAGGAAGATGAACCATGAAAACCCGATGGATGCAGACACCAATGAATCTCTTAAGTTCAGCAGGTCAGAGATCAGGCAAGTGGTGGCCCCCAAGGTAGGAAAGCAATATGGTGGACTGTCGGCTCAGGTCCAAAGAACTGGAAGTCAGTGAGCTAGATGCAGAAGAGAGGAGCGTGAGAACTTCTTCCAGCCCTTTCAGTGCTCTGTCAGCCAATGAGGCTGAGCTGTGAGAGAACTTCACGGCGACAAGATAACACATGCTTGTTTTAACTCTCCAGCTGTGTGATCCTTTGTGACTATACCCTTGATGGGCACCTGGAACTGCCTTCTTTATTGGCCACTACAAGGAGTGCTTCCAATTTTGCTGATTTGAAAAATACATTTGCTTTATTTAACAACACTAAGTAATATAAAATGGAAATACAATAAAATACAAAACATAACACCTTCCCGTGCATTTTTTATGCATACATTTTGTTGGATTAAATACTGTTTGGAATTAGTGGGAAACCACTAGGATATGAAATTTCACATTGATTTGGCGTGGGAGTGACATTCTACACTTTGGATAACTAATTGCCCAATCAGCATAGAGTGTCATTTGTGCCTGATAATAGGATCCAAGAGAGCTCATTAATCATTTTAACCAATGCTCATTCACATGATTGTATTGTAGTATCTCTCTAGTTCTTGTTTCTTAAATAAATTACCATTCTCTGGATATTAGTCTCAGATGAGGAACTTCATTTCAATAGCTTATATAAATGGAACTGGCAGTATCCAGTTCATCTTAAAAATATAAAAAATTCTGGCTATGTTAAAAACCTCATCAGTTTGAACTAATGTAAACTGTCCAGAGTAAGATATAGATTTTAATATGATAGATGTACTGATTTCGAAGTCACTCCTTATAATGATTTTCAGATATGTTGCAAATCAGATTTCAGCCCTATGGCGGTCAAATTATCTTAACTTCTTAGTTCTTGACGATTAGCAAGGTTTTTATATACTTTTGTAATTTTGACTTAATATTCTCATCACAACACTGCATTCCAGTGGTAAAGGTTCCAAAACCATCATTTAGTGGTTCTAAGTGGCTTTTTTTTTTTTAAGTTTCTGCATGATAAATCCAGGACCCCTGGTTACCCTGTGGACTAAGCATTGAGCTGCTAACCACAAGGTCAGTGGTTCAAGCCCACTAGCTGCCCCATGAGAAAAAGATGAGAGTTGGGGCTATCTGTTCCTATAAAGACAAAGTCTCAGAACCTCAATACAGCAGTTGTAAATACAGTCTAAATCATCTGTGTATGTCCACTTGATCATACTACTGATCACTAAAAGTACAAGTTCATATCAGATAGTCAAGAAAGATATATGGAAACTGAAAGATATACTACTATTCTTAGGAGGTCAAAGAAGACATTTTAACAGAAATTACACAGTATATAAAGCTGATTGACACTGCAAGCCTTAATTATCAATGTATCTAAAAAAGATAGTCAAAGTGACATCTGTCATGAAAAGTCTATGTATTTTAAATGTAAATTAATGACCTACAGGTGAAGAAAACCTAAAGTTAGGAGAGAAAGGGGACACTCAAAAATACCAAATGTAAAGAAAGAACTAAAATATTAAAAATACAGAAACCCAAATGGAAAAGCCCACACCTAATTCTGGATTGTTGTGCTAGGACAGGTTGACCAGAGAAACAAATCCAGAGACAGTCATATATATATATATACACACACACATATACACACACACACACATATATATACACACACACACACACATATATATACACACACACATATACACACACACACACACATATATATATGTGCTTTATATCAAAGAGCTGTTGTATATTAAGAAACCATCCCAGCCCAGTCCAGATTAAGTCCATAAGTCCAATATTAGTCTGTGTGTCCTGTACTAGTCTATAAATTCCTGTTCAGACTCACATAGCACATGCAATGATACCACATGCAGGACATTCACAGGCTGGTGGGTAGAAAGTCTTGCAGATCCAGTGCTGGTAGAAGCATCTCAGTGCTGGTGTGGGTCTCTATGTGGCTCCTCCAGCTCTCTGAGCGTCACTCCTCAACAGCAGCTTCTCCATGTGGCTTGTCAACAGGAGGGTGAAAGCAGAGAGAGTGTGTCCCACTTCCGGGGAGAAAGAGAGGAAGTTCTCAGAATCTTCATGAGAAGGCCACACCCACAAGGAGGCATCATCAGGCTGTGATGTGATTGACAGGCTAGACTCCACCCCTACACTTATTTATCAAGTTGACATGAAATTATATAGCTACCACAATAATCGTTACTTCTAGGAAAAAAGAGGAAAGAATAGAATGGAAAGACTCTAAAGGGGACTTTAATTATATCTGTAACATATTTCCTTTAAAAAATATATGACAGACATGGTAAAATCTTAATGTAGGTTAATCTAGGTCCAGGGTTGTATTGTTTTTATGTTGGATTTTTTTTCTCCTCCATGCTCTGTACATTTGAAAATTTCACAATAAAAATTAGGAAAACAATAATGCCACTTAGATAATTAAGTAGAATCTAGCTCTTTCTGAATGTATTCTTATACCGTTCACTATTCTGCCAACCATTCTTTGTGCTCATTACTTTTAGGAGAGTCAGGGAGTTAAACAGCAGCAACACCAAAAAGTTTCTAGAAGAAAGGAAAAGAGTGAGTATTTTATCATTTTCTTGGCGCCCCTCCTCTGAAGAACTAACTCTACACAAGTAACTTGCACTTAGTGATCTGACTCCTAGCTGATCTGCTTAATCTCGTTTCTCTGTACGTTAAGTATCCCAATTTCTCCTCTTTTGGTTCCCTGGAAGCTAAATAAGCTTATACTGAGATCTTTAAGCTAACTTTTTGACACTAGTTTATCGTGGAGAAAATGAAGCCAAGTTTTAACCTTAAATATTCTAGCATTTTCTAAGAATGTATCAAACAAATAATCCGAGGCAAAGTTGCAGATTTAAATTTTTGCAGTTTTCCGACTCTTTTTGTTATTATTGTTACCTCCCTCACTTAAATTGTAAGCTTCCACGTCATCCCTCCTCCTGAATTCCTCAGATGGCAGCCCAAAGTTTATTGGCATTTTTGTTTATGTTTTGCAGCTTGCAATGAAGCAGTCCAAAGAAATGGATCAGTTGAAAAAAGTACAGCTTGAACACTTAGAATTCCTAGAGAAGCAGAATGAGCAGGTATTGTGTGTCAGGAGCATGAAACGATTCAGTAGCCAGGCTGCTTTGGGGCGCGGAGACTGTGTGCCGATGTCATCTGGGCCCATGCTTTTGCCTTCCGGAAGTGGAAAGTAGCTAGGAAAAAAAATGGTGTCTTTTTCTGATTTTCACCTTTTCACCCCAAAAGGACTTCATCTTTGGGCTAGATGAAGAATGTGGTTGTGGGGGGGTGGGGGGGGGAATAGAAAGGAAAAAAGTCATCATTTGATTATCTTGTGGGAATTCTCAGAGAAGCCTGGCGGGCACCGTGGTTAAATGCAGAGCTGCAACTGCAGGGTCAGCAACTCGAATCCACCCGCCGCTCCTCAGGAGAAAGGCGAGGCAGTCTGCTTCTGCCAAGACCCAGTCTTGAAAACCCGATGGGGCGAGTCTGCCCTCCCTGCCTTACACTGTCACCGCGAGTCAGAATCCACGCAGTGGCGGGGGGCTTTAAGAATGGCATTATTGAACGGGAAAGGAGGAAAATTAGGGAGGAGCCAAATGACTTCTCCCTTTTCAGTTAAGGTTGTCAACTTTGCAACCCACAGGCCAGCCACGTTACATTTTAAATCAAAGGAGGAGAGAAAACACTTCTTTACAGCCTCAATCTAAAAATGTAAGGCTGACAAGGGGGATCTAAGAGCAGGAGCCACAGCGACGTGACAAAACCAGGGGAGTGGGCGCCATCTGCCCTCTCGGTGCCCGCTCCCAGCACAGCGAAACACCGCAGCAAAAGACATACAAATAAAAAAGCTCTCCGAAATCCAGTCAGCTCGTCGTGCCCTCCGACACAGGCCAACACCAAGCGGAAACTCATACGTGTTTGCCTGGAGCCCGTCCAGAGGGACTGCATCCCACTCAGCTTCCTGGTATCACTTCAGTCTGGTGGAAACACCTCTCACATGGCCATAGGACCTTCAGTAGCAGTTCACAGTTTAATCTCAGTTCAAACTTCACGCTCTAGGGCTAGTGGCTTGGAAATATTATTTCTAGGTGATTTACTTCAATTTAGAAACTTTAAAGAGGTTTTGAGAAATGTGTGCGTGTACTACTTATTCTAGTCCCAACTTCCTGTAAAGCAATTCTGTTTAAAGTATATTTTTGTTTCAGAGTAAATCGGTCCCTTGAAGAACACTAAAATAGAAAATATGCTTGAAAATTACCTTTAAGAAAGCAAAACAAAAGAGTAACTTTTTTCTTTCTCTTTTTTTGCTTTTCAATTAGGCATCAAATAAATTCAACTTCTGGTTCTTTACTATAGTGGATAGAAGTTTTATTCATAAAAATATCTCTGATTTTTCCACATTTCCTTTTCAGCTAAATGCTTCCCTCCATGAATTGCCCACAAATTCCCAAATGGGACAATTCATTTGGCCAACTCATATATGAATCATGTTCTAGTACAAATTACCTAGCTTATATATTTCTTCTTAAAGCACTTCTCAAAAGGTGTTCTAGGGGAAGGGAAAAAAAACTATGGAAGGAGGTGGGAAGGATGAGACTATGAACAAGGGAAAAGTCACCATTTTGAAGAATTAAAATCCACATCAGTGATGGAGAAGGAGCATGCAAGGAAGGGTGGGAACGAGGATGTCTTGAAGTGTTCTTACAAACCTTCTTAGAAGAAGGGTATGATGCAAGGCAAGGTAGGGTTGTGTTTCAGCTAACCAAATTAAGAAACTACTTAATTATGTTACTTAGCAACAAGTTCGGCTCAAGAATATAAGTGTGCTAAAAATTGTTTATCACTCCAACAGTGATATGCTTCAGAGCTACAGAATCCAGTGACTGGATGTCTTTGTCAGACCCTAAGTGCATCATTAAAAGAATCCTTCCAAAGTTCATAGAATAAACTCTTAGGCTAGTGATATCTGTATCAATTGGATCACTTGGGGAGCGCGCCGGGGTTTTTGTTCCACCATTTCATCGAATGCTGAGGACTGATTAACACCTAATGCCCACAACTGATACATCAAGTCACGGAAGCGTAGGACAAAACAGAACCTGAGAAGACTGCAGATTCAGTGAAAAGAAATTCAGGATATCATACCGATCCTCCTGGAAAATAGGATTTGGACTTGAATTTCTGTGTTAAGCTTTATTTTACAAGTAAGACTTCTTTAATAACAAATTCAATTCCAGAGTAGTATATTTTTGAGGCCTTTAAAGGTCTAGAAATCCAGAATTCACGTGTATCCTTTGTGTTAAAATCCAGTTAGAGACACAGTGGAAAAGATAGAACCAGCAACTCCCATTTCTTCCCTCATAAAAGACATGCTCTGGAGCTGTAGATGACCCCTTTATAACCGATGAAGTATTTCCAGACAATTCCAAACATTTAGAACTATTTTCCAGACCATTGTGAAACCCCGAGGTAGTTTGCGTTTGTTTCTATATCAAAAATGGATTCATTTGAACAGTTCCCCATAATGCTTCCCTTTAAAGTTCCGACTGTGACCCTGTTCCTGGGAGTTCTTCTGGTCACACACCCCCCTCCCCCAAAGTAGGGCATAGAATGCATCGATCTCATTAGGTCGTCTGGCAAAAACAACCCAATTTCTACCATGGTTTGGCCCTAACTATGGATCCAACGCACCACTTCCTACTTAAGTCACTGTCCCTGCCTGTGTGGTCAGCAAATTCTCATTTCACCATTTGGAGGTTAGGGATTTGTTTCCTACTTAAGCTTTCCTGTAGGCTACCCACCCACCTCATTTGTTCTCACACCTCCCATCTCCAACACTAACAATATCACTGGTGTCACACCCAAGTTTCAGAAGTGGATTTTTGTCATCAATCCTATACCGTTGAATAAAAAAGAGCCAAGGGGTTTTGGTTTTTTCCCCCCCCTCTCCCCCCAGAAGAGAGGTACCATCTGTACTGATAGGCATCGGGGTGTGGCATTGTTCATTTGTTTTCTTTTGCACTCAGCTCGGGGAAGTGTGTCACTGATGGGTGTGTACATGTTTTAGTCTTAGCGTTTTGCTTTTCTGGATATGGTTTTGCATTCATTTCTCAGGTTCACTTCAGTATTCATTTATTTTCTTTGTTTTGTATGTATGACTCAATTTTGACATTGCTATTTTTGTACAAACAGCTTTTGAAATCCTGTCATGCAGTGTCCCAAACACAAGGTAGGACTCAACCTCTGATAAGCAAAATGATGCTTTCCTTGTCCATCCCGTCGGTATTCTTGGCTTAGTCTCCTTGATGATTGATTCTGCTCATAGCTATTTAATGCTCAAGGACTGCGATACAAATGCCTGCTGCTTTCATGCTTGGATCTTTGATGTAATATCAAACCACAATGCCCCAAATCTCTAGAAAATGAACTCTGTGGGGTTTTAGCCAGTGTTTCCCTTTGGAAACCCAGGTTGTGGTCATGAGTAAACACGCAGGCATCAAAAACAAGGTTTCTCAGTGGTTAAATGGGCCAGTCACAGCCAAGACTGGATCCACTACTCAGTCAGTCCTTCCCAAACATAGTCTTACTCTGGCCCTAATTAACGTTGAAAGGTGGTTTTTGATGACAGCTGGACTTCCCTGCAGAAGCATTATGTAGTGACCAGTGTCATGCTTTCTGCTAAGTCTGCTCTGCCCAGAACCCTCCTTACCCTTCAGGAGGAAAGTGACCATATAATAGAGCATCTAAACCAGGGTTGTTTTGAGATTAAACTGGGGAACTCTTCCTAATAACCAGGACTGAACTGGCACTATCCCAGTAAAATAGGAATGAATGGTCACGTGCTCATAGGAGAACTATATTGGCTCCTGGAATAGTTCGTAATGCTGTATGATCCATTCTAAACTGTGTTCCATCGGGATTTTAAATGCTGATGGAGAGGAGCAGAGGGAACCAGCTGTTAGTATTTTCTGAACATAAAGCATTTAATTTTCGGTGCTGATAAGGTTTCACTGCCATCTCTTAGAAATACTGTTTGTGTCATAGTTTCATGTTTGCATACTTTTCTCCATTTCTTCATTTCTTTATTAGAGTATTGGTATATACTCAAGGTATAACAAAATATCTGGGTAAAAGGAAACCTCCATCCCATAGTTAAGCAGAAAGTTAACATTCTTTGGTGTTACTCTATCCATCCCCACCAAAATAACATCTAAATCCACAATATACCAATCAGAAGAAGAAAATCTGCATGGCCCATTGATTAAACCGATGTCATAACAGAACGTCATTTGAGACATTTCTATGCCTGCAGTATATCTCTGGGTAACACAAGCAAAGTGCTTATCTACTACCCAAAAGGCTATTGGGTTAAATCCACCCAGAAACACCTCAGGAGAAAGGTCTTCCAACAGATTGTCACCATTGTGAACCCTGTGGAGCATAGTTCTCCTCTGAAACGCCTGGGGTCACCATCAGTCCGAATCAACTCAAAAGCAACTGGTAGTGTGATCTGCTGAGTTGATCAGACCCTCCCACAGACCTTGCCAAGCAAATCTGAATCCTCACAACAGAGTGCTACAGACTGACACCGTTTTCGATCGCCATGCTTGCGTTCTTGAACGCCCTGGACTCCTAAGTGATGTGTCATTAAAAGACGACAGGATGCTTCCATTTGGAAAGTAAAAATTGCAAAGAACCGGTGGCTTTTTCTCTATGTTGTCAAGCAACTATCTATTAGCAGACCCAGCCTCTGCCTCCATCTGACCCCTTCCCACCCCCAAACTAGCTCATTATTCTAGTAACAAAGTCTCCACTCAAGAGATTGATGTCACTGTAGCTTGCTTCCTGGATGTCTGTAAAGAATTCATTACCCAGAAAAGTGAGAATCCGTGGGGTTCATTGTGGGGACAATAGGATGCCAGGGACCCCACATATTCCTGGAACATTCTTCTTAGAGGACGTGCCAACAAAGCATGTGCAAGTTGCCCCCTCCTGAACATCTCCAACAGTTAAGAGTCTTAGGAATTACTGTCAATCAAGTTTCAGGCTATCAGGGAATTAAATAGCACATAAGTGACACTCCAGAAGTGATTTTTTTAAATGTATACAACAGTCTACACAACATCTCAATCTGTACAAGCTGAAACAAGAACAGCTAGACATGCAATAGCCTTCATATCAGGAAGCCAGTTCAACCTCGTTTTCACATGGTTTTCCTGCCAGTGTGTCGAGCAGTCTCGCTCAGATTTCTTGAGTCTCTTATCAAATGCAGCCGGTGCTTCCTAGGTCTGGGGCCTGCGATTCTGCGCACCTGACAAGGTCCCAGGTGATGCTGACGCTGGTCCGTGGACTCTCCAGGCTGAGTAGCGATGACGTGACGTCTCAGACTCGGGGAGCAGAGGGCAGGGTTATTGGGTACTAGCTTCATTGACAGGTGTCAGTGCGTAAACCGTGCTTCCCATGTTGCAGGCGAAGGAGATGCAGCAGATGGTGAAACTGGAAGCCGCGATGGACCGCAGACCAGCCACAGTGGTGTGAGGCTCCAAAGCGCAAACTGAGGGCGCAAAGCTACCAGGCGTCAAAGCATCCCCCTGAACGGCTCGGCGCAAATTCCAGGGGGAAAAAGCAGTTCCCAAAAAAATGTGTTTTCTTTCTGTCTAGCCAAGATATTCCCCGAAAGTGTAGAGACTCGGGACAACGTAAAGACTTCTGTTTAACATCTTGAGTATTACAAACCCACCAAAGTGTAATATTCTAATAAGGCAGAGTTGAACTATTGGTAATACAACTTAAACATGTTTGCTGTAAAAAACCATCACAAGTAGGTGAGCTGTGTGTTAACAAGTCTGCTCTGTGGTGCATTCGGACATGTTTGAGCTGTAGCAAAAGTAGAGCGTTAGCAGTTTCATAGCAAGTGCATGCACTAGCCAAGAAGATGCGGAAGCAAAGACTGTGCCACAAACTCATCAGCGGGAGTGGTGGTCTGCTAACCAACTCATTTCACAGACTTTGTCTCTATTTAAGTTACCTCATCAGTACGTGCCATGTCTCTACCATGCCATCTCAAGCTAATTTCCTATCAACGTTGTGCAAATGACTAGACCAGAAACAATATAGCCGAGCAGTAGATCTGTGCCAAAACTCAACAGTGCACAAAGGGGAGCTCCGTTAGGCACACTGAAGAGTTGGCTTCTGACATAGCTGTATAGGAATTGCTTCTGCAGATTCCAGGTGTTCCAATTCACTATTATAGCATCAAGATTGTGAAGTGGTTATTGGCAAACCTTTGTAAATGTGACCATGTACAAAGTATTTATACACTTTAATTCACCGTTATAGAGCAAAATCATCTTACTTATCGCCACCTGACGAGAATAGTAAGCAGAAGTACTCGAACTATGTTTGCATGATGCGCACGCGCCAGTTACGACTCATCCATGCAGTTAACCCAACGCCAGACGAACATTGGCTCAATAAATAACGGCACAGCATATCATTGGAATTTCAAGACTTCTTAGCATAACAAAAAAGTCTATATATATATGTGTATATGAATTATGTGGGCATTCTTGATACTTCGAGTTCTAGTTTGAAACAAAAGTACATAACTAATTTAATTTTACACAAAAATATTTATGCAGATTTTCAGAATTTCATATCAGGAAATAACCTTTTTATGTCTGTGAAAGAGCCCCACAGTTTGCTACAGTGCTCATCGCATGGTCTCCAAGCCGGCTGCCATTGTGTTGCAGCCCGTGCATGAACAAGCATCCCGTTAGGGGTCGAGCCATGCTGCCACAGCCAGAGGAGCACTTGGAGATTTGGTAGTCTAGAACTAATCAGGTTTCTGATCTCCGTCCACACGCCACCAACTGAACTGTTGTATATGCTTGTACAAACCGATTCTGTGTGTTCCACTGCACAAAGCAGAGAAAAGTACGTTACCATCAATATTGAAACTAAACTTCCGACTTCTCTAATAAAAAATTAAAACACATTTACGCCTACCAGAGTATTTTGCTCCCAAGGATGCGTCTTGGTGTTAATATTTCACCGCTTCCTTCAATGAACTCTCATTCTTTCCAGAAGCCTTATTTACATCCCCACACAGGCCTCCAAACGGCACAAAGTGCACACAGTGCTGGCTGGCTACCAAATGTACTTGCGTATATTCATAACTTAAACTGATTTCTGTAATATTTCTCTGGTACCTAGTTTCCTTATCTATAAAGCTGTGGGGCGAGAACACTAACATTCCATGAAAAATTATTACTCAAACACGACCACATGAAATTGTCAATTTTTCAACGGTTTCAAATGCCTTCTCTTCATATCAATTGGCTTTTCCAAGAGCTCAGTTTATATAATCATCTTGCGGCACTTAGCTAACTTAATCACTTGCCTGTTCACTTGCCTGTTCGTTCCTTTTTGTTTCTGAGAAGCACTCCTAATAGCTCATTCTTATGAACGTGCGTTCTCTTGCTTCTCATTCCCCTACACCAAGTTATTACATCTTCCAAACTTCTCTCTGGGCCGGTCAGCGAATGGGGACGAGGGAGAGTATTCCGCTTGCTTTCTCGTGCCATCCTCATGATGAGAGTGGGAGGACACCCCCCAGCCGCACCAACCCGGTGGCTGGTAGACCTTAAGGACCCTGCCCTCACGCAGTTCACTCAAACTACTGCCCCCACCCAGCAGATCACACCACATGCCTGAAGAGTTGATTCTTATGCCTGCCTGTGTGTTAGGCTGGGTTGTCAGAGAAACACATCCAGTGACACCTATCTATGTATAATGAGAGCTTTATATTAAGAAACGACATCAAGGGCATCCCAGCCCAGGTCAGTTTAAGTCTGCAAATCTGTTGCTGGTCCATAAATCCCTCTACAGATTCAAGTGCCTACGTGCTGGTGACAGTATGATCCGCTGGGGAGCAGAAAGATCATGGGCCGGTGGGTGCAATGATGCATGGATCCGCAGTAGAAACATGGCAGGGTGCCAACAGCTTTCACAGGCAGAGTCTTAGCCAGCAGGAAGGGGAAGGGGGATGAAATTCCCAATACCACCCTCTCCCAGGCCCCCCCCCCACCTGCCCACCTGCCACACTTTCAAGAAGGCATCAGGCTGTAACCTGACTGACAGATTGGATTCCTCCCCTGCACGTTCACACATCTTCAAGTTGACATCAAATCTAATTACCCCATACCACCCCTTGTCAACTTGACACCTTAACACCTCTTTAACGATCTTTACATAATCTGAATAAAAACAAAATAAAGTTTGTAACAGTGTAAAACCAAAATGCATACAACCTAAAATGCACCAGCTTTACAAACATCATAAAAGTGAACAAGACAAAAATACTCTATGCCTAATGATTTCAGTTAAGTGAACACCTGCACCTGAATCCTACAATCCTATAAAAATCTTCCTCCCACCTCTGAAGGTTTGCAAGCCAGACACTTCATGTCTTTATCTCCCCTATTTTCAGTATCCAATTTGTATACTGCTTATTTTTTTCCTTTCTCCCCAACCCTCCCACCCTCACGAACACTTGATAAATTAATATTTTCATATCTTAGACCATCTGTTGTCTCCACCCATGTTTCTCTTGTTCATCACCCTGGGTGGGCACGGTGTGTGTGGTTATACGTTGATCACTGTGATCGATTCCTCCTTTCTCCCCCTACCTTTCCTCTATCCTCCTAGTATCGCTGTTCTCATTCTTGATCCTGGTGGGGGGAGGGGTATCTGTTCTGGATTCCATGTGTTGAGTGCTCTTATCTGTACTAATGTACATGCACTGGTCTAGCCGAATTTGTAAGGTAGAACTGGGGTGATGATAGTGGGGGAGGAAGCATTAAGAACTAAAGGAAAGTTGTATGTTTCATCGGTGCTATACTACACCCTGACTGGCTCATTTCTTCCTTGTGACCCTTCTGTAAGTGGATGTCCAACTCTACAGATGATGGGCTTTGAGTCTCCGCTCTGCACTCCCTCTTATTCACATTGATATGATTTTTTTGTTCTGGATACCTGATCCCTTCGACACCTCATGATCGCACAGGCTGGTGTGCTTCTTCCATGTGGGCTTTGTTGCTTCCCAGCTGGATGGTCGCTTGTTTACCTTCAAGCCTTTAAGACCCCAGACGCTATATCTTTTGATAGATGTCTATTTTCTTCACTACATTTGCTTATGCACCCATTTTGTCTTCAGTGATCATGTCAGGAAGGTGAGAATCACAGAATTCCAGGTGATTATAATAATAATGTGTTCTTATGTTGAGGGAATACTTGAGTAGAGGCCCAATGTCTGTCTGCTACCTTAATACTTAATATATACATACATGTACATAGATCAATGTCCCTATGGTTATATATATATATATTTACATATGTATGTGTCTGTATTTATACCTCTATACGTGTCCTTCGCCTCCTAGTTCCTTCCTCTAAAAAGCCCCATCTATCTCCTGAATAGCAGTTGGTAGGAGAAATCAATGTAATCGGTGAACACAACGAACTCCCTGTCATCACGTCAGTGCTGACCGTGTAGGGTAAGGTAGAACTGCCCCGTGTGTTTCTGAGACTGAAACTGTTCACGTGAGTGGAAAGCCCTTTCTTTCTCCCACAGAGCCTGATGGTTCCAAACTGCAGACCTTGCAGATCACAGCCCAGTGCATAACCACTACACCACCAGGGTTCCTAGTACAGCCTAACCCTAATTCCTGTTGTTAGGTGTCATCAAGTCAGCTTTGACCCATGGCAATCGTATGCACAAATTCAACTTATCACAGAAAAGTATTCAGAACAGAGAGATCACAAACACACACATAGAACAATAACATACATATCAGTATTCACTCTGTGTGCAAGCGGATTAAATGCAAGTCAAGAGAAGCAGAATGCAGAGTGGATAAGAAAACAGGACCCGACAAAATCCTGTCTACCAAAACACTCACCTTGGACACAAAGAAAAAAATGATTAAAATAGAAGGATCAAAAGTTTTGTTCAAGGAAATGACAACCAAAAAAGAACAATATTAGCTACTGGTAAAAGAGCCTTTGAGGCAAAAACTAGCATAAACAGCAATACAGGGCATTCTGTAATGATTAAAGGGTCAATCTAGCGAAAAGACATAGTCATAATAAACATCTATACAATCACTAAAGAAAACCCCCAAATATAGAGAAAAATTAACAAAATTGAAAATAGAAATAGACCACCATAAAAACGGTAGGAGATTTTTACACACCCTTCTCCGGGACTATGGCTACCAGGTTACAAGCCCAGGAAAATCTACTCAGCAACTGCCAGAGAAAAGTCCACAAGAATGGATGTCTTGCACTTCCTACCAGCGAGAAAGTCAACTAACTCTTCAAGAGGAAAATCACCAGTGCCTGCCTTTGACCATGACTAGTGGCAGGAGCTGCTTCCGGGAGACTCACTCTTCCCGGGCACAGTTGATTTTTCCCAGCCCCTGAGGCAACCCACTCAGCCAAATATCTAAATCCCCAGCCTCTGGGGATTTTCTTTGGATAGCAAATCCCATGGCAGATCTGTGCAGTCTTTCTCAGTGTGCAAGCCAAGCGTGGCACCATTGCCCCTTCCTCTTGCTTGCTTGCTCTGTTCTCCAGTGCCCTCCTCCCCTACATACCCTACCTCGGCCACTCAGCACACATACACACACCATAGCACTAACAAGCAGGAACTCCCACCCACAAGGTAGCTGTATTTGTTACTTTATTTTCTTTGGTTTGTGTACTTTTGTTCTATTCTAATACTTTTTTTCTAATTCTCTGTCCTCCTCTTGCAGTATCTTCTCCAGTGCAACCCCACGCTCCTGAAAATACGCATATCCCCCAGGTAAAAAACAGACATTCCTGTAGATGCAGGCACACTCACTCCAACAAGGGCCTTCTCTCTTTCTCTCTCTCTCTCTCTCTCTGGGTGCACAGACCTGTCCATATTGATGCTGCCAAAGCAACAACACGTTGGCACCCGTACCCAAAGCAGGCCTGAGTTTTGTCTCCGCTCTGTTCTCCCTCCTCTTTTCTGCATTTTCACCCATGTTCTCTTTCTGCACTCTGTCTTTTACTTCATGGAATATTTTCATGAAACCTATTAATTCTGATTACCTCTCTTAAAATACATTTTCCAATTATTTTGACAAAGCAATTGGCTTATGCAGACAGGTACTTATTGTTACTATCATGACTTAATTTTATATTATCTCTTCTTCCTCACCACCTACTTTCCCTGCTTATCTGTGACTCTCCCTTTTTCTCCATTTCACTAATATATGTTTTCTGGTGCCAGTTAGCCCACTACCTCTCTGTGACCTAGTAGCTCATAAGCCACATAATTGCTGTACTACAATGCCAAGCAAATGGCAGTCAACCACAATACCTGAAATATCAAGAAAAACAAAGGAACAAGCACAGAAAAATCACATGAACCCAATGGTGTATTCTGAAAAAGAGGCCGTAGAACTACCAGAAACAGCATTCAGAAGAAAGTTTAGGTCCTTTCAAGAGATGTAGGCAACACTCATGAGAACAATGGAAGAAACTGAAAGCTTTACATCCTTAAACCAAAGGGAATCCCAGAAGACAAACAATGAGGTAACAGAATTCAACAACGTAATGAAAGACCTGGGAGGAAAGGAAGAAAAGTAAAACCAAACTGAGTTTGAAGACAATCACACTGAGTGCAATCAACAAGAGAAACATTCAAATAAAAAGAAATGGAAATCCAAAGACATTCTGAGAATGATGTGGGGCTCTATCAAGAGACACAAATTACATTTCATCAGGACTCCCCAAAGAAAGAAAACTACAGACCAATATCTCTCATCAACATAGATGCACATTTTCCAACAAAATTCTGGCCAGTAGACTCTCACAACAG
>NW_022109491.1:35835077-35836124 GCF_000313985.2 Echinops telfairi
TTTGTCCAGTGATTGTGTCAGTACTAACTTCACTCTTTAAATAAGTGGAAAAACCAATTACCAATTTTATATGAAGAGGGAAGAGGCCCATAATAAACAAAGAACTTCTCAGAAAGAACAAAGTAGGAGGTCTTGCACTATCCAAACTCCAATCCTACTAAATCGCCCCGATAGTCACTACAGCCTGGTGCTATTATAATGAGAGATACATAAACACATGGAATAGGATAGAAAACCCATAAATAAAAGCATCCATCTACAGATAACTGATATTTGACAACAGAAAAAAACCCAGTAAATGTGAAAGGGCTATTTAATAAATGGTGTTTATACTGGATTTCCCTCTGTAGAAGAATGAAACAGGACCCATACCTAGCTAATGTATAAAAATGAACTCAAGATAGGTTAGAGACCTAAATATAAACCTCAGGAGCTGTAAGGATCATCAATGAGAAAACTGGGACAAATGTGAGGGCCCTGTTACAGGATATGCAAGACTACCAAATATAATAAAAGGAACGTGCACAGTGGAAGACAAAATAGATGACTGGGACCTAATTAAAAATATACCACTTAAGCACATCAAAAGAGTCCTTACTCTGAAGAGTAAGAACCCAAAGGGGGAATATTTCTGGTACTATGTTCCTAAATGGACACTTTTGAACTACTTTCTATCTAGACATTGATCACTGATGATATGGTTGCTATAGAAAAGTGTGGTGAAGATGTTAGATTGTGTCCAGATATCAGAAGGAATAGTATCTGGGGGGTCTTAAAGGATTGTCTTTGAAGAAGCAGCCATCTGAGGGAGGATCTACTAAGTCCACATGGAAGAAGCCCACCAGCCTGTGTGATCCAAGGATTGTAAATAATATAATCCAAACCCAAAGGAGGAAATAGTATCAGAGCTTAAGTTGTGAACACTGGTTTGCATAAGGCAATGAATGACAGTGAAGCATAAAATCCATTTGCAGGGTCCACACATAGATTAAGCCCCCTAAAAATCCCCTCTGACTATAGTTCAGCGATGTGAATAGCCATGTTATC
>NW_022109491.1:35836538-35842708 GCF_000313985.2 Echinops telfairi
AAATTGTGGTAATGATTGTACAACTCTTTTGATATGATTATACTATTGAACTGTATGATATGTGGAAGAGGTGCCAATAATATGTTTTTTATTTGTTTGTTTTTTGTAGAAGCAGTTTAAGCATGTTACTTTACCTCCACTATCACACTAATTTCTTTTCTGGCTTTCTTCAATTTTAGCACATTGCTTTTCAAAGAACAGATGCTCCATAACTGTTAAATGACTATTCAAATTAGTGTTTGTTCCAATGAACAATTTGTAATGGTTTACTTTGGCAGTCTCTGGGGGACACAAATAGTTATGCACTTAACTAGTGTGTTAGTTTGGGTAGACTAGAGCAACAAATTCATAAGCATGCATATGTATATAAGAGAGAGTTTTATATAAAGGGTAATTGTACATTAAGAAAATATCCCAGCCCAGTCCAGATCAAATCCATAAGTCCAATATTAGCCGATACCAATCTATAAAGTCCTCTTCAGACTCACAAAACACATGCAATGATGCCAAATGTAGAAGTTCACAAACCAGTGGGTAGAAAGTCTTTTCCAGTGGCCTTGGAAACATCTCAGCGCTGACGGGGTCTCTGCATGGCTTCTCCAGCACCCAGGGCTGCATCAGAGTGGGTCCATGTGTCTTGTCAGCTGCTCTGTCTCCCAGGGTGTCAGCCTTGTCAGTCAAGAGTCTCCACGGGAGTGAACTGAGAGAGATAGTGTCTCATGCCTCCAAGAAGGAAGTACCAGATTTCCCAGAATTCTCAGGAGGCCATGCCCACATAGATGCTTCATTGGCTATGATCTGATTGACAAGCTAGACTCCACCCCTACACTCTTAATCCTCAAATTGACAGATGATTATATAGCTACCACAACTAGTAACCAAAGGGCTCTAGCAATCTGCTCTTGAAAGACAGCCTTGAGCCCCCTATGAAGCGCAGTTCTACTGGGAATAAATGGGCATGTTGTGAGCCAATGGCAAATGGTTCTTATTTGGGTGAAGAAGGTGTGGCCTGGGAGGCAGGAAATGTCTTTGAAATTTGAATGAAAAGCTAACGTAAGTGCTTACAAATTTTTCCCGATTTCTTCCAATTTTATTGTTAGCATTCTTTGACATATGGATACAACTCAAAACCTTACGACCATTACAATGTCCAATAGATTCAGCAGTGTAACCGAGCCACACTGAGTATGATCAGGGAGCATAAAGTGGGAAGACCCCTTGTTATGTCAGCGTGGAGGTAGTTTTAGGAATGCCTCATTGCAAGCCCTAAATAGCTGCTCCTTCATAATTGTTTGTGTAAATACAACAGAACTCTACCATTTTCTATAGCATTTCTTTGATGCTTGCCATTTATCAGAATCCCGAGCACAAACTTTAATAATTGCATCTTTAATGTCATAATAAATCCTGGATAGCACCTCTGGGATGCATTTTTATGAGCCATCTTCTTTAACAACATTTTAGAAAAAGGCGTTCTGCACCATAAGTTGCAATAATGAAAAAATATATTAGAGGAGGAAGCGCAGATATAGTTAAAAATAGCAGCATCATTGTTTTACATTAAAAGAAAAAAGGTGTCTGCTCTTACTTAGAGAAAAGGAGAAATGATGCTGCCTCTACTCCTTTCTTACACTGCCTTCCTAGAGAAGAGAGGAATAGTGCTCCCAGAAACTTTGAGACCCCATTAAAGTTTCTACAAAGACACAATAATTTAGGGGAATTTTTTTTCCAAAGGAGATTAATTAATTGCTGCATACCTAATCTCTCACACCATGGCCTAATAGTGTATGGTGGATCAAAATATGCCAGAGACAAAACAATAGCAATAATAACAAAGGAATCTGACCATGGCCCTGAATAAACACTGAGACAATATATGAGCTAAGGGGGCCAATAATAGTTTAGTGATAACCTGGAAGACCCAGGTTCCATTCCTGTCCGAGGGACCTCATGTGCAGCCACTCCTTGTCTGTGTAATGTGGAAAGGCGCACGTATTGCTATGATCCTGTGAACAGGTTTTAATTGAGCTCTAGGTCTACACCTGCTGATCTTCTTCCAAGAATTAGCCTGTGAAAATCCTTTGAATCGGAATGGTCCCATCTATAGTATATGGCAGGAATGACCCAGAATGGGGCACCTTTTTGCTTAACTGTACAGCCATGTGTTGATGACTGAAGGAGCCCTGGTGGCCTAGTGGTTAAACATTGGGCTGCTAGCTCCAAGGTCAGCAGTTCAAAATCACCAGCCCCTTCATGGGAGAAAGATGAGGCTTTCTACTCCAGGCAAGAGTCACCGTCTCAGAAACCTACAGGGGAAAAAAAGAAAAGAAAGAAAGAAATGTACGGCAGCCTCTCTATACCATCCTCAGGGGCCACTCTATACCATCTTAAGGGTCCCAGAAACCTTCAGGGGCTTCTGTACACCGTCCTCAGGGGCCACTCTACACCAGGACCCCTATTGGTCGGAAGCAACTCAATGGCAGCGAGTGTGTTGGCTGAGGCACATGATGGCAGTCTAGAGGGTTTCCAGGCAGAGGTTGAGAATCGTGCAGAGAGCTCCGAGTGCTGCAGGGTAAAGAACGTAGAATGAGGTACAGAGAGTTCTAGGGCCATGTGTTCACGTTTACTGATTGGAAGCAGAAGTATCCAAGTACTTAATCTTCCCAGGCTTCAATTCCTTCATCTGAACAATACCAGGGCTGGACAGAGTGACCTCTACAACTTCAATATGCAATGCTGCAATTCCACCTTTAAAAATAGTTCCCCATCTTTTGCTAACATCAATGGTAGCGTCTCAGAACAGTCACCTTTTGTGCCTTCTTGGCGTTTTTTAAAATCACACGGGTCTCTTCCTCTGACGAGCTGTAAGACAACAAATACCCCACATTTTGATACAATAGGCTCTTTGGGAGAACCGAAGGGCAAGCTCTTTTCTCCTGAACGGATAGATCTGCATGCTCAATGTTTCAGAAAGCTGTGTGCAGGCATTTAAAAGCCCTTTGCGGTCCTCTTCCCCTCCTTCCGCCCCACTCCCACCCCAGTTGTCTCCTTGCTTCCTCTCAGCTTCTCCCAACTCATGCTGAGCGTGCAGCACATGCAAGTTGATATTTATGTTGAAGATGTTGAAAAAAATAACCATGGATATCAAAGCACAAACACGTCATTGTGCTCAGAAATAGGACCACGGGCCAGGGGGGAAGGATACAATAATTTTATGGGTCCCTTTGTCACTTGGGTTTTAAATGAGAGTGTTTGGATTTGGCCTTATAAGTGAACATTTATTGAGTTTGATTCCAAATGTTTGACTCTAATTGTGGTAGTTACATAATCTGTTGTCAATTTGAGACCGAAGGGTGAAGGGGTGGAGTTTAGCCCGTCAATCAGGTCACAGCTTGATGACCTCATTTGGAGGCACCATAGAGATAAATAGCTCATTGGAGGAGGGAAATACACTCACTCCCTGTGAGACATTCCTGTTGACAAGACACATGGAGTTACACTAGAGCCTTGGAGCTGAAAGAGCCACATGGAGACCCCTGCCAACACTGAAATGTTTCCACTGTCACTAGATCCACAAGACTTTCCATCCACTGGCTGGCGATCTTCCTACATTCTGCGTCATGGTATGTGTTGCATGAAAATGGAGAGGAATTTATGGATTGGTATCAGTCATATGGGCTAATATCGGACTTACAAACTGGATCTGGACCGGGTTGGAATGTTTTCTGAATATACAATTACTCTTTGATACAAAGCTCTTTCTTATACAGAGGAGTATCTATGATATTTGTTTCTCTAGTCTTATACAGAGGAGCATCTATGATATTTGTTTCACTAATCCATGTGGTAGGCCTTACTGTGGACTCCATTGTACAGATAAAATGGAAGAAATTCAGGGCTCAAGGTTGTATTTGCTGTAGCTACAGCACTGTGGATTTAACCTTTGTCTCCACTGCTTCACAATAGCCCCCAGTCTCGGGTAATCCCTACTAATCTGTAAAGTGGATATTGTTGACCCTTGAACATGGGTTTGAACAGCCCATATACAAATGGGTTTAAAAAGGAAACAACAACAAAAACACATGGGATGCTAATCATCCCCATTTATTTGAGCAGTGTTTTCCCTGGTACATTTCATAATGCAGGGGAAAAACCCAGGTCCTTACTTATCTTTCATCATGCGTGGTGCAGTACCATAAATCTTGAATGACACCGCGCGAGAGAGCCATACAACTTGCTACTAATGATACTGGAGTGCTCCCAAGAAGCAGAGGGACACTGCGACATTCCCAGGAAAAGGTGGATTGCCTGACTGGTCGTATAGATCAGGGTCTGCTGCCAGGGTTGCCTGCCATTTCAAGATAAATGAATCCAGTGTAAGGGCCGATGTACAGAAGAAACTTGTGAAGATGTTACTGCAGCTACACCAGGAGGCATGAACACTTTGGACCCTTTGTGAAATACCTTGCTTATCTCGTATTGAGAATGCAGTGCTTAAGGGGGTGCAGTATATAAAACACTGTTTTAGTTCACTGTTATTACTGGTAAGGTTTCTGGTGGACTGTGGAATTTTAGTAGCTATATTTTGGGCGAGTCTAAAGATATCCTCTGATTTTAGAATGTAGGGTGTTCCTAACCCTCTGCACTGTTCAAATCAGTTTTATTTCTATCTTAGACATCTCTGGCTGCCATTAGAATCACCAGAGGGGACCTAAAAGCACACCCTTCTGTAGGCTCCAGGTGGTCCCTAGGGTACACAAACGATTTGCACTGAAATATTAGCCCAAATTCTGGTCATTGGAACAGATCCAGTGGCACTAACCCACCCAGGAGTAGCACCTTTCAGCCAAGAACACCCGCAGCGCAGTTCTATTCTGTAACATAGGAGGTTGCAATCCACTGGAATCAACTCTAGGGCAAGGAGTGCAGCCCTCCTGAGTGCGAAGTGTAATTTCATGGGCAGGAAGTGGACCAAAAGTATTTAAGGGCTCTCTAGGAGTCTGAACCAATTGCCAATTTACAGCTAAGTCTGTAGAGGCGGCCTGGGGACATGGAATTAAATAGGAAGCTGATGGTTAAACTCTGAAGCTATGAATAAGGCGAGGGTCACTCCAACCCACATGTGCACCAGTCCCCAGGTGTCTGTTAAAACACTGCTGCTCATGGGGCGGAAGCCTGAGACACTGGAGGCTCCAGGTGATATTTGCGCTACTGCTCCAAGGTCCACACTTGGAGCTGTGGGCAAGGCATTGTCCGGATGCCCATCCAAATGCTTTCCTAAGCCTATGGGGCAGCCTGGGCAGGGCTGCTTGGTGTGTGTGGTGCATTTCCAGAATGGGGATCCCCCCCGCCAGATCCATGGCCTGGTGCTGTATGAAATACCTTGCAGCCGAGTCCAGTCCCCAAGACCAGGAGAAAGATACTGAAAGACAAATATCCTACACCTAGGGACAACAATCAGGGACCATCAGGAGGCCCAACACTGCTCCTCACCAGCCATCCTCTGAGGCGCACCTGCTCCCCGGGCCTTGTGGGAGGCTCCCAGATAGAGAGCCGGAGCTTAAGCTTTTCGATGTGCATTTCCTTCTGACTCACCCTTCTGTAACACCCCTCACCACTGCCTGGACACCCAAACTCCCTTTAGCAGTTTCCTCTAATCTTGTCAACGACCCCGCCTCAGAGCTTTAGGGAGCACGGTACCTGGGCGACAGTTCCCAGACTGCTGCGAGAGGCGGATTTCCGAAGGAGCCTGATCAAAGGAGGGGGTTTCCTGATTCCCTTAATCCTCTCTATGGCCAGGAAGGATACGTCCTGCCCAGCTCACAGGCCTTTTTAATACAAAAGGCTGCCTCGCAGCGCGCTGCGGATCCACGCTGAAGTCCGGGGTTCCGACTCGGTGCCGCGCCGGGAACTCTGGCGACTGAGAGCCTTACAGTCTCCCCCAGGGCACGGGGAAGCAGCACTTGTGCCCAGAGATGAACCCGGGGTGGGCGGACAGAAGGGACAATTGCCTTATGAGGGATTCAGGGTTTTCTGCTAAGATACCCCCGGCACCCCTCACCCCCAAACAAAAGGCCATCCCGGGCTCGTGCCTGCGTCCACGTCTCGGGTTCCAGCACATCAAGTCGGGAAATGAGACCATCCATCAGCTCCGGCCTCCCGGGCGCCCC
>NW_022109491.1:35843730-35853300 GCF_000313985.2 Echinops telfairi
CTCCCCCATCCCCGTCCCCAGTCCGTCTTGCAGCCTCCGTTTCTTCCGAGCACCATCTGCTGCCAGGCTGGGAAGCCTGGCGGGGGCATGGGATGGCGGAAGCCCTGCCGGGCTCCGCGGACTCCTGGGCGCTCGCGCGCCCGAGCGCAGCATCCTCTTTTGTACCAGGAGGCTGAAGCTGCCGAGCGCAGCATCCTCTTTTGTACCAGGAGGCTGAAGCTGGAGGGCGCTCCGGGAGAGTGGCCCTCGGGGTGGACCCTCCACAGGCGGTGTGGGACAGAAAGGAAGAGAACTTTCTGTGACCCGTTTCCCCTCTCACCTTTCTACCCCACCCCCTGGCTCCCCATTTATTTCCAGTTGGAGAAGGGATCTAAAAAGCCTTAGGCTGAAGGAGCGCCAAACCCACCGCCCACCCTCAGGTGTACCTTGGCACTGCTTGCTTCTAGGGAGCAAAAAGCTTGGAGGGAAGCTACCCCCCCCCAAATAAATAAAGATTGCGGGGGGCAGGGGTACACATTGTGCCAAGGAACTTTCTTCCTCCTTTTTCCCAGTCTGTGACCTTCCACCACCGAACATGAAAGACCCAGTGTTCTCTGTGGTCCCAAACCCCAGCATCCAGCGATGAAGCACCCCCATCCCGGTTTTGGAGCTGGGATGGACCTCCCCTTAGGCAAGTGGGCACGCATTTTGTCTTCCAACTCTTCACTGGACGTGGCTGGGCGAGTGTACCCAGGAGCCCCATCTGCCTGCGAAGCCTACAGATTTTCCCAGGCGGACGCCTTCAAGAAGAGCTCCTTGCTGTCAGCAGCCAGATGCCCTCAGCAGCGCTCGCCTCCCACGCCTTGGGAAGTTTGGAACCAGTGCTCAGGCGTTAAGCGTCCAGGCCCTCATGCCCCTGCGACCCAAAGCCACGGACCTGTGTCCTGACCAGCTCATACTTCAACACTCTTAGATACTGTATTTTCATCATGAAAGCCCAGCATGGTTTCCCTGAAAGAATTTTTCAGATTGCTCCCCAACCAAGATCACTAGTTGGGATGAGTCTTAGAGGGATCTTTTGGGAATGAAACCCCTAAGACCAAGAGATGTATCCACTCCTCCCAAATACTATCACTGCTAGGATAATAAAGTCATTACACACACAATTCTTCCTAGACCCCCCTTCCAGGTGTCTTTCTGAACACTGTGGAGTATTCCCCTCTTGTCTTTCTCGGTTATTTGAGCATCTTGCAAGGTACACACACACATACATGGCACACACACACACACAAAACACCAAAATCAAATTCATTGTCTTTTTCCAGGCTGTCCATTTTTATTGATGCAGGCATGTTTATGTACATTTTTATTGCTGCAGCTCCTCCGCAGAGACTTGTGAGTTGAACCACAGACCTTAACCAAGACTCCACCAGGAATCTTACTGTTAATAGAAACGTTAAAAAATTCCAGTATCAGAGCCCTGCGGGTATTCCAAATTAAGCATCCCAGGGGAGCACGGCAGATGCTTGCCTCAACCTACTCCCCTAAGGCCATTAATATAAATTATCCTCAGATCCCAGCGCAAGGACAAATAGGGGGGAAATAAACTTAACAGAGCACAAGAGACCCCTGTATGTCAAAAACAAGATTTTAAGAAATTACATTATCTCATAATTTAGATTGGAAATCATTTTAAATGAGCTGTGGCTTGTCAGGCCCATTTATTATTATTTCCTGGTGTGAAAACTTGGTAAAGGAGTTAAAAATACCATGTCATTGGTCAGTATAAGACATGAAAATATAATAATAATTTATAAATTATCAAGGGTTCTTGAGGGAGGGAGGTTGGAAGAGGGAGGGAAAAAATGAGGAGCTGATATCAAGGGCTCAAGTAGAAAGAAAATGCTTTGAAAATTATGATGGTAACCTAAGTACAAATGTGCTTGACACAAGGGATGGATGTATGGATGGTGATAAGAGCTGTATGAGCCCCCAGAGTAGCCGGACGGTTTTGCATTTCACAGTACAGTGGACTGAGACCTCCAGAAGCCAAATTTCATCTGCAACAAAGCCTAGTATTTTCTTTAAAAATATATTATCAAAAATATATATTATCATAGGCATATTTTTCTAATGAGTATTGGTTGTTGATTTCCCTTATGTTATTTCCTGACTTTATCCATCAACCCATTTGATGGTGCAACTAAGGATAAAGGGATACACAGAAAAGAAAAAGACAACACGAGATGTTTAGCTTTAGTCAGGGCAGCTTTTGCATGTCAGTGAGGGTGTGAGTCAAACGTCAAACAACAAAGGTAAATATGGATGATGTAGCACACATAGCCTTGCAGTGTTTTGCCCAATTTCTTCTTTATGAAACATTGATGAGGATGGGAGGATGAAGCATGCCATGTTTGTACTGACTCCCCTGTCTGATAGCTGTTTCATCTGCCTCACCCTTCCTATTCTTCTGCCTCAGGTCAATTTGTCCAAGTCTTTCAAGACTCACCGTCTCTCAGCAGGCTTTATCCCTAAATTCCACTCTCCTAGAATGGTTGTCTTAACTTTTTCCTTTGACTATCTGTGGCCAAATTGTGCTAAGTATCACTCACCCCTTCATGCATGTTATTGTCTCCCATCCAAACAGCAAGCTCTATTTTACCTGTGTAAGGGTTTTATCCTCTATTTTCTCAATTTCCTATCACCCAACAGCACGGCACTTGAACAGGCTAATTAAAAAAACTAAAACCAAATACATGAATAGGAGACAATATGTGGAGGCATCTAGAGAAGACCCTGAAGTTTATCTGCTTGGGTCATAAAGACCGAATTCTGACATTTTGGACTGACCACCAATAGCAAGGATGAACATTTACACCATCCCCATCCACCCAAGTGTATTTTTATATATCAGTTCCTCCAGCCTTCCCCTACTTAAAAAATAATAAAGCAAATTGTAGAAAACTTTATCAACATCTTAAAATATGATATAGGATAAATTGTGCTCCTCTATCACCATCTTGATTATTTTAAATAAATAAAATTATTTTTTCAGTGAGATTAGAAAGTTATCTAATTAATATAGGTGAGAATTGAAGGTGTAATGATCACTGGGAATAATACAAATTCAATACAAATAATACTCAATAGATTATTGAGTATTCATAAACTTTGTTCAAGTTAAATGCCAAAAAGGGCATTAAACTATTATGTGTTAAAGGAGAAAAGATTAATAAATTATTTTTGTCTTTGAACTTACTCAAATACACTGTGCTGTCAGTGCAGAAATCATTTATATCAGGTATGAAAATAAGTAATTTCCAAAGCAACCTGATGTATACATTAACAAGTGAAGATCATAAAGCAGTGATCAATGTTATTTTTAATGAAAGCTTTCATTTTTACAACAGATAACTGTGAATTAATTCAATCGATCTTTTAACACATGATAAGGTAGGGCTATATGCAGAAACCTACCACAAGAAAATTGTACATAATTGTTCATTAACAGGCATTTCTTCTAATTTGTATAATGGTATTTGCTTTATTTATTTATGTTTTGGGCTTCCAAAGCACCAGTCTCAGTATGACCATTCAGTCATTAAGTTATTTAGTTAATATTGGTGGGATAGATTTAATTATGTTGACCTTTTAATGTTTTTATACATTTTATACATTCATTTACTGTGAGCTATTCTGTCTCATTAAATTTTTGACACAGGAATAGGTTTTAAAGCAACAAATAGAAACTTTGTAGCAAATAAAATGTCAAAAAGTGATTAGGCTTAAACCCACAGTTTATGCATTTCTAGGCTGTGAATTAACAATAGAGATCTGACTGTTCAGCTTACTATCTTGTTACTGAATGACGATTTTTATAAATAGAAGTTATAATATGATCCATTTTGGAGTAAAGCTATTATAAAAGGAAAAATAAAGGTGATCCCAAAGAAGTTAAAGCATGTGATTGTTCTATTTTAATTCTAACTAAGCACATGACATTTGAGAAGGTCATCAGTTCTTTGGAGCCTCAATTTTTGAGGATGTACAGCCCCAGGAGAGGATTCTTTCTGCTTGTCTTCTAAGAGTGTGGGAATTATCCAAGGGAACAATGCATGTGAAAGTACTTGGCAGTTTGAACCTAAATATGAAATCATTTGTTGTCTGAGAATGTATCACTGATGCAACAATTTTCTTTATCACCCTAGTGATCCAGCCTTTAAAAACGAAATATTTGGACATCCCTACATTTGTTGAAGACAACGTGTCTATTGCTAGAAGAGTTGTATTCTAATATATAGGGCAACAATGTAAAATAAACATGTTGACCACAGTGTCAACACAGGAATTAGCCCATAGTATTTGCTTTGCCACTAGAGATTTAAAAGTAATATTCATATGCACACACACACACACACACACACACACCCCATAACAATAACGTTGCTTAGGTCATCATTTTAAAATCTCTGGCCTAAGAAGCCCTGGATAACCTCGAACTGCCGGCTCACTTACATTCCTCTTGGCAGAGTGGTCACAATGTGAGTGAGGGTAGGTGATGGCAGAATGCATGGGACTCATGCAAGCAGGGAGCAGACACCAAGGAAAACAACTGCATGCACCACAGAGTCTGAGGGAAGCTCAGTGGGAGTAGGGGAAAGGCGATGTCTCTCTCTAAAGGCAGAAGGAACTGTTGCCATAGCATTTTCCTTCTCTCTTCCAGCCTCCCCCTCCTTCCCTCAGCAGCTACAACTTGTGCTCTGCCACCGTTTTTTCAGGAATCAGATGCCTTTTCAGAAGACAAGCCTCAAATGATGTGATCACGTAGTCGCTGTGTACCTGGTGGGGTAAGTTTGAGGCCGTTATTAACTTTCTCAGGGTAGACTCATCTTTGCGGACGTGGCTGCAGAACAGGAAACAGACCCAAAGAGAAGGTTGGCCCTTTAAAAACCTCATTGGTCCTTCACACGAGCCAAGCCACAGCCTCTCCGGCAACACATCTGAGGTTCTTTCAGCACGCGCGGTCGTGGACAGCTCCCTGGATCGCGATCTGTCCTTCCGCAGTGAGCAGCCTCGTGCTCCACCTGCAACGGGCGGTGCAGCACCCACCAGCGAGCAGTCGTCGCCAGCGCGCACCGCACACGCGCTCCCTTCCACCTCCCACTCGACACCCCACCGCCCGGCCCTCTCACCCCGGCCCGCTCCAGCGGCGACTTTGAGGGATTCCCTCTCAGACGGGCTCCGCAGCAGCTCCGCGGGCTGCATTCGAGGCGCCCTGCAAGCATGGATCTCCGCGCTACAGCTGTTCGCAGCGTGGACAGACTCGGAGTTCTCCTGATGCTGCTCTGTGAGTTGTGTTTCTGCCACCGGCAGGGCGGGGTGCCCCCTTTGTGGGAAACAGCATTTCCAAGTCCATAGCTCGGGATCGCAGCTGGCTCTGGTGCGCTGGCAGGGGGCAGGGTGCCGGGGAGTTCCCCCGAGCCACCCACACCTGGATAAGCTAGCCCACCATGGCGCCGGGCGATGGTTCTGTATTGGCAAGCACAGTTAGGTGTAAAAGTCCAAAATGCAGAAAAAGACCAGCAGGCTTACAAATAAGCAAGGCTTTTAAAATTTGGATTTTAGTTCTAAATGAACAGCAAACAGGGTGGAGTTTGGCTCGAGGCATGGCTGGCTGCCAGAGCACCTAGCAGTGGGCAAGGAACTTTGTAACCCGGTGGCCGCCGAACCAAATGTCCCCATCCTGGCGCCCCAGCCGAGGGGGCTTGATGATGCGATGTGTTTGTCTGTTTCTTCTGCAGACTCGGTGACTAAAATCGTGGCGGAACAAGAAGTGGAAAATCTCTCCGGCCTTTCCACCAACCCTGAAAAAGATATATTTGTGGTGCGGGAAAATGGGACGACGTGTCTCATGGCAGAGTTTGCGGCTAAATTTATTGTACCTTATGATGTGTGGGCCAGCAATTATGTCGATGTAAGGAAACTACCTCCCTCCCCCAGCTTGCTCCTAGGGCACCAGGGACGAAGGGCACCCACCCCCACCCCCACCCCCCACTCCGCCTCGCCTGATCCAGGCCCTGCGAAGACTGGGTCGCTGGCCTTTGCCCCCTCCGGTGGCCCAGCAGGCTGCTCCCGAATGCTGCATGGGGGTTCCGGCTAGCAGCACCTTCTGCTCCCCGTGCCTGCTTTGACAGTAAAACCCCTCTCTCGGCTTCCCTAACGCCCCCGTCTGCACGTAGAGCATCTAACCGCATGTTCCTGGACCTGGGAGTGCGCGTGCACGCGCGCGCGCGCAAAGGAGCACCCAAGCGTGCAGCCTGGAGTTTGGACGCGCCTCCCTTTCCGGCCTCGGGGGGCCTGGCGCGCTGAGGGGGGGGGGGCGTCTGTGTTCCCAGTTGATCACGGAACAGGCGGACATCGCGTTGACCCGCGGGGCTGAAGTGAAGGGCCGCTGCGGCCACAATGAGTCAGAGCTGCAGGTGTTCTGGGTGGATCGCGCCTACGCGCTCACGCTGCTCTTTGTGAAGGTAACTGGAGGGCGCGGGGCGGCTCGGGGGAAGCCGACCGCCCAGGTGGGTGTGTTGCAGCGGGGGCCGCTGGCAGTCAGGGATTAGAAGGCCCGCGGGCCACTGACGCGCGCCTGCCCTGCTCCGTAGGAAAGCCACAATACGTCTAAGGGGCCAGAGGCGACGTGGAGGCTGAGCAAAGTGCAGTTCATCTATGACTCCTCTGAGAAGACCCATTTCAAAGACGCAGTCAGTCGTAAGTGGAGGCGGGCAGGGCAGCTGCGGGAGCCTGGGAGTGCACGTGTGGGGCCCAAATGACTCCAGCACTGGAGTTTGGAAACCTTTCCAGGCTGGGTGCCCCCAGGCCAAATCTGGGCTTGCCTTCCTTGCCCGGGAGGAAGAGCCAGGACAGCCAGAGCATCCTTTAATTCTAGGCCCTTGAAGATACACTTTAAGACCATGGGCCCCAAAGCCCTGATGATCAGACCATGCACTGTGGCTTGGCCCAGGCTGGTGCTTTAGAGAAAGGCTGCTTGGGAAGTCTATTTAACACTTGCCCTTTGAAAGAACACAGAAGGGCCTAGCTTGATTTTTGCTTGATTTTATGGTTCTCACAGGCGACAACTGCAGCCGGGCAGTGAGACTTTCTTTGTAGACTGGGGATGGTGGCCTTTAGCGTCTTTTTGAGCCTGGCATCAGGGATGGCAGGCATCAAACCTGTGAGGGTTCTGCCCTATGTCTGAATTTATTACATTTTCCTGACCACCACTCTAAAACCTCACCCACCTTTTCTGAAAATATTGTCCAAGAGTCGCACCCACTCACCAAATTACAGTGTTCATTTCCTACCTGCAAGCCCGGTCAAAGACTACATTTTGCTTTTTTTCTTTCTAAATTGTCTTGTTCCCCCTTCCTGAGGCCCTCCTCTCAGAGCTGAGCAGGATAAGACTTGCACTGCCGTCAAATCCACACACCTAGGACTTGCACTGTGAATCCTGTGGAAGTGGAGAATCACGCAGTGCTGTGCAGCCTCCCCCACTGTTTTCTGAGCCCCTAGAAAATGCCATCTCCCTGGCTCACTCTTCTCATCACAGAGAAAGCCTTCTTTCTTCTTTATGGAAATATTCAAACATTGCTCCACTTACATTTCCAAAAAGAAAGACGACAACCAGAAGTCAGATAAATGGGGGGCTACTATTGCTAAGGTGTGTCACCAAATCTCTTCTGATTCATAGTGGGCCTCTCATGTCAGAAAGGACATTTGTGTGCAAGAGCATGTACCAGGCCCCTGAGCAGCAGACCCCTGCTTTATTGAGCAAAAAGGTGGTTTGGTGGTGTTTGTTTTGAGGGGCCAAATGTGGAAAACAAAGTAATTGTTCTTTCTGTCTTTTTGAGGGTCTCCATTGTTAAGTTTTATATAGTTAAAAACAAGTTTTGTTTTTTCTATTAGCTACCACTGTTCTCCTTAAAAAAAGCTCAAATTTCACATTTGAAAAACCTGGGAGTGTTGTTTTTTTTTAATTAGCTACCACTGCTCTCCATAAAAAAAGCTCAAATTTCACATTTGAAAAACCTGGGAGTGTTTTGTTTTTTTTTTAATTACCTACCACTGTTCTCCATAAAAAAGGCTCAAATTTCACATTTGAAAAACCTGGGAGTGTTTGTTTTTTTTTAATTAGCTACCACTGTTCTCCATAAAAAAGGCTCAAATTTCACGTTTGAAAAACCTGGGAGTGTTTTCCTTTCCCCTACTCTGGGTTTGGGAGCCCCCAGCAGGGCAGCACCTCCTGGAGGAGTGGGACCTGGAGCCCAGGGGCAAGACTCCCCCACCTGGCACAGGGGGTGAGAAGCTTCTGCTGGCTCCAGGAATCTAACCATGGCTTTGGCCTTTGCTGCAGCTGGGAAGCACACTGCCAACTCACATCGCCTCTCTGCACTGGTCACCCCAGCGGGGAGGTCCTATGAATGTCAAGCCCAGCAGACTATTTCACTGGTCTCCAGCGACCCCCAGAAGACCGTCACCATGATCCTATCAGCAGTCCACATCCAGCCTTTTGACATCATCTCAGATTTTGTCTTCAGCGAGGGTAAGTGGAGGTTTGGGTGGCTGACATCAGGGCGAATGGGGGATGGGAACCTACCAGAGCCCCAGCTTGGATTTTTTCCTCTGCCCTGATGACACTGCTTCCTCCTGTTCCTGCTTTCAAAGGCCCACACCTGCAGTGTATCTGCTTTCCTTGATGCCTCCTTCTCTCCCCCTTGACGTCCTTCTTTTTCTCTCTCCTTCAGTTTTTCTTCTTTCCCCCTTCCTTCTATTCTATTTTCTTTCATCCTTCCCACTCATCTCCTACCTTCCCTCCTTTTTCTATCTTCTTCCCTCTCCTCATCCACTTCTTCCCTTTCCAATATATAGACAAGTATGAAAGCCACTTTGGGGGGAGAGGAAAAAACAAAGCCCAACAAACAAACCAATAAACCCATTCAATACAACAAAACGAAAAACCCAGGACAGTTCTGATGCAAATTTCCCCAGGAGGAAGCAGCTAATAAACATTCCAATGGCCAGTTATCTAGAAAGCCAATTAAATCATTACATGTGAGGAGCCACCCATCACTTGAGAAGAAAAGCCTTTCTGTCTCTGAGCCTCAGTTTCTTCAAATTCATGCAGACAGTTCCAGTTATAGATTCTACCTGTCTTCCGTTTTCGTGCAGCCCGAAGGCTATGGGAGTGGGAAGGGTACAGGTGACCGGAAGAGACAGCCCTATAAACCTTCATCCAGTACTCCTGTGGAGGGATGCTGGAAGGGTTCTGGAAAGAGGAGGGTCCTTGGGGAGGAGGCTTTTAGGCCTGCTGGTAGCCCTGACAGGCTAGTCAAGTGGTTTGCCACTGGGGCAGGTTCGGATCACCCACGTTCTCCTGGCTGTTTGCATTCCAGCACAGGCAGGCCAGGTGAGACTACTTTTGTGCAATTTGTCCAAATTTACTAACAGTTTGCTTTGGGCATTGGTGAAGCTGAGACTTTATTTGTTGTTACTCTGTCTCCCTTTCTTAGCTGGGGAAATGGAGTTGGAGACTGGTTATTC
>NW_022109491.1:35854202-35857583 GCF_000313985.2 Echinops telfairi
ATAGGAAGGGGAGGAACTAGAGGTATACATGTGACAAGAAAGGTGGACCCTAGATTCATGATGGCAGACTAACTTTGCTCACCCTTGGGCGTGGGTGGGCTTGACCTCTCTGGGGTATGCTACAAGGAAACACAACTACTGTCCTTATCAGAAGGGAGTGGGCCCTATTTGTTGTGGGATAAACAGCGGTGACTGCTCACTCTAGATGGCTGATAACCCTTAGGGAGAATAACCCTGACCTACTTCTGATGACCTCCAAGTGTATAGTCATTCGCAAGCAGCTAAGTTTGGCATCTATTTGGGGGAGACAACTTGGGAGAAATCCTTGTTTCCCACCTCATTTCAGAATTCCTAAGTTGAAGAATGCCCTCAGAAAGGCACTTGGTCCGCGTTCCTCCTTGTATTCTTACCATTTAATACCACACTCGACTCTTTATAGATCTCTGCCTAACTATGGCTGAACTGATATTTTGAAGTTGTGAGTCTAAGTAGTAGAGACCTCCAGATGCTTGGATGCCAAGCAAATTCAAATGTAGTCGATCTAGTAAAGCAATATACTGTGCTAATTTGTTCTCGTGGAAAGGTGGGCTATTCCATTCTAATGAGTTTGCTACTTAATTAAAACTACATTCTTCAGGTTCAAGATCATAAAATTTAAAAAAATGTAAACTGACTCAAGGTAGCTATAAAATATAGCGGTTAGTGTCTGTCTTAAATTAAAAACATCAAATGTAAGTAACAATTTAGTTTGAGAATTATTGAGTAGGAATTTATTGTTGACTAGAAAATATTAATCTGTATCTCATCAGTCTCCAGGGTTTCTTCCATAAGGGCTTTTAAATTTATATGGGTGTTTGTTAGTAGTCTGTGGAGTTCCTGACAGACAGCAAATTAATTTCCTACCATGGAGTTGATTGTACTTCAGAGTAACCCTACAGGACAGAGTAGAACTGCCTTGGTGGGTTTCTGAGGCTGTAATCCTTACAGGAGCAGAAAGCCTCAATTTTCTTTCTTGGAGTAGTTGGTAGGTTGGAACTGCTGACCTCGTGGTTGTCAGGCCAAGGTGTAAGCCACAATAGGCCTCCAGGGCTTCTTTCTGGAGTTCTTAGGTCCTACAAACTGTATATGTTGACATGCTTGGAAGAAATGTCAAGTATTTTTTTTTAAGTTAGCCATTGAAAACCCTATGGAGTAGAGTTGTACTCTGACACACACGACGTCGTTAGGAATCAGAATCAACTTAAAATTTTAAAAAAATTGTGTGTGTGTATATGTGTGTTGCCCAGATACTATCAAGCCCTTCTTTACTTCTTGGCCCGACAGGTCCTGTAAATTGCTATTTTCCTGGAGTCATTAACAGTCTTTCCTGCAGCACCTTTGGACCCATTTCCAAGTCGTTGCTTATGCTGTATATCCCCAGGGGGTGGTTTCCTTTGACCACTATGTCATAAGCCTCTTCTAACTTTAACCAATTGCTCATTGCTACATTGTATGTATCCATATAAATGATGGTAACACACAGCCACACCCACACACAAAACCAACAACCAACAGCAGATCGTGGTTAAGTGCTGCTCATCATAACTCAGGACATCTTAATTTGGGACCTCCTGTAGTAATTAGTCTATGCACTGAAAAATTTAGATCTCCTAGCTCAGCGGTCCGCAACCTGTGAGTCGTGACCCCTTTGGAGGTCGAACAACCCTTTCACAGGGTCGCCCGATTCATAACAATAGCAAAATGACAGTTATGAAGTAGTGACGTAAGTAATTTTGTGGTTGGGGGGGCACCACAACATGAGGAACTGTATGAAAGGGTTGCGGCATTGGGAAGGTTGAGAACAGCAGATAGCACTGTGGGTAAAGTAAGAGTAGCTGAATATAGAATAAGCCTGTAAACACGTAGAAGACCTTAAATGCAGATATATTGCACGCAAGCAAATGCCAGCTGCCCCACCCAGGCTTTTCTGGGTGATAATTAGGATGTTCCCTCCTGTGTGGTGTCTTGGGATAGAGCCTTGACACCGCTGGGGCGGAGTCCAGCCTCATTCAGAGTCACTCACTGGATCCATGTGCCTTTGTGTCGCTGGGGTGCTTCTGTTCTGGCTCTTTCCGCCTGCGCCTCTGACCACCTGCCCTGAACTGTGTTTTGTAAGAGATGATGTTGTTCTATTTGGTAGAGTCTAAGAGCTTCCTTTGGGATTCCAGGATTTCGGTCCCCCAGATCAGGAGCTTAAGAGACTGTAAGTAGAGTCTTATCACACGTGTAGGAGGTCTGGCCATATGCTCGCACACTACTGCAGTTGTGCTTGTCACGTGCCCGTGTGTGTGTGTGTGTGTGTGTGTGTGTGTGTATAGACAGTGACCACTGTCTAGCAGGAACCATCAATTGAAGGGCTGCTTGTGAAGAGCCTGTTCTCCAGGTCAGGGGCTCTGCAGTCTCTTATTCTCTGCTTCTCTGCGATACAAGCGAATACCCTAAGAGCACAGGTAGCTCAGCGCAGACCTGACCAATGTACCTCAAGTGTAGCTACCAGCCAGTGTCGGTGAAAGCTGGATGTTGCTCTGATGCTGAGCAGGTTTCAGCAGAGCTCTTGATTAAGACAGACAAGGAAGAAAGGCCTGGTGATCTGTTTCCCAAAATTAGCCCAGGAAGATCTTATGAATCACAAATATCCAGTTGGCAGAGAATGATAGGGATGGGGCACTCCCGGGCAATGCAGGAATCACAAGTTCACATTGAAAACTGAGGAAAACAAGGAAAGAATAGTGACATAGATTAGTGGACGCGCACAGGGGTTTAGAGCAGCTCGAATGGTGAGGGCAGGGGTGGTGGCATTGATGTCTTTATGCCTCCTGGCTGTATTGGCCTTGACTTCTGCATTGATTCCTAAACAAAAGTCTCTTCTCCAGGCCAAGTCCAGCTGCACTGGGACTAGGCATTACCTGTTTCTGACCAGCAGAGTCTGGTTCAGTGGTCTGGCCTGGCAGAGGGAGGGAGATAAGGAAGAGATGCTGCATTTGTAGCAAGCTCCTAAGTGACACTGTGGGTTTAAGGCCCTCCCATGCGTTTCAGTTGGGTTTGATTGACCTTTATTTCACAATGAACTCACAACTTGCTGCGTTAATGGCCCAGGAGATTTCAATCCATGATGGGATGAGGGGTCAAAGGACAGCTTGAGGACTTTAATGGCTTGAATGAAAAGAAATGTTTTTGTATGCTAATCGATAATGCTCCTATCTTGACAAGGGAACTTTTGTTTAGTTTCCAGCTGAACTTCTCCAAAACTCACAAATCTTTGAACCAAAGCAAACCAAGCTCACTGCCAAGTCAATGCCAACTTAAACCACACCTCTAAGACAGGGTAGATCTGCCCCTGTG
>NW_022109491.1:35857789-35858627 GCF_000313985.2 Echinops telfairi
ACAGTGGCTGAAAACAGAGGCAACCCAAGATATGTCCTTCCCCTCAGACATGAGCAGCCGTGCCTTCAGCAGAGAGATCTCTCGAGAGCAGAGCTGCTCTCTTGTCCATCAGCCGTGCTCATTTGGACTACAACGACGAGCTCATGCAGTTTGTTTCTAGCCATTACGTGTAGGGTTAAAATTCTGTGGTTACCCCGCAAACCAAAATAAAACACAAGCCTCACACATGCCTAGCAAGTGGAAGCTAAAATGATGATTTTAATGGGAGCACATGGGTTTCGGGTTTCGGTTGTGGTGGTTGTTAGGTTCCAACTTTTAGCAACCCTGTGTATCAGAGAAAGACATGTTGCTCTGCCCTGCACCATCCTCTTCTAGTTACGCTTGAGCCTGTTGGTGATCATTGGGGGGCCTGTAATTGGCCACCAGCTCCAGGAAACAGCGGACCCCTTTCTTGACTTTATTGGACTCTGCAAAGGAGCCCTGGTGGCAGAGTGGATACACGTTGGGCTGCTAACCACAAGACCAGCAGTTTGAAACCAGACACTGGTCAGGAGAAAGATGAGACTTTCTACTCCCATGAGGAATGGCAGTATCGGAAACCCCCGGGGCAGTTCTACCCTGTCCTACCAATAGGACATGAGTCGCCAGGTGTCGGAACTGACAGCTTGATGGCAGTGAGTTTGGTTGTTTTTAGTCTTGGCTGTGTGCAGCAGCTATGCCTGTTATTGCCTTTGCAATGATGAGCTGTCTACCCTGAGCCCCGGTTTGGTTTCCTCTATGATGCTGAGCAGTCCAGCCAGGGCACAGGCATGAGAGTCCCAAGTCTTGTGACGGGGGC
>NW_022109491.1:35859088-35860451 GCF_000313985.2 Echinops telfairi
GAAGTCGATTTGACACCACCCACTAGCAGATTTCAGTGGAACATAGTTTCCGTCTATATTTTCATGAAGCTCGAATTAAAACAGCATTTCCTTGTGGTGTGGTTTGTAAGCGATCACAGTAGTAGTAGCAATACAGGTGACTCTTCTCATCAATAGCAATAATGGCTGTTTTCATATGCCCTTAGAGCTTTTGCAATTCTTTCAAAATAACTTTATGCATATCGCTGCTTTGCAACCACCGCATGTGAACGAATAAAGAAGTGATTCATACTAGGCTGGATCACAAATTATTTTAAGAATGTCGCGATAGTTCAATTTCAACATTATCAATGCTTTTGTAATTTTGTTTGTATGCATGTATGAGCATTATTCTGAGAAGGGGTGGAGGTTTCACCAGGCTGCCAAAGGTGCCAAAGATTTTAGTAGGTCAACGTTAGAAGGTCATGATCAGTTGCAGTATTAAGTGAAGAGAATACAGTAGATTCTTAGATCCAGAAGTAAGGCTAACTTGTTTTGTAAAACCTTTGTTTTCGTTTTGTATGGGGTGGGGGACTTCAAAAAGTTTGTGGAAAAGTGGAATGAGGAGATTATGGAATTTTCCAACAACTCTTTGAAGCAAAAATTAAGTGTGCATGTGTGTGTACCTGTGTCCTAAGTATTGCTGTTAAGCCTCCCCAGCCCTATAATTCATAGAATTTGAAAGCACTGCCGTAAGCCTTCTAGGGGAATGCTTGTTCCTCTATGAGTTTACGATTAATTGTCTTGGCTCTAGATGTATTCCAAAATTCAGAATATTTCAGAGTTTATTCAGAAGACAGCACAATGTGTATTGTATTCATAGCAGGTAAGACCAGAGGACAGCCTCTGTGATCACACCTATGGATGTGTACATCTTTCCTGTGCTGAAACACACGACCTTCCTGAGATCATGTGCGGCTTGCCTGCCAAATGTGTGAGGCAAAGTACTTTGGTTTGCAGAATGTTTGGGTTTTCGGATTGGGGGTTTGAGGTTGTGGGTGGGGGTATTCCCCTTTATTTGACCACTTAGTGGATAAGGGTGGGTAAGGATGGGGATACAGTTTATTTTTCATGATGATTTTTGATATCTCCTTATTTTCATATTGCCCTTTCTTCACTACAGTGTGCTTAGTTCTGTGTCTTCCCCTGCCCTAAGATGTTGAAAACAATCTTCTCTGTCCCTCCATTAAAAAAACCAAAACTTTTATTGGGGGCTCTTAATCTCTTATCACAATCCAGACATTCATCCAGTGTGTCAGGCACATTTGCACATATGCCACCATCATCATTTTCTAAGCATTCTCTTCCCCCTTGAGCCCCTGATATCAGCTCCCCATTTCTTCCC
>NW_022109491.1:35861541-35863882 GCF_000313985.2 Echinops telfairi
GTTTAGTAATTCCTCACTGCTACGTTGTCCTTGATTAAGCCCTACTAGGCATCCTACAACCTTCCTTCCATGATTATAGTTCACTTGTTGTTCCCTTGTCTCTGGGTTGGTTACCCCCGGCCCCCCTTTCCCTTCTTCCACCTCCTTTTCTCCCGTATCCCCCTCAGAATCATTGGTCCCATTCTTTTCATCTCTGAATTATTTATTCCACTTATCTTATTTAGATAGACATGCAGATACATTAATAAGTGCAAAAACCTGGAAAAGCCAAATAAAACAACAAGGGAAGTGAAAACCAACAAAACAATAACAGCCCAAAACAAAAACCAAATACTAATGAAAGAAAGCCACTGACAAAAATGGAAAAGCCTATCAATAGTTCAAGGTCTGTTTGTTGTCCTTTACAAGTGTTTTCCAGTCAAGTCTGATGGGGTGTCACACATTACCTCCAAAGTACTTTGCCTCCAAAGTCTATTTTTGGTATTCCCCGGGTTTTTCATCCCTCTGCTCCCCTGATGCTCTGCTGCTCTGCTGCATGCCCTCAGTGCCTCGCCGCAGTGTGATGGTCGGCCTCTCCGTTTTACCAAGCATGGTCTCCTCCTCCAGGGACTGGCCTTTCCTCCCTACCCCCCCAATAGTTTTATTGAGATATAAGTCACATGTCATACACTTTCACCGTTTAATCATATTTTAAAAGAGATATATATGCATCTTCACAATCAGTTCCAGAACATCCTTCCCCCACCTCTTGTGTACATTATTTTCTCCCCATTCCATCCTCATTCCAATAAGCTATCACACCAGTTATTTTCTCTATCCCTCCGCCCACCCAATGCCCATCCATCCATCCATACACCGGAAAACATGTTAACAACAACAACAACAACAACAAAGTAATGAAAACAGAAAACATATCAAAAAGAAAGAAAAGACCACAACATATTAAAATAAACCAGAGAGAAAAACTTCTGGTGAGAAAACAGCAGGGGATATTGCAAACTAGAACAAACCCAAAATGGGTCAAAAGGGAGCTCCGATGACCAGGTGCCACATCTTAAACTAATTCTGTCTGCCATGATTGAGTTCACATGGGCTTTGTCTGGGAGCAGGTTCTTCATGTCCCTCAGCTGTGGTCAGAGGGGAATCCAGCAGCAGCTTCATGTTCGAGATCCTGCAGGTGGATTTTAGCTCCCACTGTCACCCGTAGCATTCTGCAAATTGGGTGTTCACAATGTAAGCAGATACCTTTCCTTCCTCGGATTTGGATTGTTACTTATCATCCTGGTTAATGACTGATCTCTTCTGATAACATGTCCTCAGTACTTGAGAGGAAGTCTTGCCATCCTTGCCTATAAGGAGTTTTCTGCTGGTATTTATTCTAAGAGACCTGTTTGTTCTTTGGGTGTTTAGGGTACTTTCAAAATTCTTCGCCAACACCATAATTCAAATGCATGGATTTCTGTGGTCTTCCCTATTCAGTGTTCAACTTTCACTTACATGAGGCTGTTGAAAACATGGCTTGAGTCAGGCGCACTTTAGTTCTCAAAGTAGCATACTTGCTTTTCAGAACTTTAAGGAGGTCTTGTGCTGCAGATTTAACCAACGCGTTTGGTTGTGTGATCTCTTGACTGCTGCTTCCATAAGCATTGCTGTGGATCCAAGCAAGGTAAAATCATTCACAACGTCAGTATTTTCTCGGTTTATCATAATGTTACCTAAGGGGTTTGGTCGTCTTTTTAAAAATCGTGTATTGGGGGAGGATTTTGGTCTTCTTACATTGAGTTGTAATGCAGTCTTTGAGTTTCGTTAGCAAGGACGACATGTCATTCTCTTTGTGTCATCTGCATATCGCAGGTTGTTAATCCGTCTTAGCTAGTCTATGTTAAGAGCAAGTTTTCTCACATTCACTTAGATCTTTTCTTTCTTTCCAGCCTTTTTAAAAAAAATCATTTTATTGGGGGCTCTCACAATTCTTATCACAATCCATCCATCCATCCATTGTATGTCAAGCACATTTGTACATTTGTTGCCCTCATCATTCCCAGACATTTGCTTTCTACTTGAGCCCTTGGTATCAGCTCCTCGGTTTTTCTCCTCCCTCCCAGCTTCCCCCTCCCTCATGAACCCTTGATGATTTATAATTTTGTCACATCTTACACTGTCCAACGGCTCCTTTCACCCTCTTTTTTGTTGTCCACCCCCCACAGAGGAGGTTATATGTAGATCCTTATAATCGGTTCCCCCTTTCTACCCCACCTTCCCTCCACGCTCCCGGCATCGCCATCTCACCTTTTCCTTTTGTCGTGTATGGTGTTCTTGATGCCCTCTGACCGCTCATCAG
>NW_022109491.1:35864734-35866575 GCF_000313985.2 Echinops telfairi
GAGTGGTGCCCCCTCAGCAGATGGATGTCTCGGAGGCCTTACTCCTGCAGGCATTAGTCCATCCATGTCTTTATGGTCGGCTCTGCTTTGAGAAGGCAGCTCTTCCTCAGTGCTATTTGGAGGGCCTGCTGAGTTGAGGAGCTCATCTTCTGGCCCTCTCTCTGAAAACCTTTTCCTTCTGTTCCCTCGGTATTCGGTAACTGACAATGTTTGGATGCTATCCGTACAGCTTCCAGTGGCTAAGACTTTCAGTATCACAACACACAAGCCACCCCAGTCGGACAAACTGACAGACAAATGGTGGCTTCTGAGTGTAGGATAACTTTTATTTATAATCTAGCACAGATTCGTTTTCACCATTGGGCTGCTAATTGCAAGGTTGGATGGTTGAACCCCCCCAGCCTCTCCACAGGCTGAAGATAAGGCTCCCAGAAAGCTTTAGAGTCGTGGAAGCCTGTGGAGCAGTTCTATTCTGTCTTTTGGCTCTGAGTCGGAATCAACTCCATGGAGATGGTATATATATAGTTCTTATATACATATTGCTTTGTTAAGTCACTTGAAACCCAATATATTTTCATAAGTAGATAAAATATGTATGAAGTTCCTGCTCACAGTCAAGAACTCCCATAATCTATGTGGAAATTGAATAGGCAAGAGGGTATTCTGATGTGGAAATTCAGTAACCTCTGTTTTTAGCAAAACCTGTACTGCAGAAGATGCCATTTCTGCTTGTTATTCTTTTAAAGAGACAATGTATTATTATGAACCAAGAAACCCCACACTGTGGCTGTAGAATTTTAACTCGACACTGTCCCTGGGGCACTGTATGAGCCCAGCAAGCCACCTACTGGGGGAAATGGCTGTACTGAGCCACAGGCTGGTGTTGAAAGTGTGGGACACAGTAGAATCGAGTCAAATATGGGGAAAAGAAATGTTTATTGCCAAATTCTTTTAAATCTTCTTGGATGTAATAAGGAGGAAATAAATCTTGGTTGTAATAAAGAGAAAGGCTCAGTTTAATAGGTCTTAACACTTTTTTAAACAAAGATATTGTCTACTTAAAAGGAAAAAATTGGGGTGGGTGGGAAAGGGGATGTTCAGATGTATAGGATTCTTCATTTTAAACAGTTTAATTGAAGTATACTTGGCATGCAATAAACGGCACATGTTTGAAGTGTACAATTTAAGTTTTGACTTTGTGCACACCTAGGAGGGCATCACTACACTGGAGATAAATTGGCCCATCCATGACCCCATTCCCATGTACCCCTCTGTAGGAAGTATGCAGCTCTTTGAGCAACTGATGGACCCAGCAGCCATCCCCCCCCCCCCCCCCCCCCACCCCCCCCACCCATCATGGGTTTCTGGCATCTCTGGATGCCAGCAGCTCGGGTTTGCAGAGCGCTATCTGAACGTTGCTGTTGATTTGACTGTTCTGAGTTGAGATCATGGGTTCGTGTGTCTCTGGAAAATTACATGGCCTTAGCCTCTTTATATCTCAATTTTCTTATGCACAAATTAGATAAAATTGTAGAATTTACTTCTTATGTCTTTGTTTGGTGGGGAACCAATGAGTTATTCTTGGTGCTAAGGAGCTAGGGTGTTCCGTGTACATCCTTTTAACCCTATACCGCCGAGTGCGACGTTTTTGTAACATTTAATTAAAAAATATATATTAATATATATTGATAATTATGAAAGTAAAGAATAAAACAAAAATATTTTTTCCCTGAAAGTAAAAATTCAGGCATTAGCTCTATATTTTTGTGCAATTTTACTTAAATTACTATTGTCAGTGGAGGCTAACTCCTGCCATGCAGGGATGATTTTTGTCCTTTCTG
>NW_022109491.1:35867522-35874536 GCF_000313985.2 Echinops telfairi
GAGAGAGTGGGTCAGTCAGGCTTCAGTCATTTTTAAATACTTGCACTTTATACCCATCATCCAGACTAAAGTACAGAATATTTGCATCCTGCCGGAAGGTTCCCTGTGCCCCTTTGTTCACATGTAAGCAATATTCTTACTTCTTGCTCTGTATACTTAGTTTTGAATTCCTATAAATGGAACATTACCATAGATACTCTCCTATGTCTGGACAATTCCACTCAACACGATGTGTTTGAGATTCATCCATATTGTGGCGGTTATCAGTAGTTCCCTTTGGTTATTGGCTAATATTTTGTTGCATGGATATGCCACTGTTTGTTTTTCAGTTCTGCCAAGATGGACATTTAATTGTTTCCATTAGGGGGCTTTGATGAACAAACCTTTGATGGCGATTTATAGTCAAGTCTTTTTGTGTCTCTGTTTTTGTATTTCTTGGGTGACTACCTGGGATTGGATTGCTAGGTTATAAAGTAGGTCTGTATATTGATCTTTTTTATCAACCACGGAATAGTTGTACAGGTGGTGTGTACCAGTTTACACCGGAGTTGCAGTTGCTCCGTATGGTTGTCAGTACCTGATATGACCAGTTTTTCTTCCTTCTTAAATGCCGTTCATTTGCAAACAGTGCCCATGTGTACGTTCCACTTCGACAGCAAGAGGAAAATTATGCCAACAATAAAAATAACAATGATTACTTCTAGTGCTGGGACACCGAAAATTCAAAGAAATCATCTGGATATTTTGTTCCCAACTGCCCCAAATCTAGCTATGTGGATGTTGCCATCTTTAGAGCAATATATTTTTACTTTACATTGTGCAGAAATTTTATAAAGTTGAGCTCTGGAATTGGGTGAAAAGGTATTTTTTTTTGTGGGGGGGGGGATCTCTGTCATGAACTCTGTCCATCTTCTTTCCCTTTGGGTTTGGCTAGGAGGACGCGTGGGGCGGGGTTTCCCAGGAGCTCACCACGCTTCTCCTCTACCTCTTTCAGAGCACCAGTGTCCCGTGGACGAGCGCGAGCAGTTGGAGGAAACCTTGCCCCTGATTTTGGGGCTCATCTTGGGTCTGGTCATTGTGGTGACGCTTGCGATTTACCATGTCCATCACAAAATGACTGCCAACCAGGTGCAGATCCCCAGGGATCGATCGCAGTATAAGCACATGGGCTAGGGCTCCTGAGGCAGGCAGTCCTCAGCCCCGCCTTCCCCCAACTGGTTCAGGTAGGGAAACAAAAGCACTCTTCCACCTCGCACCAACATAGCTACAATCAAATCGGCCTGGGCATTCGAGCTTGCTTGGCCTGCTGCCATGCTTAAACCCAGGAATTGGGGGGGGGGAGGGGGTTCTTTCTGGATCCATGGGGTGAGTGACAGTTGCTCTCTCACCATTTTGGGGAGTGAGGAAAGAGGAGGTGGGTTCGCTTTCCTACTCATGGTGGTTTGGCTTTGACTGTCCAGCAGGCAACTCGCACACTTTGGGTGGGTCTCTGGACTGCAAATGTAGGGATGGAAAACACACGTCGGGGAGAAACCCCTTATAGATTCAGAGGAACCAGGGATGCTTTGCTCCCTGGGGGATGGCTGACTTGCCCTATGTAGTTGTCTGTGCATTCACAATACAGCCTCATGCTCCCTGCAGCAAGACCCCTGAAAGAGACTCACGCTTCCGGCTGGCGTTCTGCATGTCTAGTGATTGTCTTGGGAATGTTTCACTGCTACAGCACGCAGAGACTTTGCAGCACACAAATCTGTTTCATGTAACTATGCAAAGTGGTTTGGACTTCTTAACATGTCAGGTCCAGGAAAGGGGACCTGAAAAATCAATTCGTGTGAGTTTGTTTTTCCAACTGAATTAAAACACACCGCTGTCTGACCTTTGGCGTGTCTTCTTGAAACAAGAAAACAAAACTAAAGTCGTTTCTTTGGCAGCTGTGATGAAAGTGGGTTTATGATTATTGTTTGTTTTGCTTTAACAAGATGAAGTACAGAAGGTGATGGAAACAAAGAAGAGAGGTGTGCTATTCCACGTTAAAAAACACCACGGATTCGTTTCAGCAAATAGAATACGGTTAGAAGTGGTACCTCTTGAACGATTGGTCTAAGACCATGTCTACATGGTCATTGGTCTTGTATTTAGCATCAAACCTTGGATTAAGAAATTGGGTTCAACGGTATCCTAAATTGAGATTAATTTGAATTAAATGAATACTTGGGAAACTCCCTAGAGAAATGTGCATTTTGAACACCATTCACTTTTGAACTCCACTTCCAAATAATCGCCACTATGTGGTAGGTAGTTCATACTTCAACCAATGATATTAACTCGTCCTTAGAAGTTCATTATCACAGCGATGAGTATCAGCAAGTTCCTGTCATATTATCAGTTTAGTTACTGCTCCATGGACCTCGATACCCCTAATCTCCACCCCTATGCCCCTGCAAAAAACATAGTCTCTCTTCAGTGTCTGCCTGGTATTAGGAAAATCTCGCGCTCCTTATAAAAATGGGACTTGCATCAGGAAAAGGAGACATAGGGCAGTTCCCCTTGGTGCTGGTGGACACACTCCAGGAGAGCTGACTTCTGTCTGCAATTCATCTGCGACTGTGTCTCCCTGGGTCACCAGCTAAGCCAGCCCTTTCCTGGAGCTTCTTACGTAAGTTTTATGAGCTTCGTGTTCATTTCTTGAAACCAGCCAAGCATTTGTGATTCAGGGAGAAGTGGTTGCTTACATGTAGCTCGGCTTTCACAATGAGTTCTTGTTCCTTTCTGTAAGCCCTTGGGGGAAAACTACCAAATAGAAAACCCTACACAAGTCTGATTCATACTTCGAAATAGTTTCGAGGGTTTTTTTTTTTGCTTTTTATAAACTTGCTTTCATATGACATAGGACTTATGGCTAGTTTGGGAATTGTCATTCATTCACTCAACAAACATGTAGTTTTGAGCTCATGCTCAGTGCTGGGTCCACAGTGATGGATTTCCATGTGACACCGCAAGGACTGGCCAGGAAACCCACACACGCACTTGGCATTCAGAGTGCCCAGGTGCTTTTCAAAAGGGAAAAAGCCCTGTGTCTCAGCTGACTAATTACACTTTGCAGGCTTCCAAATTTCTTCATTCTCAAAATAAAAGGGGCTCTTCCTGCAAGATGATTCTTCCTATTATTATTACCATGCTTATTGGTGGGGTCATGCAGGGCTCTACACCAGTCTCAAACTCAGTCTCATTTCTTTTTGAACTCAGACTTAACTTCTTTCAGCTCTGACTCAACCTCTTTTATCATTAAAAAAAAAGGGGGCCTCCAGATGCAATCCCTTTTCGAAGTGACCATGCCCAGAATTCGCTCAGCTCCAAGAGAAGACCAATATCCGGTAGGCTGAACTCAACCTTGGGTCTGAGCGCATTGCCATTGTCCCACATTGTGGACCAGAATATGGCTAAGTCGATGAGTTGTCACTCCACTTTGCTTCCCAAGCCCAGAGACAGGGAAAGAAAACAGATAAACCACAGATGCCCAGCTTCCCCCCATTAACTGTCATTTTTATTTTTTATGGGATCTTTAAACATGAATACTTCTCAGCACAAAAGGATGCTAGATCTATTTGCTGGGCCCAACAGCCAGGAAACAGCAGCCCAGTGAATCACACACAGATTTCTTTTGAGGGCAGAGGACATAGGATTTAAATTTGGGGGGGAGGGCGGCGTTTCCTTGAAGGACATCCACCACAACTCCCCACCCCTGAAAATATATTCCAGAGAAACTGCCGGTGATGGCAAGGGAGATTCAGTCCTCATCTTAGCCCTGCAAGCTGTGGCCACTCAGCAGCTAGAATGATAGCTGAATTAGGATTGACGGTGAATGGCCGTGCCTGCAAATTGACCAGCTACCTAGGTTTTAGCTGCACAGATCTAGTCAGTTCTCTGTATTAGTGGTAATAAAAGAATACATGTCAGTTGCAAATAAAAACGGAAGGAACTCCCACCCCCCAAATGACACTTTCTTCTCACCAGTTGCCCAAATTCCCCTTATTGAATCCACCTTCCAGTAGCAAAGACTTGGCAGAGAGGTGAGGGTTGGGGAGAGAGACCTGTGAGTGGAGCCTAGCATATTGGACGTGCTCCACAGGTATCACGAGCATCACTTCTCTTGCCAACACTGCACCAGGGGTATTCCGATTTTTAGCCACCAAACAAGGGTGGAATGCAGGTTTTCTGAACCTGTGGTCTCATGGTTTTCTGTCAGTATATTTTGAAATCAGAGTATGTTTCTATGCAATTCCCATATCCCACTCTACCCGCCCTATCCCACTCGCCCCACTCTCCTACCCCCAGTAATTTGCTTGAAGGGGTTGCCAAATTAGGGGGGAAAGATAGGGGGCCAAAGGACTAGAAAGCCATGAACTTGGTCAGAAAAATAAATTTCTTTAGTCTTTTCTAACCTCAGATGAAAAAGTAGAATTTCCTTCCATCATGAATTCAAACAGTAATATAAGCTGGGCCTGTGTTTGTCACCAGTCTCAACCCAGCCCACTGCCATTTAGTCCGTTCCAGTGCACAGCAATGTGGTAGCAGGTTTCCCGCCAGGGATCCTTGTCTTACCAATAGTTTCATGTCACGTGGCATTGTTGGTGTTGCTTCAAAAAGCATCCATGTTCATTTCCTTGATAGTTACTAGATCCATCACAAGATCTTGTTATGTAATACACTATGCTTCGAAAGTAAAAGAGCATTTTGATCATTCTGCTTTCATTGATCTCTTTTGTAAGCCAACGCATTTTCTTTGTGCAATTACAAACCTTTTGTTTTCTGAAAAGGTGTCTATAGGCTCCCGCCATCCAAGAGAGTCCAGGGTACAAAAACTAGGCTTAGAACCTCATTTAAAGTGACTATGCCCGCCTCCGGGGGGGAGGGATGGGTCCTTCTTGCCCCATAGGTACAAAGGCTCTGGGGACAAATGAGATGACAAATATCCATTAGCTATGATCATGTGATTTCTAGGCTAGCTTTGGGGTTGGGGATACACCAGTGAACAAAATAGGCAAATGCTCCTGCTCTTGTAGAACTGAAGTTCTAGAGTGGTGTGTGTGTGTGGTCTGTCAAGTATTATGATACAATTGCTGTTGCTACCTAACTTTGGGGGGCATTGGTTAACTAAGGAGGATTATACCAAATCTTGGCGTCCTTTATAGCATTAAGGTTTTAGAATATTGGCGATGATGAAGCATAATCGTCATAGTATTTTCCCTCATGATCATGAGCAAGTGTCTTCATAGATCATTGGATGTTTCCATGTCTATTAATCTTAATGATCATTTAAAGGGTGGTAGGGAATTGGATGAAAAAAGAAAAAATTGAGTGGATGAATGGACAACTCCCTAATGTAGAAAGCTCTTTTGTTGCTAGGACTCTGAGGTTGAACTGAGTGACGCTGCATAAAATCACTGAAAGGTCAAATAACATTTGAATGCAAAATGTCCTCAATACACTATGCTCACTTGGCAAAGCTGCTCTGGCAGACATTGTCCAAGACTTTGACGTTTCCTAGTAGGGTTACTTCTGGTACCCCATTTTCCAGTGCACATTCAGGCAGGAGGAACATTTCAGAATAAGGAATCACTTTTTCAAAAACTTTATACTGTAATCTCATTGGAGAGCAAATTGGTTTTTCATTCCACAATTCAGATACATTCTGTTTCATGACGCTGACTGCAATCCTCCCAATGGAATAGCACTCTTTCCACAAACACAACTGTGTTTATCATTTCCCCTTCTCCTTTCCCAGCCCCACCTGCCTTCTGAGCTCTGTCCTTGGGCAAATACTGCCCCTTTGCCATCCCAGGTCTGATTGCTCTATTGATGGGCTAAAAGTCAGCCCCAGATCTGAGCTCAGTTTCAGGCTTGAAGGATAATCAAGAGGAAAATCTTGGGGGTTTCATAAGTCTCTATCAGCCCAGTAAGATTAGTATTTTGTTGTTGATGATTTTGAGTTTTGTTCCACACTTTTCTCACACTCTCTCTAGGACAGCGGTTCTCAACCTGTGGGTCGCAACCCCTTTGGGGAGTCAAACGACCCTTTCACAGGGGTCGCCTGATTCATAGTAGTAGCCAAATGACAGCGATGAAGTAGTAACAAAAGTAATTTTATGGTTGGGGGTCACCACCACACGAGGAGCTGTATGAAAGGGTCGCGGCAGGAGGAAGGTGGAGAACCACTGCTCCAGGACGTTCAGGGTGATCCCTTTCAGAGAGGTTGGTGGTGATAGCTTTTCAGTATCATTTTTCTTGTCTCGGCATCATGGGGCCTGTGGTCTATTTGTCTGTCTAGCTGTCATGGGGCTGAGGTGTATTAGTCCACTGGACTTGTTGTCTATATGTACCTATGATTTTCTTCACTCGCCTTTGCTTCAGGTGGGGAGAGACCCATAATTGCAGCTTCGATGGTTATTCGCAAGCACTTCAGGTCATTTATGTTTAAGGCATTATACCGCAAAAATAAAAGAGCATTTCGATAATTATGCTTTCATGTATCTCTTTGATAAGCCAATGCATTTTACTTTGTGCAACGGAAAACATCTGTGACCCCAGGCAATACTCATGAAAGTAGGATATAGAACATTGTCTTTGTGGACTATTGTGATAGTCCACAGCTGGTTTGGGATGCTCAGTGACTTGCCAGTTAATGCTTAACATCCTTAATCAACTCCATAATGGGATGGGATGTGAATAGCCAATTAGTTGTAAGAATGTTAGGATAGAGTGCAATCCCCTTACTGAGGCCATAGGCCTGACTCAATTGAAAAGGTGTTACCTCCGTGATGTGGCCGAATTCTTGTATAAGTAGACACTGTGGGGAGGCTAGCTTGCTCCTTAATGGGTCTGGATGCTGTATTTGACTCATCGACCTCTGGTCCTTTGGATTTGAGCCCATGGTACTGCCATCTTGCTTACCAGCCATGGGAGCCATTTGACTTGCCGTAAGACTGCCTACCTTGGATTCACTGGATTGTGTAG
>NW_022109491.1:35875504-35886734 GCF_000313985.2 Echinops telfairi
GTTTTCTAAATAAGAAGCAAAATAGGGGGAAGGAAAAGAAAAAAATTATGAAAAAAGAAAAGAAAAAACATCTCAACAGTGCAAGCTCCTGCTGGTGGGTGTGAGTCAGGATGGCGGCTGGAGAATGGCTGCATTGGATGATGTGTAGGTGAAGAGTATCGAAAGTACCGTGGTTGCTTAAGAACAAAGAAATCTGGCTTGGAGGAATACAGCCAGAATGTCCCCTAGAAGTGAGCATAGCAAGGTATTTTCTCATGTTGCTGTTGTTTTGTGGCATTGAGTCAATTCTGACCCCCAGTGACCTCATAGAACAGAACAAACATGGCCGATCCGGTGCCGTCCTCACAGTTGTTCCTGTGATTGACTGAGCCCACGGCTGCAGGCTGGTGTCAATCTAGCTCCTGGAGGGCTTTCTTCTTTTTTGCTGCTTCTCTCTTTTACCAAACCTGTTGAGACCAGGAACTGGTCTCTCGGACAACCTGCCCAAAGTATGTAAGATGAAGTCCTGCTCTCCTGGCTTCTATGGAGCACTCTGGCCGTACTTCTTCCAAGACCGATCGGTGTGTCCTTTTAGCAGTCCACGGTACTTTCAATATTGTTCTCCAGCCCCACCGTTCAAATGCATCCACTTTTCTTGGGTCTTCCTTATTCAGTGTTCAACTTTCACAGACATAAGAGGCCATGGGAAATATGGTGGGTTGGGTCAGGCCCACCTTAGTCCTCAAAGTAATTTCCTGGTGGTCTTGTGCGGCAGCTGTACCGAGTGCAATGTGTCTCACGTACTCTGGGCCTACCTATTATCAGGATAAACCAGCTCCTAGAAAAGGACATCATTTTGGTAAAGTAGAGGGTCAGTGAAAAAGAGGAAGATGTTCACGGAGACTGGGTGGCACAGTGGCTGCAACAATGTACTTGCACCTTATAGCAGTGGTGAGGATGACCCGCGACCAGCTAGTTTAGTTTCCTTCTGTTGCACATCAGGTTACTATGAGTCAGAGCCGATTTGACGGCCTCTAACAACAAGTATTACCAATCAAGTATTCTCATACTAAGGTAAAGCTATTGATTTGACTTGAAAATACCACGCAGAATTCCCACACTTGGAGGCTCAAATTGACCAACTTACTAGCACAACGAGACTTTCCTACTATATTAGTGTCTCCTGCTTGCACATTTTGTTCCTGTGGCTCAATCTTCTCTCTGCTGGGAATCTCATTATCTTCTTTGGTGGAACAGCGCTCGCTGTTCCGTTAGCCAATTTGACCAGAGTTTGAATTTATTTAGCTCCTAACTTTGTGGAATGATTTTATCTCTCTAATAATTGCCATTGAGTGTATCCATCAAAAAGGGTGAGTGGGACACAACCATACCTCATTCTGATTCATTAATCTAGTTAGGAAAAAACCTCAATTTGTTCCAATTCATATGAACACTTCTCTCCTTTGTTCAGGCTAAGCTTGCGACAGAGAAAGAAAAATAGGTAGCCATGGGTAGGTAGTAGCTGATGGTATAGTATGCTGTCTTAGTCTCCATTTATTTCTTCTAAATTCCTCCCTGGCCAACAGGTGTCTCACACCAATCCATGCTGCAAGTGTAGGGGTAGAAGGGGAGGGATGTTTTGGTTACTACCTGTACTAGCTAGCTGTACTCAGCTTCCATGGGGTTGCTGTTGGGAGAAGGCAAGGGGCCTGAGTATCACTTAGGTTTAGTCTGGAAACTGTAGCCTTGGCTGCTGAGAATGATCGTGGTGTAAATGATAGATTTAGTTTTTAGACTAAGGTTCAGTTCCATCCAAACCCCTCAATTGGAAGGATTCTACTCACTGCAGAAAATCAATCATATAATCCTTTCGTCCTCCCCAGAATTCCCGGCACTCTCTAGATTGGGCGTCCCATTAGTTGGCTACTTAGTAGTTCATTTGACTTAACCCCCCCCATGTTTCATGTTCTCTTTTGATGCTCCAAGCAACCAGGGTTTCCTTCCAGGTCTTTCAAGGGCTGTGAAGGCCTGTGTGAGGTGGGGTTGCCCCATCCATCGAGTGTTACTCTGGCCTACCCCATCCTGCATCTTTTCATATCCTTCATTCCTAAGCTGTTCCTACGCTATGTTTACCTTTGTAAATCTCCAGATGAGTAATGGGCTCTTCATGCACAAGTGTCTCCTCAAGTTCACGGGATACATGTTCATGTGTTATTTGTCATCCAACGAAGGAAAGGGGCCCAACCCTGTCTTCCAGGCTAATGGAAAATTCTCCCAACCGTAGCTTCTCTAACCCATGTCGTAGGTTACACACTTTGTTGGCAGAAGTCCTCCAATCAGTTGAGCAACTTTGGAGTAGGGAAATGAAGTGGGTGTCCTTAGACAGGAAGCTGGCTTTCCCGAAGTCTGGCAATCCAGAATGGAATGATCTTGTTCCCAACAGTTTTGTCTGCACTGTGATCTTATACTATTGGTAACATCTAGGGATGCACACAGTTGTATCAGCCTGATGGCACATTTAATTTCATACCAACTCACTTGCATTCCTCAAGATCATAAAGGGAAGCTTTTTCAGTAAAATAATTCCCAGAAATCACTGACATTTCCAATAACACAGTAGGGAAAAGGCAAACATTTATTTTATTTGCAAGTGCATTTTCTGCCAATAGGTAGTGGTCACAAAACTTTTTAAGCTGCAGTAACTTTTGGTAAACTCAATGGATACTTTAAAAAATACTCAGTGATAAGAAAAGTACAGAAAAAATTTCCATTACACTTTCAAAAAATGTTTGGAATCCAAAATCCACTATTTTCTGCAATAGTCACGAATATTTGTTCTGGTTAAAAAGTTTTTCTTTTCCTTTCAACTTCTACATAGTCTTGTTTTAATTAATGTCATCGGTTTCGTGAACTTTTAGGGCTGCAATTTTCTGAATTTAGATAGTTTTTATTACATCGCTATTTTAATGCTTTACATACCACATCGATCTGCTGAGTTTTGGGAAACAAAATCATAGATCCTAATTATGGTGAGGCATTGCCAATTTGGGGGAAAACTGACAATCTAATTATTAGAAGGTCATTTTATGCCCTTTCCCCTTTTTAAACTATAATAAATAATTAGCAACCTATTAATTACAAAAATTCGTAATTACGTTTAGAGCAACCAGAGCCTGTTGACAAATTTAAACATCAGATTTGTGAACAATATGTCAAGTCAGTAAGAAAAGCCTCTGGTGTTCTAGTCTGGTAACAAATGGCTTTTGTTTGATGCATAATTAATAGAACCTAACAATGACTATGTAGCTCTTCCAGAGTTTTAAAGGCAAATCTATACTGGCCTACAGTTAACATGCAAATTCATCCAACAAGCAACACAAAAATGTATTGTAGTAGTCATTCATTTTATCAACATTCAAGAAGATCTAGACAGCAGCACGACTCCTATGTGAGGAACGCATGAAGACATGGTCACACTGGTCTTCTCAGACCTGGTACAATAGCCCCTTGGTAAGTCATTCTCTAGAGTCAGTTCAGTCTTCCAGCACAACACATGAACGATAGCGATGAATACTGGGGTACAAAGGCAAATACAGACAAGAGTTTGGTGTGCTAGCATACAGTTTCTACACAGCGACAGATGAAACCAAACATCTTGCCCGTCTCTCTCCTTCCCTTTTTGTGAGACTGATTTTTTTCACAGCTTCTTTGAAACCTTCAATTTGGGGAACTATGTGCAATGATCCTAGCACTGAAATTGCACCTTGGAAGGGGAATTTGGCCACAAGGGGATGCCATACCCACTTGAAGGAGGGAACTAGCACTGTCCTGCCATGCAACAAATGGTCTGCAATCAGGAGCCTTGAAGGAAAGGGGTATTTTTCAAATTATTTAGCGTTATCCCAAGGATCTGTTTGGGTGGTATGCTGTGGCTTATTTTTTTGGTTGGGTAAATGAAATGCTCACCACCATCACCATCACTCTGAATTCTTCGTCCATCATATAAGACACTTGTTAAAATAAGAAAGAGTCTACTAAAGCTGACGGTGACTGAGAGATTCCTTCGGTATCAAAGGTCCTAAAGAATCGTTGGTTCTCTGAAAGGGATAAAAAAGTAGGAAAGGCTTTGTTCAAACTCCTGCTAGGAAACAACTATTACTCCAACTGATACAATAGCTACGTGACATCAAAGTACTATAAATTATCAAAACTATCGTACAGAAAAATTACAAATCCATTGCAAAATACATTACATTGCTACCATTAAGAAAAAAGTGCTTTTTATTTTCCTTTCTTTTCTTCTTTTTTTTTTTTTTGCCAGAAAAGTATTCTTTCGAAATAGAAAACCCTATGCGTTACCCTGCATGTGGCTAGGATCTAGCATAACGGAGTTTGATTGAGTCCTTCTGAGTTACTGGATGAGGGCTGGAACATGGAACGGGTTAAGCAAAGCCGTGCTGCCCATGCCCCTGCCAGCTGTCAGTGGAGGGATGCCTATTTAAGTGAGACGCAAGAAGATGCCCTGGTCTGTCCAACCCTGCTGGTCATCACACTGGCCGACCAATCAGCTGGTCTGGAATGCACAGGCCTTTTGCACGGGCCCGGGGGTTCCTCGTGTGCTCCTGACTTGTCCTCCAGCCCACATCTAGTGCTTCACTGCGCGGCTCTGGGCTCAGTGATGCCTGTATTGTCTCATGAGGGGAACGATGCATGACGGTGGGCCTGCGAGTTTCAAAAATGGATGTCCAAGGAGTTCCTGGGCTGTGGCTCTTTGAGAGGGCTCCCTCACCAACACGAGGTCTAGGAAGCCCCGCAGCATGGAGGAAACCTGCCAGAAACACAAAGAAACGTATTATGGAAGCCAAAGCGGCTATCGTCTTTTTTTAACACATGGCATTTCCTTTACTTCTTTAAGCTTGAAATAACAAGGTTCAGCGAAGAATAAAAGCCCATTTGCTAAATAAAATAATGATGGTAGTATTTATGAGTACAGTAGAAGACACTCAAATCACTTGGCATTGTGTCAACCCTAACTCATGGTGAGCTCAGTGTGTTTCAGAGTAGAACTTGGTCCATCAGGTCAGTTTTCAGAGGTAGATTCTTATACCTCAGGTCTCTCTGGGTGAATTCAATGGCCAGCTTTGGTTAGCAGCCATCTGCGTTCACTGTACTACCGAGGGGCTCCCAGTAATGAGGATGGTAAATATTATGGGGTGGTGGTCACCATAGACAGGTACAGTCACACACATGCTTTTAAGATCAGAGGGTGGTATAAATATGGGATCGTTTCGTTTTTCTAATAACTGACACCATCTAGACTCTGTGGAATGCCCTTTCTTGAACAGAAACAACTTCCCAAAGGGTAGCTGATATAGACATACTTTTCCCCTTTAATTTCTTGTAATTTGCTTTTCCGGGGAATAGTTTATATGCATTCAAGTGCATAAATATTAAGGGTATAACTACATGGAATTTATATACATAGACCTATTGACTCTCCCTGTCAATCCAAATATGTGTAGACTATTTCTACCACCCCAGGAGGCTACTTAAATCCCCATCCTCATGTAAAAGGTCATGACTATTTTGACTTCTAATAGCACGTGTTTGTACTTTACAGGAACAGAGTTTTATAGTATGAACTCCTTTTTCCACTTCATTCAGTAAACATTAGGTCTGTGAGAGGCATCCCTGATGTGTGTGGCAACAGTTGTCCCCCCGCCCCCAAGATGTTAAATGCTGCTTTATCCACAATAGGAAGTAAATGGGGGGGGGGATGAGATGCCCATCAAAGGGTAGAGAGCAAACTGTGGTACAAACACCCAGGGGAGACGATGTAACTATAGAGAGCAATGATGAGTTAATATGCATATGAAAATATGGTTCAACATACAAGGTCTGCTGCTAAGTGAAATAAGTCAAACTTTCAGGACAAATACTGCATGATCCCTTTCGTAGAAGAAAAGAATAAAAAAAATAGAGCAAGACCAATATTCATGGGTGGTTAGAAGGAGGGAAAGTACACTTTGGTGCAGTGTAGACAAGTTATTGGTGGTGATTGGAAAAGTGGCCCCAATTGTGGATGTCATCACAGCACAACCAAAGTGATAACAAGTATTTGAGCTCAGATGGATGGCTATGGACAAATTGTAATATAGGTAGTTACAGATGTCCACACAGGTGAGAACAGATACAAAATAATATTTATAGGTGCATCCATGTAGTTGGAGACATATAATATTTACTGAAGACAAAATAGGGATATTCCTCAGATATAACCTCAAACATTCCAACGCTGGTTTTCTGGGTTTGAAGGCTTAGAACCATAGTCTCATGGGACAGCTCCAACAACTGGCATCATAGAATTCACAAAAATCATCATCTGTATCCTAGGAAAGGGATTACTGTCTGGGATCTTCAAAGCTGGTAAGCAGTTAAGTCACAACGAGGGTATTGACTGATCGGAGTACAATAGTAAGAAGGTAAACTAAAGTGCATAGACGAAACAATTTGACAAGAGTATGGCAATAGCTTTATCCTTTCATTGCGGTGCGCTAGTCACTGTTGAAATATGCCACTATTTCTTCATCTAAGCCATTATTTCTTCATCGGGGGATAGGTTTGGGAGGTTTCCACTTTTTAGACCTTTACAATTAGAACGGTCGAGAGTCTTCTACATGGTTCAGAAGAACATCAACACTCATGTCAATCTTCTGTTTGGTTCAATTATTATCCCCCCTTGCTTTTTCAGGTTCACACCACTTTTATTGGTGATTTTTTCGGGACTCTACCCTTAGATTTTGGGGTTAGGAAAGGGAAGCTCTACCACTGCTATCTGTTTCCCCCCCAAAGGAAGTCTCACCCTCTCATTGTCCTGGTGCAGAAGAGAGGGAGGAATGTTTCTCTGTTTATAGCACTGATTCTACACACATGGCAGCTCTCGTGGCCACGTTCACAGTCATGACTTTGGAGCATTTTTTCTTTTTCTGCTCTTGGCCCTGGTTGTCAATCTTGGGAAAACAGGGGAGGGTATCACTCGGCCTTTAGATGCCCATACTAGCCTTGACTTTAATTGCCCTGTCCCATCTAGTCCCTGCCTCCACCTCTCTGACATGTTACTCATCTTCCGTGCCTCACCTCGTTCTAGCCACATAGGCCTTCTTTTTTGGCTTCAAGCCTTTTGCACTTGCTGTTCCCTTCCCCGAGCACCTTCTTTTCACAAATTGTTGCATAGTTTTCTCCTTTTGCCCACCCACTCATGTCTCTCTCTCTTCAGTGATCCCTCCTCGTGATCTTTGCTCAAGACCTCCTCCTAGAGATATTCTTTCTCTCTCTAAGCTAGACTAGTTATCAGCCTCCTCCCCGGGACACTTCCATCACATCACAGTTTTATTTTCCTCGTACACTTACCCGCTCTCTGAAAATATTTTATTAGTTTATTATCCACCTTTATAATTTATAGTTTATTATCCACCTTTCCAACTAGAAGGTACGCTCTGGGAAAGTCAGGGAATCTGGGCTCTTGTGCTGCAAGAGGGCCCGATTTAGTTTTCTAACCAAATCACAAGAAGGGGCTATTCTTATCCCCAGTTTACACATGTAGACTGTCAAAGTTACAGAGCCTGAAACACTTGCCCCGTGAGTTAAAGTATGAACATAGATTTGAATTCCGGTGACTGAAATTCCAAAGTCTCTGCCTATAAACTAGGATCTATGGCGTGGATAAAATATTCCAGTCTTTAAAAGCACACAGTGACCGATGAAGCCTAGATCTCTTTTGAACTTCCGGAAGAGTTCACTTCTCACCTTGTGTAGGTCCTTCACTCTTGGAGGTAAACTGTCCCGGATCCTCTGCATTGCCTGCAGTGGAGGCTCATTGAAGTAAGGAGGCTCCCCATCAATCATCTCTAGCACCATGATCCCGAGTGACCAGATGTCCACCTGTTCGGACATCCCACTGGTTATCTCAGGCAAGGAAAACACGCTGACATGCTGGAGGTGCCCACAGAACCCAACACACTCATCCCCAGAAGTTAATTGTGATCGTTTTAACCTTGAACAATTCACAGTACAGGTCAGAACGGTTGTCATAAAGTGTTTTTGCTAATGGCCTTCTTTGACATTTTAAAGATAATATCAAAGAAACGTCTACCAATTGGGGAAACATTAATATCTTAACATTCTGAAATTTAGAACCGGAGTTTTCCACTTTAACTTCTACTGTTAATGGCTTGTAGGTAGCTGTGAAGAATAGCCAAGGTTTTGTCTTATTAACATAGAGAAGAAAGTAAAACAAACCATGTGAAAGTAGGGAGAGGTTGCTTTACATATTCATAACAAAATGCAAGGAGCAACGTTGCCTAGTGAGTGTAGAATATAGTTGGATTTTTAAATTTGATTTAAATAGAAATCCTCTCTCTCCCTCTTTGAGATCCTTTCCGTTATGTCTTATCATTGAAAAGCAGCATGCGCAAAGTCTTGCTTTATAAGCCATTTTCAAGGAGTAGGGAAAAGAAAAAGCAGAGTTGACAAGCAATTCTTTCTGGATAAAGAATGGGAACCTGGACAACGAGGAATCATGGCTGTGCTATAAATTTTCAGTTACAGTCACTGCCTGCTATAGCCTCATTACACCTCTTATCTGTTGGCTGCATTGCCGTATAAACCTTGCAGGGACCTTCACTGAGAATTTATGCTCCTGGGACCACAGTGAGAAAAACAAATTGAGTACGCATTCAAGGTCAAACGAACGTGGAAAAGAGATTAGAGTTCTACTTAATTTCTGCTGTTACCCTGAGCCCATTGGCTCACACTACCTGTCACCGTTCTTCTCTCTTGAATCACCATCTCCCCCCTACTGTCTGGAAGCACGGTCTGCCCGGAGTGAACACACATATACACGCGATAGTCTCAGAGGTCTCACTCTCCCTGTTCTTGCGCCATCCCCTCATTTTCACAAACGTTACTCCTTCATTGGTATGATCTGCTCCTTTCCCGAGGAAAGAAAAGCCGTGCCATATTTTTAAAATGTGCTATAATATTGGTATATGATTTTCTATAGGAACACATTCTTAAAAGGAAAAAGCAAGTATCACCTCTCTCAATTATTCAGTTATTACTTATACTTTCTGGAATTTTCCTTAAATCCCCAGTCTTTTCCCTGAATCCCCAACCTGATTCTGAGCGTTTCTGACCTCTCTACAAGTCATCTTGCCTTGTTCCGTGTACCTCTCTCTGTGAGCGCCGATTAACATTTGACTCACTCTCCCTCATTTTCCTTCGTAGAGCTCCATCCATTGTAGACCTCAATACACACGTCCTCGAATAAATCCATATTGTGTCTATACGCTCATTGGTGGCCAGCATCCCTTTGGTCACAAGCCACGCTGCATCCAGTGCAGTGAGTAGGGATCTGGTGTGAGAGTCAAAAACTCACCACCAAGCCCACCGGCGGTTCATAGCTGTCTTACAACCACTGCAACTCCAAGCCTGTCCCAGGCCACACCTCTCCACTCAACGGTTGTTGCTTCTTACCTCGGTCCCATAAGGTAGTCTAGAAATCACTTCAGGGGCCATCCAGTACGGAGTGCCAACCAGCGATTTCCTCTTTGGCACTTCTTTAGAAACTTGAGCACAGAAACCAAAGTCAGATAACTTTATCTGGAAAGGAAAGGAGGACAACACGTTTACAATGCTGTCTGCCAGAGATACTCACATAGAAAGTATCAAGTTCACTGCAACATTATCTCATCTCACAGGCTGTGCAATTATTGGAGGCAAGGGCTGGTCACACCTTTTTATTAGGGAGGTACAATCAATTTTAATGGAAAACTTTCTCATGGATCCACCAGGGTTGGCTAACAAATGTTGAAACTCCTGCTGTCTAGGTCTTTAATAAAATTATGAAACAAACAAGAAAGCATACTTCTGAAAGGCACAAAGCGAATAAATTCACTGGAGCTCAAATCTACCCCTTTAATTTTAGGTGACATACGTTGTTTTTGTGGAAGCAAATTGCTATGATCAATGTGATTTCGGGACAAACTACTGCAGTTTGGCTTCTTCTGTATCTAACACATTTCAGTTTTATGTAATGCTTCACATAGTCAACCAGTTTTTTGTTTTTCAAATATTGCAAACCATCATTAATATATGATGCTGACTGAGCACATGGAGTATTGGCTCCCCCTCCTCTTTGTTTTCTCCTGTGCTCATGATGAATGACACTGCCAATGGAAAATCAGTGCAAGTGGAAATACGAGAACAGGGATTGGGGAGCAGCCCTCCAAAATCAGGGGCTTAAAATGGTCTGGACTCAGAGTATCCATATTTATTTTATATCATCCTAACTTTTTTTTTAAAGCTCTGAAATTTTGGCACAGCACTCCCATTCTCTTAAGAATTCACTTGAGAACATACTGTGTTGTCAGAAAGTACTCCAGATGCCCGGAATTCAGCGCATTTCATGGCCATGATGACCTGGTGTGAATTTCAGAAGGCCTTATTCCAGACTGCTGTAACACAATGATAATAGGCTATAAAAGAACACAATTCGACAATGGTTCAGAACGACTATTTCAGTTAAAAGTCCCTCATTGATATATATCAGTGGTATGTGTGGGCCTTGGCGGAGCAGTGGTATGATCCTTGCCTTCCAGCAAGAGACTCAGGTTTAAGTGCACCTTGTGTACAGCCCCCACCTGACTGACCATGGAGTCTCGCGTGTTGTGATGATGCTGAATAGGCTTCGAAGAGCTTTTAGACTTGGACAGAGTAAGAAGAAAGGCATGGATATCTATTTCCAAAAATCACCCTATAAAATTCTATGGTTCAACTAAGGCAATAATTCTGAGGATGCTGCTGGACCAGGCAGTTTTCCTTCCATTGTACACTGGAGTCACCAGGAGTTGAGTCCTGAGCCGATAACAGCAAGCAACAAACAGGTGAACAAGTCCTCTTTGAACTTCCTTTCTCAGATTTTTAAAAATCTGATCCTTCCTCTTGTGCTCACACCTTAAATACTGTTTTCTGGTGCTCAGGCCCCAACAATCACCTTTTAACATTCTCTTATCAGGTTCCCTTCTCCCTCCGATGCTTAATCCAGATCTTTCTCCTGCACTCAAGCTCAATATTTTGGACGAATCTATTTTCATATAGAAGCTGAAAGGCATTCTCAGATGAATGAATACAGAATATTCTCCACTCCAAAACTTGACCTGTGCTTATTTTTCCATAATTATCCACACAGCTA
>NW_022109491.1:35888002-35890216 GCF_000313985.2 Echinops telfairi
AAAAATTATTTATTTTATGATGCATTTCAAAGTAAGTCACAAGCATCAGAACACTTTACTCCTAATTCATCAGGGATATCATTAACTGCAGTTTAATATTTATTGAAAGTGAATATAAAATGAAATGTATCCAATGAATTGTCCACCTCTTATATTTATATTATGTTGTACATTTTGACAAGTGCATACATATATATACCTCAAACCTATAAAACGATAGGGGATATCGCCATCACTGGGGGCATATTTTAGGGTGCCATCTGTATATAAAAACAATCAAGAAAAGCCTGACTCCAGTGAGTTAACGCTGACTCATTACAACACTACAGGACAGGGTAGAACTACCCCTGTGAGTTTCTGAGGTTGTAACTCTTTAAGAAAGTAGGATGACTTGTCCTTTATTTAATGACCCTTGTATATCCACTAATACTGGAAACGAAGCTGGCCTAAAAGGAAAAGCTTGCAAGCTGGGGTAATTGAAATCAAAGTGTTGATGATTAAAAAGATTAAAAAGAAAGACATCAATAAGTGAGCAAGAAGTGAGGAAGAACAGCTTGGGGAATCCAAAACGGGAGTGACCAACATCTATACAAGACCACAGAGATTAAGCCACATAAGAATTAAGAATTGCTATTGCATTGGCATGATAAGGTCTGAGGTAACAACATTTCAGTGTTGACGTGAGGTCAGTAGTGAGGTCTTAGTCCAAATGCTCTTTAAGAAATGTGATGTATTTCAACATAGACCCAGAGGTTAAATCTTTGAAGATAATGATAATTATTAACATGCTAGATAAGTTATACAAACTCTTACTACATGCCAGCTACCATCGAAGCACTTTATATGTGTCATCTCACTTATTTAATGTAAAACAAATGAGGTATTACTGTTGTTTGTTAGGTGCCGTTAGTGACCTTATGCACAACAGAACAGAACATTGCACAGTCCTGCACCATCCTCACAATTGCTCCTATGCCTGAGCCCCTTGATGTAGCCACTGTGCCCATCCGTCTCATTGAGGACCTCCTTCTTTATCGATGCCCTTTCACTTTACTAAGCATGATGTCCTTCTTCAGGGACTGGTCTCTCCTGCTAATATGTCCAAAGTATGTAAGGTGAAATCTTGCCATCCTTGCCTCTAGGGAGCACTCTGTACATCTTTCCAGACATATTTGTTTGTCCTTTTAGTAGTCCATGGTATTTTCAATGTTTTTCACCAGACACCACAATTCAAATGCATCAATTCTTCCTTGGTCTATCTTATTCAATGTCCATGCATGTGGGGAAGCTGAAAGGCATTCTCAGATGAATGAATACAGAATATTCTCCACTCCAAAACTTGACCTGTGCTTATTTTTCCATAATTATCCACACAGCTACTTAAGCTAAATTGTAAGAATCATCCTTCACCGTTTGTCAAATGAATGCATGAAACTCGAATCATAAGAAATGAAAGTCTTTGAGAATAAAGGACAATTTTGTTGATGTTAGTTTATAAAGATCAGGATCTCAATAGAGATCTGATATGGAGGCATAATTCTATGACCCTAATATTTAATTATGAAAAACAAAGATTTATACAGGGAGTATTCCTCTGCCACTAAGTAGATTCTATAACTATTAATGTTTTGCTGTCTGGGCTTTATCACACACATCCTCCTGAGCATTCATCTAATCACTCTATTTTATTTATTCCTAAGCTCTGGAACATCTTTTTGAAAAAGTCATTTTATTGGGGGCTCATACAACTCATCAAAATCCATCCATCCATCCATTGTGTCAAGCACATTTGTACATCTGTTGCCATCGTTTTCGAAACATTTTCTTTCTACTTGAGCTTTTGGTATCAACACCTAATTTTTCCCCTCCCTCCCTCATGAACCCTTGATAATTTATAAATTATTATTTGTCCATGTCTTGCATTGTTGATGTCTCCCTTTACCCCCTTATCTTTTGTCCATCCCCCTGTGAGTGGGTTATAGGTAGGTCATTGTGATCAGTTCCCCTTTCCTCCCCCAACCTTCCCCTTACCCTGGTATGGCTACTCTCAATATTGGTTCTGAGGAGTTTATCTGTCCTGTATTCCCTGCGTTTCCAGCTCTTTTCTGTACCCGTGCATGTGCTCTGGTCTAGCCAGATTTGTAAGGTAGAATTAGGGTCATGATAGTGGGGGTGAGGAAGCATTAAAGGACCAGAGGAAAGTTATATGTTTCA
>NW_022109491.1:35890316-35891488 GCF_000313985.2 Echinops telfairi
GTCCATGGTATTTTCAATGTTTTTCACCAGACACCACAATTCAAATGCATCAATTCTTCCTTGGTCTATCTTATTCAATGTCCATGCATGTGGGGTAATTGAGTAGAATGGGTTGGAGTAGGTGCACCTTGGTCCTTAAAGTAACATCCGTGCTATTCAATACTATAAAGTGGTCTCGTGCGGCAGATTTACCGAATGCAATACATCTTTGATCTCTTGCTTGATGCTCCGTGAGCATTGATTGTGGATCCAAGCAAGACAAAATCCTTGACAACTTCACCCTTTTCTCCATTTCCCATGATGTTACCTATTGGTTCTGTTGTGAGGATTTGGGTCCTCTTTACATTGAGTTGTCATCCACACGGGAGGCTGCAATCCTTGATCTTCGTCAGCAAGTGCTCCAAGTCCTCCTCACTTTCTGCAGCAAGGTGTGTCACCTTCATTTCACAGGTTGCTGATGAGCTTTCCTACAATCCCGATATGGCATTCTTCTTCATAGAAGACAGTTTACTCAGCATATGGTTGAACAATTATGTGAGAGGATACAAGCCTGATACAAACCTTTCCTGATTTTAAACAATGCAGTATTCCCTTGTTCTGTTCTCACAACTGCCTCTTGATCCACGTACAAGTTCTGCATGAGTACAATAAAGTGTTCTGGAGTTCCCATTCTTCTCAAGGTTATCCATAGTTTATTATGGTCCACACTGTCTACATGTTGGCATAGTCAATAAAACACAAGCAAATGTCTTTCTGGAACTCTTGCTTTGAACCAAGAGCCATCTGACATCAGCAATGATATCCCTTGTTCCATGTCCTCTTCTGAATCTGGCTTGACCTTTGGGTAGTTCCCTGCCAATGTATTGCTGCAACAATTGTTGGATGATTTTCTGTATAATTTTACTTTAGCAAAATTGTACTTGCATGCAATATAAATGATATTGGTTCTATAGTTTGAGCATATTTTGGGGTCACCTTTCTGTGGAATGGGTACAAATATAGATCTCTTCCAGTCAGTTGGCTAACTAACTGCCTTCAGAATATCCTGGTTTAGCTGAGTGAGTGCTTCTAGTGTTTCACCAGCTTGTTGAACCATTTCAATTGGTATGAAAGGGTATCCCCCAAAGATAGCACACTAATGTGCAGTGAAAAAGGCCTGATTTGTGGCAGAC
>NW_022109491.1:35891654-35910129 GCF_000313985.2 Echinops telfairi
GGGGGTACTCTTCATATTCCATTAATTCCTAGAGCCTTGTTATGGCTAATGCTTTCAGTGTAGCTTGAATGTCTTCCTTCAACACCGTTGGTTCTCGTTTATATACTACTTCCTGAAATGCAGCATGTTGGCTAGTTCTTTCTGGTATAATTAATTTGGGTATTCTTTCCATCTTTTGTTAATGCTTCCTGAATTATTCAATATTTTGCCTACAGAATCTTTCAAGATTGAAATCTGAGGCTTGGATTTTTTCTGAGTTCTTTCAGTTTAGTACAGACTCAGCATGTGCTTCTCTTTTTGTTTTCTAATTCTAAGTCTGCACATTTCCCTAGAACATATAGCTTTATCTTCTCGGACTGCCTTTGACATTTGCTGTTCGGCTCTTTGACGTCATCATTTCTTCCATTTGACATCCATTTTGATTTTTTCTTTCTTTCCTGTCTTTTTGATAACCCTTTTCTTTCTTCATGAATGATTTTCTTGATGTCCTCCTACAGCTCATCAGGGCTTTCATTAGTGTTCAATGCCTCAAAATATAGTTAGTGATGAAGTTATTGGGCATAATGGCTCTTTAGTGAATAATTTAATTGTGTCAGCAAATGGTTGAAAGAGTCCGTATGGACCGGCAACATTAGGTCCTTTACGTAGTTGTATATATCCTAGTACTTTTCATTCAAGAAGTGTAAGGAAAGCTACTGCTAGGAGAATGGGAACAATTAGTGATAAGAGATTAATAATAAACATTATTAAGAAGAGGAATTGAACCTCTGGTAGCAAGTTTTGAGATGTTCTTGAAATTTAAGTAGAATAGATTCCAGGTTGTCTTTTGGACATATTTTAATTTCCTTTACCTTCAGCCTGATAATATATATGAGCAATTGATAGTCTGTTCCACAGTCAGCCCTTGGCCTGGTTTTAGCTGATGATATTGAGCCACTCCACTGACTCTTCCCACAGATGTATCATTTTGATTTCTGTGTATTCCATCTGGAGAAGTCCATGTGTACAGTATCTTTTGTGTTGTTGAAAAGAGGTATTTTCCTAAGAATAAGCCATTGGTCTTGAAAAATTCTATCAGTTGATCCCAGCTTTCTTTCTATTTTCCAACTATTGTACCTTCTGCTTTGTTTCCAACATTTGCATTCCAATTGACAACAATTAGTAATTTATCTTGATTACACATTTGATCAATTTCCAACAGATGTCCTTGGTAGAATTCTTCAATCTCTTAATCACTTAGTTTTGTGTTTGGCACCTAAATTCAAGTAATAGTTGTACTGATTGGATTTCTTTGAAGCAGACAGATACAATGCTATCGCAGACAGCACTGAATTTCAGGCTTGATTTTGATAAGGAATGCCACCCTATTCCCTTTGCTTGAGATATTCACGGCATAGTAAATCATGTGATTTTCAGTTTCGAAGTGACAAACACCAGTCCATTGCATCTCAATAAAAGCCTAAGATATTGATTTTTATGCATTCCATTTCATTTTGGATGACTTCCGATTTTCCTACACTCACACGTCTTACATTCCAAGTTCCAATCATTAGCAAATTTCTCCTTACCTTGAGTCCTGCCCCGTCAGCAAATGACATTCCTGAAGCTTCCATTCCCACGGGCTTTACATGATGCAGGTTACTATGGTTGAGTCCACTCTGAAAAATCAACTCCTCCTCAGTCACATTTTGAGTGCCCTCGGACCGGAGGGGCCCATTTCCCAGCAGGATCTCTGACAATGTTCTGCTTTTATTCATCAGGCCTTCAGTCTCTCGCAATAGTTCAATGTTATACATTCAGTTTTCAGCCGCTCTTTCCTCCGAAGTGGGAGCTGAGTTCTTCTTTGTTGTCTGTTCTTAGTCCGGAAGCTCCAGTCAAACCTGTTCACTCGGTGACCCTGCTGACATTTTAAATACCAGAGACATCGCTTCTGGCATCACAGCCACACACAAGCCACCACAGTATGACAAAGTGACAGACAAGTGGTGGAAACAAATGAGGTAGAAAATATTATCAGGGCAGGAGTACTTGGGTGGGAGAGGAAGCAGAGAGTGGCTGCCCCAGGAGTGTGGAAGGGGCAGTCAGTCATTGGATCTTGTGGGGAACCCCTGGCTTGGTGAATATCCAATGGAAAGGGGCCCCGCATCACCATACAGGTAGTACCTCAATGCCCACCTTGTGGTGACACAATACCTTGTGATCTGTTGAGCATGATCTGCACTTGGAAGTATTGATCCAGGAAGGTTCCCCCTGATATCAATCCCCATATTTAGGGTCAAAAGAACCCAATTGAGAGATCGAACTGTGTGGGACCAAAAATTGTGGGTTTTGGCTCAACGTGGAACTATGATCACATAGTGTCTGGAGTATTTGGGTCATTGGGATGATTTATGATGACAATAGTGCAGCCAACTTGTATCCAGAGCAGAGGTGATTGATAATGCTGTAACTTCTTTGTTTATATGGGATTTTTCTCTTTCTTTTTCTCTTTTTGGGGGTGTGTGTACTGTTTGTTTGCTGGTTGGCTTATGGCTGTTATTGATGCAGTTGGTTTTATAGGGTTGTGATTTTGTCATATTACAACCATAAATCTTAGATGTGGAAATCCTATGGACAAGCAAATGGAGTCTTAACTCTAGCCCCAATTCAAGAACAGTTAGTTCTGACAACATGGCCCTGCTTGGCACTCAGCTTCATGAAAGTATCACTGAAGATAAGGGTGATACGGCAAAGTGTGGTGAAGAAAGTAGATGGTGCCAATCAGAATAGTGTCTGGGGTCTTCAAGGTTTGTATTCAAACAAGCAGCCATAAAAGCAAGGAGTCAACTAAGCCCACATGGACGAAGCACACCATCCTGTGTGATCCAAAGATGACAATTGCAAAATTCAAATATGGTAAAGGAACACCCAATTTGTAGAAGGTTATGGAGGACAGTGGGAGCCCCAAGCCCATCTGCAGAGTATCTGGTCAGACTGAGCCACTGACAGATCCTCTCTAGCCACAGGCAAGGTTCTCAAGCAGCCTAACTATCAGGCAGAGATCATTATAATATGGATTATGCTGGATAAACTCGCTACTTGGCCAGCAGACCTCCATATAGACCTGACCTAAATTTGGTCTGAGTGCAAGTATCTCTTACTTGCTCTGCGACAGAAAATTATTCCCATACATTTTGAATGTTGATAGGGGTCTTTTTTTTCTTACTCATTATTTGTAGTTTTGTTGTAAAACTATAATAAAAATATTAAAATATAATATAAATATTATGTATATTATATTAAATAAAATATAAATAAAATATTATTATTACTTTATCCTTACCACCTTATTCTGATTTTGTTTTTGTTGTGTTTCCCAGATTGTGATGCACAGGAGTGGATACATAGTGATAATAACTCATACAAGGGTTCACAGAGGATGCAGGGGTGAGGGGTGGGTGGTAGGGAGGAAAAGAGGATTTCAGGAATGAAAAATGAAGGTGGAAGCGGGGAGGGGACACTACAACTGATTGTGATTGTACAACTCATTTTAAAGATGATTTAGTATTGGGGTGGGTGTTCACTATTGAACTGTATGATATGCAAACTAAGACATAGACTGATTGATTCAGTTGCCTAAAACATAGAGGAGAAATAATCTTGCTAATAAATTCTATGCCTATAACTTTAAGATAAGAAATATTAGCAATCTGAATAATTTAAAGAACTGAACATATCAGCATTTAGATATTGGCAGTTATTTATTTCAACATCTCTAGTGTGAGTTTCTCTTTCCAGATATTAAAAAACAAACAAACCAAACAAACCCCTGGCATACTAATAATTATCTCCTTGACAATAAGTAAGACGAGAAGTTGAAACTCAACATTTGGAAAGTAGGCGTGTTCTTCTGTTGTAGGAGTATAAGTGCTTTTGCTGGATTTTTACTCATCCAAGCACATAAAAGAGACAATTTTCTAAAAGAACATAATTGCATATAACATTTGCCCAAATAAATCTGCAAATAGATAATGAGAACTCAAGTAATGAGTATAATATAGCACTGGAGGCAGATCTTAAAAGTGAATCACATAGACTCTTAGCTAAGCCTTCTTTTTGGTAGAATTGTATAACTTAGCTGTTCAGGAATCCAGCTTTGCTTCCCGAATGTGGTCAGGCTAGGAGAACTGTAGCTAGTTCATTGTCTGTCCCTAAAAGGAGAAGAGTGTTACACAGGAACCAGACAAGGAATTGAGTTGAAGGATGTCATTTAAATTTTAGATCCTACTCCGCTAGGATGTGTCATAGGCAGTAGTCAGGGGCCTCACAATACAATAGGAGTAGGGCCCAAAAGAATATATTCATGGGATACCAGAGCTTAATGTCCTTCGGTATGTGGAAATCGTTGTTGCATATACTCTAACATAGGCTTTTGTCTGTGCCAGGGTTTTAGCTGAGGCAAAAGATTAATGTTTTTATGCCTGATTTCTGTGTGATTCCCATAAAGGCACTGGTATTCAAAGTATGTGGTATAAGCATCACCTGGGAACTGGAAATAATGTGGGTATTGGGGTCTCGGCCCTGCCTAAATGAATCAGAATGTCTTATTCAATATCTGCGTAAAATATTTTTGTTAGCACAATTTTATATATCAATATAGCCCTGGTGGCAGGGTGGGTTTAGTGTTGGGCTGCTATTCACAAAATAACTCGTCCAAATCTACCAGTGTTAAGGGAGAAAGATTAGGCTGTTTGCTTTCTAAAAGATTTACAGTCTCCAAAATTCAATATAGAGTGACTTTGAGTTGAAAATAACTTATTGGCAGTTTTTTTTAACGCGTGTGTGATATATACACGTAACATATTTTGCGTGTGATAATATTATAACAGTAACATTTTCCATTTTTACTTTGAAAGTTTATAATTCAGTGGCTTTAATGACATTCACAATGTTGTGCAGTCTTCACCACTATCACAGAAATGTTTTCACCACCCCAAACAAGAAACTTCATCCTCACTCATTTAGCAACAACTTCCCATCAGGCCCCATTTCCTCGCCCCCGGTAACCACTCATCTAATTAGATCTTTATGCATTGCCTATGTTAGATACTTCATATACATGAAATCATGGAATATGTGTCTGAAGACACAACAGAGTCACCCATGTCATAGCTTGCACCAAGATTTCATTTCTCTTAATGGCTGCATAAGGTTCTATTTATGTGTATATTAAATTTTGTTTATTCATTGATCTGGTGAATAATGGTGTACAGCATCTGCCGGAGTCCCTGCTTTCAATTTTGGGGGTTTATCCTTGGAGTGGAATTACTGAATCATAGGATAATGTTATGCGTAATTTTTTGAGCACACACCAAACTGTTTTCCATAGCAGCGGCATGTTGAAGAGACTACTCAAATGACACTATTACATTCCCACCAACAATTTATGATGATTCCAGTTTCTCCACATTTTGGTCAACACTAATTATTGTCTATTTAAAAAAATTTTATAATAGCCAATCTTTTGTGTGTAGTAGTATCTCAGTGTGGTCTTGATTGGCATTTTCCTAGTGATTAACATTATTAATCTTTTCATGTGCCTATTGGATATTTGAATATATTTTTTGGAAGAATTATTTACCCATTTATTTGATTGGGCCTTCAGCTCTCTGTTGTTATGCTGTAGGAGTTCTTTGTATATTTTGGATATTAAAGCCTTATGACACATGATTTCCAAGTATTTCCAAAACAACAAGGTTTGCTTATGCACATCCATGCTAATGCTCTTTAATGCTAAAGCTTTTTATTTTACTAAAGTCCACTTTATCCATTTTTACTACGGTTGCTTGGGCATTTATTGTCATATCTAAAAATCCATTACCAAAATATAAGGTGGTGAAGATGTACCTCTATATTTTTCTAAGAGTTTGATGGCTTCCCTCTTATACGTAGGTCACTGATCCATTTTTATTTATTTTTCATATGTGGGCACCAACCTCATTCTTCTTCATGTAGGAATGTAGTTGTCACACTACCATTTGTTGAAGAGACTACTCAAAGTCCTTGGAATGAACTTGACAATCTTGTCAAAAGTCAATTGACCATAGATATATGGATACTTTTAAACTCTCAGTTCTATTCCATTTGCTTATATGCCTCCCCTTATACAGTACCACCCTAATTTGATTATTGTAGCTTTGACATACCACCACTTGTCTGTCAGTTTGTCATACGGTCGTGGCTGTGTGTTGCTGAGCTGCTGGAAGATATGCTACCCGTATTTCAAATACCAGTAAGGTCATCCAAGGTCGACAGGCTTCAATGGAATTTTCAAACTAAACCGAAATTAAGAAGAAGGATACAGTATCTGCTTCTAAGGGGCTAGCCACTGAAAAGCCTTATGAATAACTGTAAGACGGTCATGTACAGTGCCCAAAGATGAGTCTCAGCTGGGAAGGCACTCAAAGCGCCCTTGAGGAAACCTTCTCCAGGCAGAGTGGGTCATAAGGACATGGATTGAACCAAGGGTTCAGGACCTTTATTTGCTGAAGGGGCATGGTTCAAAAGGAGAAGACACCATTGCAAACATCCACTAAGAATCAGAATGTGGAATTACAAAGTATGAATCTAGGAAAATTGGAGGTTGTCAAAATCTAACTGGAACAAATTAAGATCGATATGTTAGGTATTGGTGAGCTGAAATGGAGAGTTATTGGCCATCTTGAATGAGAGTCATTTGGCCTACTATGATGAAAATGATAAATTCAAGAGCAATGGTGTCACAATCACAAAGACCACTCCAAGACCTATCTGGAAGTAATATCTATATGCATACAAGGAATTGGAGTTAATACAACTATTATTCAAATGTACACACCATCAACAAATGTTAGTGATGACAAAATTGAGGCAGTCTACCAACTTCTTCAGCCTGTAATTGATCACACTTGCAATCAGGATGCATTGATAATTACTGGTAATTGGAATGGGAAAGATAGAAACAAAGCGGGGGTGGGAACAGTAGCTGGAAAATAGAACCTTGGAGATAGAAATGAAGCTGAAGATTGCACGATGGCATTTGGTAAGACCAACACCTGCTTAACTGCAAATCTCTTTGTTCAACAATACAAACACCGGCTATGCACGTGGACTTTGCCAGAATCAAATCGAAGTGGATCTGCCGGGGCAGGTGATGGAGAAGCTCTCTATCGGCAGCAAAATGAACCAAGGGCTGGCTGTAGAACAGACCATCAATTGCTCATATGTAAGTTTAGGTTGAACTTAAAGGAAATTAAACAAGTCCATAGATTGGACACATTGAACACCAATGACACAACACCCTCAGAGCTGTGGGATGGAATGCAGATGATCACACGGGAAAGAGAAAAGATTCATGTGGATGTCAGAAGGGATTCTGCAAACTTTTCTTGTTGGCAGAGCGGCTGAAGCAATTATGAAGTACAGCAGCTGAACTAAAAATTTCAAAGAGCAGTTCAAGAACTCAAAATATGATAATAAAACGTGCACAGACCTGGAATTAGAAATCCCAAAGGGAAGGACACAGTATATATCAAACTGAAAAAACTCAAGCCTCAAGTCGCAATAATGAAAGGTTCTGAGTAAAATATTGAACTGTGAAGGAAGCATCAAAAGATAATGGAAGAAGTGTCTCCACAGAATGGGGCGTGCACATGCAGACCCCACCATGGTGCACCAAACCTCACGGGCAGTGTTACTATGTGGAACAATGCATGAAGAGTGGCCTACAGGATCGGCCCCAATCAGAGCCAACCTGACCCCCTCCCTAGAAGGGGTGCTACAGAGGACAAGACTAGACCTACAGGTTGGGGAGAGGGGCTGGCATGCCACGCCCACACAGAAGCAAACCAAGAAGGGAAAGGAGAGAGGGACAGCATATCGGCACACCAAGCCGGGGGAAGACAGTTACTCGAGGGTGAGTTACCAAACAGGCTACCATTGTGGACAGCTATTTAATTTAATCCTGCGGAGGAGGACTGGGAGTCTGGGTAGAACACTTGCTTCATAGTAATTGTATCCAAGGTTGAGAGAACTGGGGCATTTATACACCAACTCCCATCACTTTCTGGTGTGTTACTTCTGAGATAGGGGAAGACAAGAATTTCTAGCTTGGAAGAACACATTCCAATGGCCAGAGAACATCCTCAGGAAAAGGGATGCCTTGGAGCAAATCCGAAGGAAGCGGAGGTCACGAGCACTGTCGTCACCCAAGGATAGAGGTGGGCACCACCACCAGCTCTCATCCATCAAGCACAATGTGGCCAGTCTAATTTTTAAATAAGTCTGGAAATTTATGTACAATCTCCCATTATAAACACGTGGGAATGAGGAAAAACCACGAAAGTCTCACAACTTTTGTCTGAAGGCTGAATTTGGCCCATAGACCACTTGCATGACCTTTTCCAATATTAGGCTTAATAGCTTATGGGTTTGGATTCCATTCCACTCAATCATATGGTTCAAAATCAGTAACTTTTCATCCTAGGAGTCCATAAATATCCTTTTTCAAAAGCAATATCAACCATCAATCACAAGGGCAGAGGAAATGTCTTCAGATTATAAAACATCTACCTTATTCACTTCTGAGAGCTTTACACAAATGTATTCATTTCATTCTTGCATCTACTCTGTGAAATCTACTCTTTCAACCCCCAAACATCACATCCTCCTGGTTAACACAGATGAGTGAGTGGTTCATAGACAGTTAATTCTTTATGCTGTGGGCAATTAGTGAACAATCTATTTTTCGTTAATAGTAACCAATTTACGTTGTGGTCATTTAAGAGGTCAGAAAGAATTTATCCTCTTCAATCTGAACCTATTCACTATCATTTTTAGTCCCCACCCCCAACCCCCGGGTGTATGAAATAATTATCAATTCGCAGGAGATCACAAAGAAATGTACAGGCAAAGACTGCACACCCTTGGTCATAAAAATGCATGTACCTTGTTTTCTTGGGACACTCTTGCAAACCAGCCACCATGTGAGAGAGTCCAGGTCAGATGGGGAGGTCACACTGTAGTGGTTTCCATTGATACTCTGAGCTTCCAGCCAACAGTCAGGACTAGCTTCCTGACATGTGAGGCTGTCTCCTAGATGACTCCAATTCTAGCTCTCGTCCAACCCCAAGTCAAAGCAAAGCTGCTGGGCTGAGCCCACCCTGTCAGAGCCACGTGAGAGCGTGGAAAAATGACGCATGCTGTTGTAAGATGTTAAGCTTTGTGGTAGTTTGCTATCTGGAAAAAAATCAGTCCAAAACTTTCTGCACTGTTGAACACCACACTCTAATTGGTTCATATAAAAACAATGCTCTCGCCTTTTCTCAGAGCAGCCACATCCCATTTCTGCTTGCTTTCTGTTCAAAACACGCTCTTTGATCTGTGCAAACTAAGGAAGCCCAATGGAGTCAATGCGGCGTGCTGTTCTGAATGTGGCCATGCAAACTCCAGCCAATGTGGTCAAGAGACACGGGATCCCCTCCACAGGCTCTTCCCTCTGTCTGCAACACTCTTTCCCTAGAGCCTCAGCTGACCCACTTCCTCACAGGTTTCTAAAATGTTGCCAAAGAGAAGGTCTCTATCCAATCTCTATCCGGTAGAGGGCTTTCCCCCATTGCTCTCCATCTTTGTTCACCAAATGTGTGGTGAAGGAGATCTTTACTCTCATCACTTCATTTGTCTATCTACTATTACACCCCATTGTCTTTCAAGCAACCCAGATGAACCTAGTGATGTTGCTTTGCATATACTTAGGAGCTAGAAGAAGGAGGCCTTCAACTGAATGAATGAGCAAACCAGTAAGACTAGAAAGCACTAGAAAGCTCACCTGCCCCTGTGAGCTCTTTGCTGGGTGTGTGGACGTGCAGGAGATGTTCAAGACATTTGTCCTGCCCTGGAGAGTGACAAGGGAATGATTCATAGTCTCTTGGACAATGTGGGGAGGGGAGCTCTTCCAGGCAGCTGATGAAACAATGAATTACCTAGTTTGATTTTGACATCTGACGTGCTCAGATGTCTGTGCTATCAATGTCCAGGAACAGGGATGAGAGCCTGATTCTAAATTGTCCTTCTTTGCTTTCCCTGTGCGTGCTAGTTCTGAGAGTCCATTTGTGGGGGCGGTTTAATGCTTTGCACATTGTGTTCTGAGGTGGGAGATATGCCAACGTGCTTCCAGACGGAGTCAGGCCAGGTAAGGATGGCTGCATTTTCTCTATAGCTCTCCTGATCTACAGGAGATTACATAAGGAAATGCCCACCTATTCTTCCCTTCCCTGTCTTCACCTTCTTGTGCAATGTGACTTTGCAGTTTCTTCCATCAAGAGTTAAGTCTATTTCTCTATTCTTTGTATATGGACTTGGCCATGGGACATTAAGCCAAACACCAAACTCACTGCCATTGAGTCAATTCTGACTCATAGGGAACCCTATTGGACAGGGTAGAAGTGCCCCGTGTGGGTCTCCAACACCGTAACACTTAACGTGAGTAGAAAGCCTCAGCCTTCTCCTATGGAGTGGCTGGGGGTTTCAAAGTGTTAGCAGCCAAGGCTTCGGAAGCAGCATAGAACCCGATGGCGGGAAACTGCTCCCACGCTGGGGTCTGTCTCTCCTGCTGTTTTGGAGAACCTTATCGTAGCCACCATGTGAACAAACCAGGGGTGCTCTGCTGAGGAACTGCTGGGTGGTACAAACAACTAATGTGCTCAGCTGTTAACCCAAAGGTTGGAGCCAGGCTGAATGTACCCAGAGACCTCTTATAAGAGAGACCTGGATCTTTTCTGAAACAAACAAGTCCTGGAAAGTGTTCTGGAGCAGTGTGACTCTGACTCACAGGGGGTGGGCATGGGAGGGAATTAACGCAATGGCAAATCGGTAGGCTGCTGGGAGATGACTGGCACATGGTCCGGCTCCTTCTGTTCCCCCGCCGAGAGTGAGCGAGTCAGCAGACAAATGAGGAAGGCCATCAGCTGCAGGCTGGCCAGAAATGCACGGGTGAGCCCAGCTGATAACACACATGAGTGCTTCCAGCTGAGGTCAGTCCATCTGACAACGCATGGACACTTGAGCAATAAATGGTTGCCATTTTAAATCCGTAAAGGTTGAAGTGGTTGGTTTTGTGGCTAAAGTGGATGGATACTACATCATGTTTAAAAGAATCGGTGAGCTTAAGGGCAAAATGCAGACATTTATGGATATCTATTAAGCCTAATCCTCAACATTTCAAATCAAATCTACATAGGCATGGACATATGGGAAAATAAGAAATGGGATGATCAGAGACCTGTATTAGATCCTTTATGCTTTTCTGAGCTTATAAAATGTTCTGCAATACAGTGAACCCTCGCCACTTCGCGCTGAGGCTTCACTCTATCGTGGTTTTTGCGTAACAGCGCATGCTCTGTCATTACTGCCACTGATTGGCTCATACTGTACACGCTTGATGCTAATAAATGATAATTGTAACGTCCAAAATGTTTTACTGTATTTTCCCTTTTTCGTTTAATAAATTGGGTAATACGAGTGTAATGGTGACTAAAGGATGTTTTTTCATGTCCTCTATGCTCTAACTACGAAAATATTTGATTTACAAATAAGGAATCCTACTTCGCGGAATTTCATTTATCACGGTAGGGTCTAGAACCGATTAACCGCGATAAACGAGGGTTCACTGTAATATTTTCAGTCTTTTTAAAACAAAAAAGAAAAAGCAAACTACATAGGTATTTTCAACTGGTCTCTGCTCATCCCCAGATAGTTGCTGGTAGGACATGAATGAACATGTCTGTGTAGCTGCAGTTGCTGGGCCTTAAAAGAGGGTGATGTCAGAAGGGATGGCTGGCTTCCTGCAGTCCAGGGCCGGTGCATGTGCTTGGAGCTGGGGGAGGTCTCAAGGGCCACAGTGGTGAAAATCTAAGTTCATCAAGTCCTCCATCCAACTAAGCCTCCTTTAGAATACCAAAGCATGATGCCTTTGGCTTTTGTAACGCATGTGTTCTGTTCCCTGATTAACTGCGGAGCTGTGGTAGTATTCTGAGTATCCGGTAGAGTTGAGCCTGGAGATACTAGTGTATGGATATCATTCTTCCTTCTAGATCCACACTTTTCCCTTTTCAATTCCCTGGAGGGCCAACCTGTGTGGATTGCACTGATGGCTTTCAATTGGTGCCTGCCACTGGGGAGCCCCATAAGGAAGTTGGAAAGGAGCAAAAGCGCAGGTCCACCGTGGCCTTCCTCTCACAATCAAAGCACTGTGCAGACAGCCATTTCTATTTCTAGACTGTAGTAACCACCATGTTTCCCCAAAAGTATGACATCCCTTGAAAATAAGACCTACTTACAGTTTTGCCTCTCGCTGAAATATAAGGCATCCCCTGAAAATAAGACCTCCCCGATAATAAGGCCCCCGAAGCTACCGTAACTCTGGACCATAGTGGTGGGCGCTGCCGCACAGCTCACTGTTGGCCGCAGCCCAGCTAAAGCAGACAGGAAGTGTGAGGTCTCTTTTAATCAGAGAGCCCACGCCGCTGCCAGGACAAACTGTCCGCCTGCTGCTCCCTCTGCCCTGATGGAGTCTGGCTGACTCACAATTAGTGAGTTGCATGGGGCAGGAGTTGGGTACATTGTGTGGACACACAGGGGTGACTGAGGTAGGGGGGAAATGTCTGATAAAGGGGTGGGGGGATGTCTGGTGAAGGTGTCCACTGGCACAGGGGTCGGGGGAGGGTGATCACTGAAAATGACACAGGAGAATTAGAAGGGGTTATAAAATGGTAATCCCCCCTCTGATTCTCCTGTGTCATTTTTTTTAACCCCTAGACACGAGTGCAAAAAGAAAAAGCTACTCCATGGAGTACAAGAGAGGAATCATGGAAGACTCTTGGAGCCAAAATCTAACTGCTTTCTGCAAAGAGAAAATGTTGAGTATCCGATTGGTCTGAAAATGGTGAGCAGAATATGGTAACCTCATTGAACAAGTGGACAAGGGAAATGCTCAAAAGTGCAAATGTGGATCAGGTTGGCAACCATTATTTTCTGATCTGTGAATGGGTTGTTGACAGGAGAGCAAAGGCTTTGGTTGTGAACAGGGCTCAGATTCAAGAATTTGCCCTTGCAATGGCACCACAGTTTGACATAGCCCCCGAAGACTCCAAAGCATCACAACACTGGCTGGATAATTTCCTTCAGCGAAGTGAACTGTCTTCAGGAAGATCCACAACATTGTTTAGGCTGGAAGATGTTCAAGTTATTAAGTGAGCACTTGCATTCAAGTCCTTTATTGATGATGCTGACTATTTCTAAGGGCAAGAAGGAAAAGATTGAATGTGTTTTGGGCATTTTTATTCTTGAAACTGAAAAAGCCTGGGCCACACAAGCAGTTATAAGGAAGTGGGTCAATTTAATGCTGCTGCTTGTTATGCGAGGGAGCCAAAGAGGTCTGCTAGTCTGGGATGCAGCCAGCACTCACCGCGCTAAAGACATGAAGACATTTCTTCACGAAAGAAAAGTAGATCAAATAATGATTCCCGCAGGAATGATGGCCTATCTCCAGACTCTTGATATTGCAATAAACAAGCCATTCAAGAACTATTTGCACATGGAAATTAATGACTACACTGAAAATAGAGTGGAGAGAAATCAGCGTGGAAACTTTGTGAAACCTAAACTGCAAGAGGTTGTGACTTGGGTGAAGAATTCATGGGAGAATATCACTGACAGTTGCATTGCAAATGCACTACGAGCAGGCTACCTTGACAAGAAGTACTCATTTAAGGACACTGCTATTCTTGATACTGTAGAATTCACAGTTTGTCTGGTTATGCTGGTTTGTGATGACAACTACTACCATACCATATACAGGTAATACATTTCCTTTTTTTTCGTTCAACAATAAATGTGTACCATATTCTTCTTCATGGAAAAATAAGACATCCCCTGAAAATAAGACCTAGTGCATCTTTGGGAGCAAAAATTTATATGACACTGTCTTCTTTTCGGGGAAACAGGGTACTAACCTCACCGCTTCAGGTAAGGACCCTACGAGTAAAGGACTACATGAATCCTTTGCATCATTCCTTAGGATTTTCCTACATGTGTCTATACCTTTATAAATTGCCCATGAATAAAACTCTTCTCAAATTACCATGCGGAATTTGTCATCTGTTTTCTCCAGAGACTGAGAAATACTGCAGCACAATAATCAGGTGGACACAGCCCTAAAACAGCCAGTTCCTTTCTCCCCCAACAGAAATAGGAATGTGGCAGAGAAGAAAAGAAGTTTCCATTACTTCCTACCTCATTGTTAACGCACAATATTATGTATTAAATTCAGGTCACAGGTATTTCTGACTAACAGGATGACACAGAGCATGATAATTTCCTTTTACCAAGGCTCTCGGAAAGTCAGTGGCTGACTTGTGACTAAGAAAACAGTATTATGAGAAATTGTTCTTAGGAGGATTATGCCCACAATGGATGAAGTGATTGGAAGGGTGCAACCTGCTAGTCTTACCCGGCCATCACTGGTCAGGAGGATGGAATCACTCTTGATGTCCCTGTGGATCACTCCTTGGTTGTGAAGGTAGGAGAGGGCTCTCAGCACGGACAGACAGACAGTAGCTATCTGTTCTTCATTCATCCTGGAAAGGAAACGACATGTAAGAAGCAAGGAGAGTTTTAACAGGATCTCTGAAATGATCAAGAAAGGCTGATCCCTTGAGTGCTGAAGAACCAGCCCAAGCTCTTCAGTTCATGAATGGAAAATCTGTAGGCAAGGAAAAGTAAGTCTGCGGGATCCGAGATTTGGAGCATAACATCGTCAGTGCCAACACCACCAACACCATCCTTGACACTGACCCTGAAAGAGGCCAAAAATAAGTCAAAGGAAAGAAAGCCCTTTCACTGGTTTGGGGTCATTAATACCAATGACTTCTGCGGCTCTTACAGAAACTTCTCTGGGCATCCAAGAATCTCAGGGTCCTCCAGAGAGTGCACACTGAAGATGTGAGCTGAGGTGCTCGGGGTGGCTGCCGGGTGACCTAGAGTAAGGGCTTTCGTTTCTTCAGGTCTCATCTTGGAACCAGAACAACCACAGTCCTCTTCAAGGTTGGATTCAGACAGATGGTACTTGGATGGCTAACCTACTCCCTTCTGCGACCTCTCTCTACCTTCCATAAGTTCCCCCTTTTCCTTTTTCAGGAGATGGACATTTTTGTTGTTCTGGGTCCTTCTTGTGGGCAGGAGTTACTGTGAACTTGGAGCTACTGGAAACGAAGGAGTCCCTCTGTGGTAGAAATGGTTACTGTGCTGGGCTGCTAACTAGAAGCTCAGAGATGCAAGTCCACCCTCAAAGGCACCTGGAAGAAAATTCTGACAACCTACTTCCAACAACTCAGCCACTGGAAACTCCCTGGAAGGACTATTGGTTTAACTGCAGAGTTGCTTCAAAAGAAAGGCCTGCTTTCCAACCCTCAGAGCCAGGATAGCCCTATAGAGCACAGTCCTACTCTGTACATGGAGTTTCCATGAATCAGAATCATGCTTAGTTAAGTTAGTGATGCATCCTATTGGTTTTATGTCTGAAAAACCCTGACAGAGAACTTGAAACACACCAATATGCAAGCAAAAGAAGTTGGCAGGAGCAACAAAGTGTATAATTGACCAGAGCCCAAACTTAAGGACTCCCTTGGAAAAATGCAGTCATCACAGGTAAAGCTGAGTTCATCCATACTAGGAAACGCATGAACTTGAATGTGTGTTTTAGCTTCATTGACATCCGCCAACTCTGCCTGGTTTCACATTGGGATTCAAAAGAAAAACCCAAGGAGATGGTCAATTAGGAGAACATAAAGGTATACAATTGATGAGCTTAATAAGGCACACACTTTTCTTCAAAGTGGGTGGCTACACAGCTAAGAATCAGTCACATTCGAAGGCAGATAAGAAGAAATGTTTTACTAGAGATTGGAAATTGCAACTCCTGAGTTTTCTGTTTTCCGGCTGGTGTGATGGACGTTTTCCCATCTGCTAAAGACATATCCTTCAGTGGCTCACTTACAGTAGCTGCCACAGGAGCAAGCACAGCCCCACCACCATCATAAATCTAACTCGTGTCCTTGGAGCCCAGAGGCCTTGAATTATTTGAAAACAGCATCAAAATGCTTTCAATGGTCAACAATAACAGCACTTAATTGCCTCTGCGTCTCAATCAGTTTCGGCAAAATCACCTTTGAGTTGTCACGCGATGGTTTTGAACTCTGCTGCGTCAAATGGAGAATAACTTCATGGTTTTCCATTTCTTCAGGCAGGAAAGCTGGTATGGGAGACTGTCAACTCTTTTCTGGGGTCAACCCCAAATTCAAATCCTGGCTCTGTGAACATGGTCAAATGTGTGATCTTTCTTGAGCAAGAGAACATCATCTGTGAGTTGTAGTCACTTAGTTACAGAGATGGGGAAGATCACCTGAGACAAAGCAGGAAGACTGACTGGCCTGCTTGCCCCTTCCCTCTCCCTCCTGGGACCCAATTTCTTGGAAATCAAATACAATGCTGTTTAACAAGGTGCTAGGTTATTGCTCAAACGTCAGTAGACTTATAAACAGCCGGCTGTCTAACTAAATAGTGGACTTCCTTTTGGTGGGTTTGGGTTAAATATGTAGTGTGGTGGCACAGTGGTTACAGCACTGGACTGCCAACAAAACGGTCAGCGGTTAACTAGCTGCTCCCAGAGAGAAACATGCAGCAGTTTGCTTCCCTAATGGTTTATAGACATGGAGACTATGGGGTCAGTTCTACTCTGTCTTGTAGAGTCCTGTGAGTTAGAACTTACTCATTGGCAGTGGGTTGGGTTTGCTTTTTCAGGGCTGGGGTGGGACCCAAGATTTTACACTTCCACTCAGCTCCCAGGCGATGTGGCTACTGCTGGTCTTCAGACAACACTCTGAACAGCAAGATGTTCAATGTTTTATAAAGCAATCCATTTTAGCATGAGTTATTTTACAGAAACTTACCATAGTTAGGGAGCCCCAATGTACTTAGTCTAATTTATACCTTTGCTTCTTTGAGTCCCACCCAAGTCTCTCTGGGAGTTTTTTTTTTTTTAATTTTATAACTTTTTACATTGCTTAGAGGCTAACAGGGTGCAGATGTCTCCTGGAAGGGCCTGAGAACATGGAGGCTCTCCTTTTATTTGCCTAACTGTTAGGGACCAGAATTTAATTCTGTATTTCAGGTGACACCATCGCTCACTCAATAAAGCACTGATTGAACCATCAGTTTAGGGAGCTCAAAGTTCAGATTGTGTTCCTTGGCAAACCTTTTCTTCTTGTTCTCTAGAGCTTCCCTGCTTTTAAGGGAGAAAATTAGTTGACAAAAGTTGGTAGAAGAAAGTTGGAAAATACAATGGGTTACAGAGGTTCTCCCTTAGTCGACGCCCTCAGACACACAATCAGAATGAAGGAAGGACCCTGAGAGTCCCGCACAGCCATCTGCAGCTCGCCAAGGCAGGAAAAAGCCCCTACCGTGGGCATATTTTGTTAAATTGCTTTAGATGTAAAACATTTATCTTATTCTTAGATCAAATGAAGACGATCTTACATGCTATTTTGGTGAGGCTGGGAGAGGTGAGGTGGGAGCATCTTGTGTGTACCCCGAAGGAACCTGCCAGCTGAGATGCTGGCAATCAAATTGCAGGATCTTCACCATGTGGCTTTGTTTGTGGATCGTCTTCTACAGACTTAGCTGTGAGGGATTGTGGAGGGGGAACAGTCTGTTCTATCCCTCCAAAGCTCTCTAATACTTTTCTTGTAGCTTTGCTTTGTAAAAATCTGTTGTTGCTCACTGGGACCCACATATAATTAAGGGGCCGTGAACACCCAGTGTCTTCATGACAACCCTCTCTTAACAAATTGCATGCTATTTATTTCTTTACGTATTTTAGTTATTTTAAAAACCTTTATTTCTATTTTTTAATCCATAATTTATTGGGAGCTCTTACAAATGTCAAAACATTCCATAATTTCCACCTACAATTCTGTTATTCTCTCCCCTCGAGTGGAGTTATACAGTCATCATTGCTATAAGATCCCCCCTGTCTTTCCATATCCTCAGGGAATCATTGCTCCCATTGCTGTTTCTGTAGGGTCATTCATCCTGGCATTCCTGCATTGAACGATCTTATGTAGGTCTAACATATTGATGAGGTGAAACATAAGCCTTAATACTAAGGGGAGGAAATATTAAATAACCAGAGGATAGTTATGGGTTTCATCAGTGCTATACCACAGCCGGAATTCCTCATCCCTCCCATGTGGCCCCTCTGTGAGGCCTGTCCAATTGTCTTGCAGGTGGGTTTTGGGTCTCCACTTAGTCCATTTAGTCCTTGACATCCATTTGATTGCTTGCTTTTTAAACTTCTGATATCTATTCCCATCAACATCTCCTGATCACACAGGCTGGTGTGGTT
>NW_022109491.1:35911088-35913326 GCF_000313985.2 Echinops telfairi
ATAAAAGTTTCCCAAACTGGTAATGCTGTTTTATTTGTCTGTGTGTTTAGCATCTTCTTTCTTCAAGTGTGGTTCACAAACCAGCAGTATTGGCATCCCCTTGGAGCTGGTTAGAAATTCAGACTTTCAGGATCCCCCAACCCTGCCCCAAAGTGAGTCACAAATTGCGTTTTATAAGATCCACAGGTGGTTAACATAAATACTAACATTTGAGGACTATCTTCCTCTGCCTACATTGCCAATGTAGACTCACGGCAACCCCACAGGACAGGGAGACTGCTCCCATTACTTCCCGATACTGTAACACTTAATGGGAGTAGAAAGTCTAGTTTTTCTCCTGAGGAGCAGCTAGTGGTTTCAAACTGCTGACCTTGCATTAGCAGCCCAATGAATAACCAATAATTTCTCAAAAACCCCATCTCAGATGTCATCTTTTATGGGAGATCTATCCTGACTCTCTTGACAGAGACACTCATATTTCTCTATGCTATTTATCTGTGTCTTTTGATCCCCTCCCCCACCACCCCTGGTAGTAAATGCATTTATTTCTTGTCTGTGATCTTGGTGAGCTAAGGCATTTGAGTTTTATTCAGCTTGTGATCTGTATATTCCCAGCATGGCACATAGAAAGTGTTTAGCACATGTTCTAGAGAGGCAATGTGCTGGTTATTTGTTTACAAGACTCTATTAAAACATAACTGAAGAATGTTTTCTTCTACAAACTTTGACCCACCACCTAGCCTTTCTTCGCCAGAGACACTTGGGGGTAACCGCACATGGCACTGGCACGCAGCTCACCAGAACAAAACTCAGCTTTAGAAATCCTCGATGGTGTTGCCACACCGGCCTAGACATCTGCAGACAGGACAGGGAATTCCACTGTTTATGACAGAAGCTTCATTTCCCATGGCGGCTAGAATTAATCAGTATGAATGAACTTCTGGAGGGTGGAGGCGATGTGAATGGAGTGAATGAAACCTACATGGATGCTATTAAAGCAGGTACTTCAGGGATCAGTAGAGAAGGGTGGTCATGTCCCATGACTCCAGAGTGCTCATAATTTACGAGGAGTTCATTGAGATTGCCAGTAGAGCCTCACTCAGGCTGAAAATGAAAACCAAAACCAAACCCACTGTCATCGGACCAATTCTGACTCATAGTAACCCAAAGGGCAGAACAACTGTCCTCTGGGGGTCCCAAGGCCCTGACAGAAGCAGATGATCACACACCCTTCTCTGTGGGGCAGCTGGGGTGCTCCAAGTGCTGACCTTCAGATTAGCAGCCAAGGATGTAACCACTGGGCCACCAGGGCCTTCTTGTCCGAAAATCACAAATATTTGAAAAGACACTTACCTGGTATGAGTAACTATGTCTGTCAAGGCACCACCCTCCAAGAATTCCATGACTACCCAGAGTTCATCGCTGACAAGATAGCTGTTGTACATGTCAACCACATTGTCGTGGTGGTAATCCCGCATGATGACCACCTGGACAAAAAGGGGAAGATGGTTTTTGATTTGTGAAGGTGACACTCGGCATTCTTCGTTCTGTTTGTGGCCACGCTTGCATTGTGAACACGCTTGATTGGTAAGTACTGATTGTAGAGAATTTATTTAGTAAGCTAACGTAGACCCCCCAAAATGGTACCAAGGGTGACTACTGTAAATGAAAGGAATCAAGTCGGTGCAGTCAGGGGGAATGAGGTGGGTTCACCAGACAGTGAAGAAGGAGAGACAAAAGGTGTGGGGGTGGGGTGGGGGTGGCGGGCAGTCAGAATCATGTAAAGCTTTACATTTGCAAAAGGTGGTTCAGTTTGCTGCGAAGAGGGGATATGATCAGGTACCCCAGAGGGTCTTCCCCAGAATGGACTGCCCATACTTATTGCTGGTTACCCTGGCAAAGTATCTGCCACCATATGGCAAGTATCCTATAAGGGATTGAATGGTGTAAACTATGGTTAGGGGCAAGACCACACAGGGCCCACTTCCCCTTTCCTTGAGAGAAGGTCTGAGTGGAGACAGAGAGGCTGGGGACAAAGAAGACCCCTGGAAGGTAAATAAATGTGATGTAGGCATAAAACCACCACCCATCTGTCAGCTTGTTGTACCGTGGCGGCGTGGGGGGGTGCTACAGGGGGGGAAGCTGTGCCACAGGCATTTCACATAACAGCAGGGTCACCCACGGGCCACAGGTTTCCGTGGACCTTCCAGGCTGACAGAGTAGAACATAAGGCCTTGC
>NW_022109491.1:35913856-35915841 GCF_000313985.2 Echinops telfairi
CATGCATGGTAGAAAATGAAAGGGGTCCAGTGTTCGTGGGTTGCCTTCGGAATTAGGAGACATGGCTTGTCGAACTTTGGCTACTGATTTGAGAGCTTACAGATTTCCAGCTCTCCAATGCACCGAAGACCATTTCTCTCAAGAATTTAGGAAAGGGCGATCACTCCCCAACGCTTTGGGTTTCCGGGACATGATTACTCAGGTTTTCCCCGGTCCACATGCACATGTGATTTTATCTCTCTCTCAATTTAGACAGAGAGTACAGGAATGAGCCAAACAGAGCACTGACCTCGTTAAAAAGCAGTTCGCGTCTTTGCTGCTTTCGGAGGTCCATTTTCTTCACAGCCACTTGCTTCCCTGTGTGTTTCTCTGTGGCGATGCACACAATGCCCGTCGACCCTTCCCCAATTTTGATAAAGTTGTCCAAGTATTCCCTGGGGTCTCCTGGGCTCACCACTAGCTGCAAGGCAGCCCGGAACTGTTCGTGGGACACCCGGGAGGGCTGCTGGTCTGAAGAAGAGCTCCAGCGGGGTGGGGGGTAGGTGCTGGATGAGAGACTTAGAGAGCTCAGGTAAGAAGCGGTGGAGATGTACTGCGAACTGGCCTGCAGCGAAGGCTGGTGGTACAGAGTGGCTTGGTGGTACCCAGACGGGGACTGGTGGCTGCTTGGAGAGTAGCCCATTTTGCTTTGACTTTGAGGTAGTTTGGCGGGGCCCCTGGGATAGGTGTCAGACCCGGACAGCGGAGGGCTGAAGACCAGCTGCGCTCGGTCGTAATCCACCTGTGAAGACAGACAGGCTGGATGTGAATGTGAAGCACCTCATTGGCAGTGAGTCAACCCACAGCTGAGCTGAGTGTCCCTGACCCTGGGAGATCTTACCTGGTGAGGGCCCCGAACCCCCTCTGCTATTCCTATTTCCTGGCCCTTCTCACCTCCCCATCCAGCCTCCGCCTGCTTTCTCCCCCTTTCCCTCTTCAGTCTCCAGGAGCAGAGTGGGACCTGAGTTCGGGTGCAAGTCACGGAGGTTGTTGAGCACGATAGTTTTCATTTATTCACAAAGAGTCCCTAACACTCTCGGAAAAAGCAAAAAAACAAACCAACACACACCACGCAACCTAATTACCTTAGTTGGTCCAAGGACCCGTTTCTCAACCATTTAATGACTTTTATTCTGTTGCTGTTTGTACTTCAAGAGAATTATAAGGTCTAGAATTCTTAAATGTCTGTTTTGTTTTGTTGTTTTTAGAAAACGACTTTAATGTATTATTTGCCTGTCTTCTGCTGCTGAGGGTCAGCCTCTGTGTTAAAGGTCCATTGCTATCACCTGCACATGCAATTAAGTGCCTTTCCAGGAGAAGTCGGTATTCCACTCATTCAGCGCACAAATACTTCTCGCATCCCTAGCGCGTGAGGCCGGGGAGCGGTTGGATTTTAGACTGAAGCCGCTTGCAGGGTTTCTCGGGTGGAGGGCCACAGGAGCAAAGACCTCAGGGTCCCGAGGGAGGAGCCTTGGGAGCACTGGGAGGAAGGGCGCGGCAGGAAGAAGGACCAGCAGCGAGAGGTCTTGAGCAGAGCGTGTGCTTGTGAGGCTGAAGAGCTCGTGGCCTGAGCAGAGCGGGGCGAGCCACGACCCATCTAGAAAGACGTAATGTCCCAGAGGTCCAAAAGAACCCGATCCTGCAGAGATCTCTTTCGCCAACTAGACTTGAGCGTTTTGAGCAGCAGAGTTGCCTGCCTGGCGTCTGCTTTAAAGGACTGCTCATCTGCTGTTTGAGAAGGACTCCAGGCCGGCAAGCGAGAAGCACAGACGCCGGTTAGGAGGCTCCTAGCACAGAACCAGCTGAGCGAAGATGGTGGCTTGGTCAGTGATGGCAACAGCTGACATCAGCAAACACGATCCGATGATCTGATTCAATGGCTAGTTTTGCACTAGAGCTGGAAGGCTGGGCTGACAGATTGTGCTGCAGAGTTTCACTAAATGTAA
>NW_022109491.1:35917405-35919113 GCF_000313985.2 Echinops telfairi
CAGTTCTACCTTACAAATCCAGCTAGATCAGAGCAGGTACATTGGTACAGATAAGATTCCTGGGCATAAGACAGGGGAGAAACAGGAACTGACTACAATGAGGCATAATCACCACCGTCTCCCCAGGAGCACAAATAACAATTACAGGGGTTAAGGGAGACAGTTAAGGTGTACGGTATGAAAATAATAATTTATAATTTATCTGGGGTCCATGAGGGTGGGAAGGTAGGGAAGTGAGGGAAAAAAAGAGGAAATGATACCAAGGGCTCAAACAGAAAGAAAATATTTTGAAAATGATGAAGGCACCGTATGTACAAATATGCTTGATACAATTGATGTATGGATTGTTATAAGAGCTGTAATAGCCCCCAATAAAATTATTTATTTATTTATTTAAAACATATATAGCATCTAGGGTCTTAAAGACATGAAGTCAAACAAGCGGCCATCTAGCAGGGAACCAAAAAAAGCCCATGTGGAAGCAGCATGCCAACTTGTGTGATCATGAAGTATCAACAGTTAAAGGTATCAGAAGTTAAAAGAAAAACAAACTATCAGAAGTTTGGTTAGTGGTAAACAACCAAACTGATGTCAAGGAACATAGGCAAGGTGGAGACCCAAAGCCCACTGGAAGACAATTGGACAGTCCCTCACAGAAGTGCTGATATGTCCAGGGTGCAGTATAATATATAGCACTGATCCTCCAGTTCTGTAAGTGGTCCTCCTCCCACTCTTACGGCCCTAGTTTTACCTCAATAACCTTGCTAGTCCTATGTACATGACTGGGTATAACCAAGACCTTTTGATGTGTGAAATTCAAGATAGATTATCCCCTCAGAAACAGTAATGGAAATACTGGCTTCCTGAGGAAAGAGGAATAGAGGGGGGCAAGGGGGCACAGATGGCTATGAAGACTGTATAACCCCACTCAAAAGGAACAAACACCAGAATGTAAGGAGAATGGATACATGGGATGGTGTAAGTTAAGGCAAAAATATATATATTAATTTAGAATATATTGAGGGCTCGGGGTGGGGGGTGGTGGTAGGGAGGGGGAGAGGGGAGAAAGTAGAGCTGATATCAAGGAGTTCACGAAAAGAAAATGTATCAATGATGAGGGCCACAGTTGTACAGTTAGGCTTGACCTAATGGAACTATGGATTGCAATAATAACTGTAAGAGCTCCTAATGAAAAGGTTTTGTTCTTTTAAAAAGAATGGATTGAAAGAGAAAATAAATTATAAGATGTTAAATTTTAACCTAAAAGAAAAAAGAATGACAATCAGGTATCTGCAGTCAATGTGGGCTGAGATTCAAGGATGACATTCCCGCTCCGAGCAGCCAGAGCACAGAGAGGCCCATAGGGCTGGCCTCACCATGAGACACGATATCCCCTTCCTGACCCACAGCACTACAGGGGTGGGGCCAGCACCAGAGACACAGTGTGGGAATTGTGCCCAGTCTGATCCCCCCTTCCCCACTCCGCCCCAAACACACACCAGGGGATAATACCAAGGGAGCGCAGGAGAGCAGCAAAGGGAGCAAAGCAACAAAGTCCCTGAGGAATTCTGAAAATAGACTTCAGACTCAGTGGGAAGGGCTTGACATTGCATCAGGCCTGATCAGAAAAGATTCATAAGGGTCAGCAGACAGACCTGGAACTAATCATAAGCTATTTTTGTTTTATTTTCTCTTGAAAAAAAAAAAG
>NW_022109491.1:35920589-35936807 GCF_000313985.2 Echinops telfairi
AAAAATGTGGGCTGAGAGTAGGGGAGTTATAAATAAGATGAGAATGCTGGGATCCAGCATAGGGTTTGCTGATGGATATGATAGGATTTGCTGATGGATCGAATGAAAAGCCTGAAAGAAAGGCATCAAACACAGCTTCCAAGGTTTGGGCTGAAGGAATATGCTGTATTGAGACAAGCAGAGCACAGTGGCAGGAACAGGCTGTGGAGTGTGCTAACTGGCCTCCAAGGGGGCTTCCCATGACCCCTGTCTCCCAGCGTAAGGACCGCCCGTGTTGTATCAGGGCTGACGGGTGTGATCAGAGATTACACCAGAGGTGCAGGGAAGAGCCTCAGAAGCCAGGTCAAGGAGGGCTTGGTGATTGCATGGCTGGCTCTCTCAGCTTCTTCTCTGGATTCCCTGGCAGCTATGCCAGGAGGACACTCAACCATCCCTCTGGATTCACACGGCTAGACATTGAAGCCTCCTGCCGACAGCCTGCTCCCAGTCTCAATGGTGCGACTGAACATTGTCGGCCTCTTCTGTCATAGTCGTTCGTATAAGGTGAGTGCAATCAGGCAAGGGAGTTAAATGTCAAGTGCTTCAGCTTCAAGCTTCAGGTGACTGTAACTCCGACTGACATCATTTTTTAATTAAGAAACTGTTTTATTGGGGGCTTTTAGATAGATTATAGATGACAGTGCTGTGGGATGAACATGCCGCCATGGCACCCACAGCTTCCACACCAGCCACCAGGGCCCAGGATAACCACTAAGCCAGCATCCTGTCCTCGTTGTAGGTTTCATAACGGTCATATTTAGAGTTGAATTCTGATACTGTGTGTCTTTAGTCAAACCACTTAGCCTCTCTGAGCCTCAGTTTCTTCATCGGCACGATGGGGAAACCAGTTTCCTTCCTTTGCAGAACATTTGTGAGAGGTCACTAATGGCAGCCTGGACCAGTGTTTCAAAGAATCAGCTCTGACGTGAAAACCTTGACTGCCATGTGTAAGCTGTGGGCAAGGGGGCTAAGCTGCCTGTGCTTCAGTTTCCTCATCTAGAAAATGCTCATGAAAGTAACACTCCCATAGGACTGCCTTTATATGCAAGAAACTGAACAGGGGCCAAGTGATCAACAGTAGGTATTTCACTATTACATCATCATAAATTATGTACCAATAAAAATTAATTTATGCCAGGAACATCAAGAAAGTAAACTGCACTACAATATTAATAACATTGGCTAGCATTTATTGAAGCCATACAATGTGCTGGTGGTAAATCTATTTCTGTCTATAAATACTCGACACAAGCAGGAAAGCTGTTTTGTTTTTAAGATACTATATTGAGCATTATTTATTAATGAAAATGCTGTACTGAAAATCAACCTGAATCTTTTTCTCCTGATTTCCTGTAGTTAAGCTATACGAACCCAAATCACTGCCGTTGGGTTGATGCCAACTCATAGTGATTGCACAGGACAGGGTAGAACTGCCCCTTGTGAGCTTGTGAGACTGTTAGTTCACTCTTTTCTTCTTTTTTTTTTTTTAAGGTATCAGCTAACTTTATTCACAGGCAATGGGGACTCCACGCAAGTTTTAAAAATCACTTTTTTTAACTTCAAGCTTTTTGTGCATTATAAAAAACTGAAAAAGCAAGAGCAAAAAGCAAAGAACACAAAAGGCATCCAGAATCATTTTGATGATTTCATGCCGTTTGACATCTTTCTATACCCTACGTATGTATATAAATGACTGAGCATACAATTTTAGGTGGTTGAGGCCACACAGTATGGATTCATACATTTTTTTCCTCACACCATGAACTCTTTATGGGATTAGAAAACCTCATCTTTTTCCCATGGAGCGGCTGGTGGTTTCAAACTGCTGGCCTTGCATTGGTAACCACTACGCCACAGGGCTCCTTTTATTTAGGCTAGACACAAGAAAAACAGGTGCGTGCACACGTGTGTGTGTGTGTGTGTGTGTGTGTGTGTAGGAAGACAAATATTCAAGCCAGCTTGTCCACCAAGTCAGACCATTGGATTCTTCCTTGGTTCAAGATCAGCCCAGTCCAGGCCACTGCGCAGTCAGGGCTGAGTAGCAGGATCTGTGACTTGCCTGCTTCCAAGTGTGTCCTGGGCGCCCTCCCTGCCAAGGTGAGCCCTCATCTCCCTGCATCTTTCTGGAGGATTAGCTCGTGGCTTTCAGTGCAGCTGAATTCATTTCTCAGGAGTATTGATAGCTGATCTCTGAAGATAGATTAAACATTCAAAAGCCACATCCTGTAGGACTTTCAAAGGCTGCTTCACACCACAGGCGCTACTTTTCTTCCTGATCGCCTGTCGGCAGCATGATCAGGGTCCACGCTCGCCACCCGCACGTGGCTGTGAGGATGTCTGTCTGTTTGCACAAAAGGACGCTTGCCAGTTCAAGATGGAGTGCGGACTTGTTCGCTGGGAGAGATGCATTTGAAAGGAGGTCTGTGAGACAAACGAGCACTATTGTCTCTCACGGTTGCGGGTAGAAAGCTGAGACTTCTAAAAAAGCCAAGTATGAAGAACAACCTCGGTGACAGGAACCATTTTTCATCATAAGCCTGAGGTGTATTTGGCAATGGGAAATGGACTGCTTGCCTAAGGTGACACACCTTTCCCATGACATCCACTGGATCAAGGAGGGGAGGGTGGGCAAGTCTGCACCCTGACCCTCTGTTGGATTTTGGTGACCGGACTGCTGAGTTCCTGACAAGATATATCACTGGCCCACATATTTTCAGGACACCTCATCCTTAGTCACTTTCAGATCAACCAGTAATCAATCTACCCTATTTTATAGGTAAGAAACCAGAACCTCTCCCAAGAATTCAAGGCAAATGGCTCCATCTTCCCAAGATAATCAGACCAACCAATACCTCTGCTTGGCTTGGCCCTTCCTGCCTAGTGGGAGTGTCTCTAGAGAGCCCAGCTGTTCAACACACTGGGACCACAGGCCAGCTTATTTGCCTGCCTTGACAGTCCTTTCAGTAGAGGGCATCTCCTTGGTTTTTAAAAAACAAAGCTAGGGCACTATCTCCTTCCTAAAATAGGTGGACATTTTACTGGGAGCCAATGTAGGGTCCCTTCCACTAAGGGACTGCTCCATTCAAGATCTAATCTTGTGAGAATAATCACATAATCATAATGGAAACAGTCATGTCTGACATGTGTGGAAGGCTTGCTATGTGCCCCAGCCTCATCTAGGTACCTCAGGTACATTATTTACCTTAAAACAAATTTCTCAGTGAGACAGGACTCTGTCTCATTTTCCAGGAAAGGAAGTGCAGCAGGTTTAAATAGATCACGCAAAGGTCCCAAAGAAGTGGAGCTGGGATTCAGATCTAGGGAATATCTTTGTAGAATCTGGACCCTTCATGCATTCACAGAGATGCTGCGACAAGAAGGTGGTTAGGCCAGTGGCAGGCTCAGTGTGCAGTAATAACTAAAGGGATAAAGTCTGGGTAGGGTGTTTCATTTGGGGACCAGATGTCTGAACAGCCTGGAGCAAAATGCAAAAATCAGGCCAGACAATGATGGATGACAATGCCTGAAGCAGAGGGATAGAAGAAAAATTGAGGTATTAAATTGTGCGTACACACACACACACACACACACACACACACACACACCTCTTGGCTTAGCTAAATCAACTCAAAGTTACTAGAAAAGAGTAATCATTGCAGAAAAGTACGTTCATTATTTATGCACGTAATTCATTCTTTCCTTTTTGCTTCCATCAAAGCAGACCTTGGTCACATGACTGTGAGCTCAAGCTTACTGTGGGGGTGGTGGACTCGCTCTCTCACTCGGCTCTCAAACATTGCTGATTATTTCATCCTCCCTCTCTAAATTCTCTTTCCCATTATGTCCTCTTCTGGGAAGTCAGTGGAACATAAATGATGGATTTGTCTATGCGGACTATTTATCACACACGTACGTGTACACACACACTCTCTCTCTCTCTCTCTCTCTCATGCCTGGGAGGAGTGAGTGACTTTCAAAGGAGTAAGGTTAAACATGTGCAACCTGATTTACAAATATAGTCTACAGAAAAAAATAAAGGATCAAGTTCGGAGCCCATATGAGTTGATGAATTTTACGAGGTGGAAGAGACTTGATGACAGTGGGTTTGGGGTTTATGCAGTGGGCCTAGGTTTGGTTCCCAGCCAGCGCACTTCAAGGCTTTCATTGAAGGCTGGGATGCTGCTACAATGTCGTACAGGTTTCAACAGAGTACCCAGACTGAAGACAATCTAGGAAAAGAAAGGCCTGGCAATCGGCTCCTGACAATTAGTCAGTGAAACCCCATGGCTCACAGCAGCTTTCTTACCAATGGGCTCGAGGACAGCTAACAGGAGCAGACACCGAAGAGGGAAGTGGCTGCCCATTTGGGGAGGAAGTAGCAGCTGAAAACCTTATGCATAGCCTCCAAATATTGTCAGTTACCGAAGGCCTAAACTATGGGATAGAACATTGTCAGAACTAGTGCCAGCGGATGGGCCTCTTGTGACCCAGGAGAAGATGCTTCCTTGGAGCGGAGTTGTGGCATGAGTGGAGTGGTGACCGTGGGAATGGAGCCTTCAGGAGTGACATGTGCTGACGGGGCAGGGCTCAAGGTGAGGAGAACCAGCTGCAAAGATCTGCTAATGATCGAACTTGGACTGTACGAAGTATGAATCTAGGAAAACTGAAAGCCGTCAAAAATGAAATGGAATGCATAGAGATTTACATCTTAGGCATTACTGAGCTGAAAAGAACTGGTATTGGTTATTTTGAATCAAAAAAATCAGATAATTTACTATGCTGGGAATAATATAATCAAGAGAAATAGTATGGCATTCCCTGTAAAAAAAGATACTTCAAAATCAAGTATGAAATAGAGTCCCATCTGTGATAGGTTTATATCTACCTGCCTTCAAGAAATTCCAATCAATACAATTATTACTCAAATTTATGCACTAACCACAAAAGCTAGTGGTGACGAGACTGAAGATTCAACCAAGGACTTCAGTTGGAAATTGATCAAAGCAATCAAGATGAATTGCTAATTGTTAGCAATTGGAATGTAAAAGTTGGAAACAAAGAGGAAGGAATGGTAATTGGAAAATATAAACTTGATGTTAGAAATGAAGCTGGAGATTGCACAACAGAATTTTGCAGGACCAATGAGTTTCTCATAGTAAATACCTTTTTTCAACAACACAAAGATGGCTATCCACATGGACTTCCTCAGCTGGAATACACAGAAATCAAAATGACAACATCCGCGGGAAGGGATGAATGAAAAGCTCAATATGAGAAGGTAAACCAGGTCAGGTGCTGATTGTGAAGGTCAGGTGCTGATTGTGAAGCAGACCATCAATTGCTCCCATGTAAGTGCACTTTGATGCTGAAGAAAATTAAAACAAGTCTACTAGCATCAGAATATAACATTGATTAAATTCTACCTGAATTTTGAGAACATCTCAAGAGCATATCTCTTTCACTGAACACTAATGACAGAAAAACTGTGGGATGACATCAAGACCATAATTAATGAAGAAAGTAAAATGTCACTTAAAAGACAGGAAAGAAAGATCAAAGCGAATGTCAGACATGACTGAAACTTGCTCTTAAAGGTCGAGTAGCTAAGGCAAATGGAAGAAAGGAAGAAGTTAAAGAGCTGGATAGAAAACTTCGAAGGGCAGCTCAAGAATGCAAAGTAAAATACTATAATGACATTTCTAGTGTTAGAAAACCAAAAGGGGAAGAACACCCACAGAATATCTTAAACTGAAAGGACTCAGGGAAAAATTCAAGCCTCAAGTTGCAATCTTAAAAAATTTTATAGGCAAAATATTGAATGATGCAGGAATCATAAAAAGAAGATATTAAGAATACAAGGGTTACCATACCAAAAAGAACTGGTCAACATGCCATTATTTCAGGAGGTAGCATGTGAGTAAGAACCAATGGTGCTGAAAGAAAAAGTTATAGCTACACTGAGGGCATTTATCGAAAACACGCGCCAGGAATTGATGGAATCACAACTGAATGTTCAACAAGCTGACGAAGCACTTGAAGCGCTCACTCATCTGTGCTAGGAAATTTGAAAGACAGCTTCTTAGCCAACTGACTGGAAGAGAGCCACATGTATACCCATTCCAATGAAAGATAACCCAACAACATGCTCAAACTATAGAACAATATCATCGATATCACATGCATGTAAACTTTTTTCTGAAGATCCTCCAACAAATGGTTGCAGCAGTACATTGACAGGGAGCTACCAGAGGTTCAGGCCAGATTCAGAAGAGGACATGGAGCAAGGCGGAAAGTGGTGAATATCAGAAAGATATTTACGTGAGTTCTATTTGAATGCCAGGACATCCAACTGTGTGGATCATAACAGACTACGGAGAGCCTCGAGAAGATGGGAATTTAAGAACACTTGAATTGTGCTCACGTGAAACTTGTACGTGGACCAAGAGGCAGTTGTAGACAGAACAAGGAAATACCCCACGGTTTAAAGTCAGGAAAGGTGTGCATAGGGGTTGCATCTTCTCACCAGACTTAACTATTCTGTACGCTGAGTAAATAACCAGAGAAACGGACTTATATGAAGAAGAACGCACCATCAGATTGGAGGAAGGCTCATTAACAACTTGTGATGTGCAGATGGCACACGCTTGCTGGCTGGAAGTGAGGAGGACTTGAAGACCTTGCCGATGAAGATCAAGGACGGCAGCCTTCAGGGTGGATTCTGACTCCATGTAAAGAAGACTCAGACCTCACAACTGGACCAATAGGAAACATGAAGATAAATGGAGAAAAGGCTGGAGTTGTCAAGAATTTTCCTCTTCCTTGGATCCACAATCAATGCTCATGGAAGCGGCAGTCAAGAGATAAAAAGACAAGTTACATTGGGTATATCTGCACAATAACTCTTTAGGGTATTGAAGAGCAAGGGTGTTACCTTGAGGACTCAGGGGTACCCAAGTCATGTTCTTTTTCTGTTACATCATATGCATGTGAATGAAAGTTGGACATTGAATACATAAGACTGAAGAATAATTGATGCATTTTAACTGTGCTGATGAAGAATACTGAATATATCATGGACAGCTAGAAGGACAAACAAATATGTCTTGAAAGAAGTACAGCCACTGTGCTCTTTAGAGGCAAGGATGACATGGCTTCCTCTTACATGCTGTGGATATATTGTCCAAGAGGAGACCAGTTCTGGGAGAAGGACATCATGCTTGGTAAAGAGGAGGGGCAGCAAAAAAGAATAAGGCTCTCAACGAGATGGATTGACCCAGTGGCTGCCCCAATGGGCTCAGGTATAGGACCAATTGTGAGAATGGTACAGGACCAGGCCATATTTTTTTCTGTTGGTTGCTATGGGTTGGAGCTGACCTGGTGGTACCTCTCAACAACAGCATCTTATGATTGCATGTGAGCAGTACTGAATCTAATCAGGTTGTGAAGCCATAATGCAGGGAGGACTGGGCCAGTACAAGACCCAGATCTTTAGTAAGTGAGCCGGCATTGCTCTCATTGTCCATACGTCCAACCATCCCAAAAGATCTGTTTTCTATTCTTACTGATCTTATTGTCCAGGGCACAGGGGAGAGTGGGATGAGGGATGGAAAGATGCAGCACGAGACAAAACAATAGTAATTAAAAAAAAATACCACCAAGGCTTCTTCCCCTTCTCTCTGAACAAACAAAACCAAACAAGAATCCACTGCCATCAAGCTGACCCTGCCTCATAGAGACCCTGCCTAGGTAGCTGACACTGTAGATTTTGCTGGGAGCAGACAGTGCCGTCCTTCTCTTGCAAAGGGGCTAGGAGGTTTGAACCCCCAGCCCTACAGCAGTCCAATGCTCACTCAACAGTACCGCAAGGGTACTCTTCGGAATAAATGTTCCTAGGACTTTTTGAGCAAGGAATTTCCTAGAAGCAAGAAGACCAGATCTGTGATTTTGTAAATTATTCTGCAGCCTGCCAGACATCTTCGTGGGAGTGGTGTGAGGGCACTCGTTGTCACCGAAAGCCAGGACGATGTGAAAAGGATTTCTTTCTATTGGCATCTTTGTAGACTAGCGGGGAAAATGGATGCATCTTGTTCCCTTTTGAAAGGGTTAATCACATATACTTATTTTTTTTGGAGGGGGGCCTTTCTGACACTGTTTAGCACACTGGATAACTTAATTCCTACAGAAATGTGTTTCCTCCACCATCGTGTCTCTATTCAAATCCAGTCAAAATTAAGAACAATAATATAAAAGGTTGTATCATCCGGGAATAAATTGCCCCAGTTAACAACAATTCAGCTAGGCTACCCCCTCTACAATGCGAGCAGCCTCGCCAAGGATAGGGTCAGATACAGGCTTGTGATGTATCAAAATTATAAATAATTATAGCAATGAATTCATTTAATCAATCAATTTCACCAGGGGTGTGCTGGGGTGCACAGGGCATAAAACTCCACAAAGCTATCAATTGCTACGATTACAGCTGGCTGTCAGCCAGGATTCCCCTGATCCATGTTAGTTAAATGCACATTAATCTGAATTTGGCAGAGTAATCAAGGACCTAACTGAACTGTGAAATTGAATTCTGCAGTAGAACATCATTGGGCCATTTTATGCCAAGGCTGGGAAGAAAGGCTTTGGGGGAAGGGTGGGGGAGGTGGCAAAAGGAAAGGAGATGGGGAAAAAAGACATCCTGCAGCATCTCTTTGTCACCGTGGCCTCAGCACTGGTGAAAGGGAGGCCATGACCAGAGCTGCTGGAGCAGGGTGGGAGAGAGAGTGTAAGTCTGGCCACAGGGCAGGGAATTCAGAAGGCTGGCTTCCTGAAGGATGGAGAGCCTCTCTTGCCATGTCCTGAAGAATTCCAGGGAGGTGGGGGGTGGGGGTGGGAGGAGGCAGCTGGTTCCATGTTCAGATGTGATGCTTCAATACACCTTTTCAGAGCACAATAAAGCAAAGCGAACCCTCATCTCCAAGACAAAAAAGCCTGACTGGGTGCTGCTTGCTCGACATAAATCAAAACTCATTGCTGTCTAGTCAATTCTGACCCACAGCAGCCACCCAGCGCAGAGCAGAACCGCCCCACAGGCTTCCCCAGGCTGTAATCTTGAGGGAAGTGGTCTGTCCTATCTTTCTCCCAGAGAGCCCCTGCTGGGTTTGCAACGCTGGCCTTCCAGTTAGTCAATGAAGGCTCAACCCCCGTGCTTCTTACATCAATCAAATGCAGGATAAAGCAGAGTCATCAGCCTCAATATTCGAGCAAGGAAATCCAAATCAAAAAGCCAACTGCCACGGAGTCTTTTCTGACGCACAGTTACTTTTTAGGACAGAGGAGAACCATCCCCTAGGGTTTCTGGGGCTGCAAATCTTTATAGGAGGAGACCGCCTCCTCCTGCTCCCACAGAAGATTGGAACTGCCGATCTTGTAGTTAGCGGATCAACTTTGAGCCAGAAAAGGGCATCTTAAAGTGTCCTGATTTAACTCAAAGGTCTTTGGTAAAAAGAAACAACTGCTTGTACGACTTTTGGAAAGAATCACTCATCCTCTTTCTCTGCAGGGTAATTTGGAGTATTGTCATTAAGAGAAGGAGTCTGAGTGGTGCAGATGGCTAATGCCCTCTGTGGCTCACTACAAGGTTGGCGGTTTGAGTCTACTCCAGAGGTACCTTCAAAGAATGACCTGTTGCTCAGCTTCGCCCGATATTCACCAGTGAAACCATCTAATGCGCAGTCCTAATGACACATGTGAGGTCATCATGAGTTAAAATCAACTCATGGGCAACTGAGTCTTAATCAGATATGTTACCCTTCTAGTTGTGTGCTGCAAAACCAAGGCTCTCTGCTACAGGCAGGAAAAGACCACCATGGGGATGCTACTCCCCACTTGCCCTCAGGTGTGTGTGTGTGTGTGTGTGTGTGTGTGTGTGTGTGTGTGATGGACAGCCTCGCGTGCACCTCTGGACTTGCGTTTCTAACCTCTGCTGCTCTGCAGACATGGTGGCTGTGCTCTGAGCACCAACCTGTCTCTTGGAGCCTAGGACAGTAGGGAACTTGTATCTCTACATCCTGATCAACACAGGAGCTAGGGCCCCTGCCGGAAGCAAAACTTGGCTTTGTCATGGTTGCTCTCTTTGGAATTATTTATTTGCATTTCCAAAATGGAGTGGCCCTGTTTCATAGCCCATTGTGTTCACCCTGGACAAATGCAATGCAAACCCACATTGACTTTCAGTAAAGGAAGTGAGCATGCGTTACAGCTACCACTGTGCTGTATCATGAGACTTCCCAGGGGGAACCTAAAGAATCAGGGTGTCTCCTAGAGGTGCTGAACATCAGATGCTTACTGGGTCTCCAAGCTACGTGCATAGAACACCTTTCCCCAGACGATGTGGCATTTTGCAAGGGCATCAGAACAACTCTGACATTGGATTCCTGTTTACAGAGGTCAGGTCTTAAACCTTATGACTCTGCTAGCTTGGAGAGTCATGTACTTCTCCGCCTTACAAAATACATGGCGGAGGCACTCAGGATGAATTTGGACAAGCAGCTCCTGACCTTGACAAATAGGCACAGCCTAGTTCTGTCAAGAAATATATGTATCTATGATCAGCAGGTTCAAGCACGCTGGTATTTCAGGCGCTTTCCCCACCATTAGATTGCTCTATTCAATTAACTCCCTGCAGTTCCTATTTGAAACTGGAAAACCACACCATCTATTCAAGATCAGTGTGACAAAGCAGATCACTCTGACCCGAAACTCAGATCACTGCCCTTAGCCACACAGAGGACCACCTCAGGGGACTAGTGTGCTTTCTCAGAATACTGTTCAGATGCTTGAGGGTCTTGGAAAGAGCCAGAAGGAGGCTGGATAGTTCGTATTCATTTTGTTTTTAATTTGATAATAGGAAAACAGACTCTAACAACCCAAACGCAATTTACTGGAAATACAAGAAGACCCCCTGGAAGAAGTGTGAATTCGCATGCAAAGGACGTGAGGCTGTATTTCATCACTTCTTCAGGTGTTTTATGAGTCTTCGCCAACATCCTTTTAGGAGATTATTTAAAGGAAAAAAATAGTAAAGACAATAAACCCTTTGTGAGAGTAAGTGCTTCTCACTTTCTCTCCCCGTCTCTCTCTCTCTGACTGGAAGGCTTTTGGTGCCATCCAATGGGATGTCGCCATCTTCTCATCCCATAATACATCAGGGCCCCATGGGACCTCTGAGAGGGCCCTGTTAGGGTCCTCAGCAGATAGGGCGCTGCTGCTTTGATCCTGGAGCAGTGGCTGAACTGAGGCATGGTAAGTACCACAAGGAATACAAGTCACCGGGCTCTTCACACAGGAGGATGGAACACGCCTGCTTCAAGGGCCTTTTTTTCCTTATCTTTCCCAGGGAAAGCAAAGTCAGAGTGAGCCAGTGAAAATTAATTGCAGGGTGACCCCAGATGGGAGGTCTGGGGCAGGGGCTATCTATTTCTTATACCACCCTCTTCTCTTCCAAAAATCCCTCACGAGGCTGTCTGTCGTCTCCTAGGCTGCGGGTTTGGCCACTTTCACTCCCCTGTGCAGTGGAAAGGTGGTTGGTAAAGTGGTAGCCTTGCCTGGAGATGGTTTGTGATGGTGGTTCTTACTTCACTGCGGCTAAAAGGTCTCTCCCTCTTATGATGGAAGGCCTCAGAATTTCTTTTCCATTCGAGAGAGCAGAGTGAGGACTGAGATGGCAAGGCTGGTGGCCACGGGGAGCCAGTCAGTCACTCAGGCTTTGCATGACCTGTAGGAAAAGTGAAACGGCTGGCCTTGCCTTGCCTGCTGTGGCCACATCTCCGAAGTGAGGCTAGCCCCCTTACAGGCTGCTGAGAAGGGTTGTGGCAGCAAGGCCCGGGAGGACTTGCTCTAGCATTGTGACTAGGTTACCGAGATGGAACATTACCCGGAATGGCATTCTCAGAGATGGGAGATGTGTTCCAATCAGAACGATTCCTGGGAAGCAGAGCCAGTCCTTGCTGAGCACTTGCTAGGCACTAAGTCCTGTCTGTTCATTACTTTCATAGAATTTTTGTGGCGAAAGTGGGTATTGAAACATCCTATTTTGCAGATAGGGAACTGAGGCACTGACAAGATCACACAGCTATAATCAGCGCATGACCCCGAGGAGTAAGAATGTAGAACTTGTACTTTCAAGAGCCTTCTGTAAAGTCCTGTAAGAGGATCACTGAATGAAGGGCAGAGATGAGCTTCAGAAATCTCAACTCTTCACTTGATCGTGGGGAAAGGTTGAGGAGTGAGTGGTTAACACTTCATGATAGCCTATGACTTGGGCCCGTTAGTCGTAGTCCGAGTGATGCGAAGGAACTTCTCCTTGTCCTGCCCTGAAGACCTCCCAAGGAGGTGCACCCAAACCTCCTTGTCCACTCATTGCCCTTCCCTGGGCTGGTGGGGACTGCCTGACGAATGTATGTGTAAACCAAAATGTCGCCCAGCCATCTTTCGTCTACTGCAGTGGGAATGCCCTGAAACCCATGGGCTTTGGAGTTAGATGAATTGGCTTTTGAATTCCAACTCAGTGGTTTGCATACCCTTGGGAGAGTCAATAAAGATTTAACGTCTTCCAGCCTTAACTTCCTCACTGAGAAAACAAAGATGCTCTTAAATCCCTTTCAAATTTCTGAGAGGACTAAATCGGGTAACGCTGGCAAAACGCTTGCCACAGAGCCTGGCATATAGTGACACTTGGCACCACTTCACAGCCCTAGTGGTCTCCAGACTGAGGGCCTTGTTCTTTGAAGTTGGTAACTTATAACCCTATGAGGCAGGACTGTCTTCACGCTCATTTTAGAGATAAGCAAGTGGAGCCCCAGAGGAGCTAAGAACATCCAGCTAATGTCAATGGCAGGACCGAACCCAGGTAGACCATCTCCAGCCCCCACAGGCTCATCTATCACAAAGGACTTGGTAATGGTAGCTATAGACATGTGGTTCTCAATGGGGGGGGCATTTTGCCCCCTCCCCCAGGGAATAGATGGCACTGTCTGCAGACAACTGCGGAGGGGAGCTGCTGGTATTTATTGGGGAGAGGCCAGGATGCTGCCACATAACTAACAATGTACAGGGTGACTCCTATGAGAAAGAATTAACCAGCCCAAGCATTCAATAGTGTCAGTAGTATGAAACCCTGATGTGGGCAAGACGAGGTGGTACAACCCAAGGGCAATGCATTGCTTGCATGAGACGTGTTGGATGTCCGGTGCCCGTGCAAGCTCTCCCTGAACCATACAGAACGAAACAGGGTAACATGTGGGGAGGCACTTGGGTCAGAGGAAGGGGTTCAACCCAGAGCCTGACAGATTGAGAGTTGGACCCCCATTATGCTCTGCACTCACTAAACAGGTAGCTGCGAGTCTGTCAAAAGCCCAGATCGCTGGTCTATATAAGCTGAGGGGTAAGGATTTCTGCCCACAGCACTGCGAGGCTCCAACAAGGCAGGGCACATTTCAGGTACAATGTGAGTGAATAATATACTAGTGGGAATTTGATTACGGGGGGTGGGGGGTGGGGCTTCTCAATGGTTGGAACCCAGTGGAGGACTGGATGTGTTCAGCCCTAACCAAGATCCAGGAGGCGGCAGCTGTCTGGACCCTGGGGCGTCCTCCATTAGTAAAATCCAATACATGCTGACGATTTCTCTAGCTGGTTTCCCTCCCCGTAAGGAAGAAGGCCTGTCTGCATCGAAGGGTGACAAGCATTCATTCCCTCACCACAGCTAGCAGATTTTCAGTTCTGTCATGGGGAAGATGCTTCATGTTTGCTTTTTTTTTTTTGGCAAAACAAACCAACAATAACAACAATAAAAAAATGCCACATTTAAAAGCAGGGAGATGGATGCCACTATCTGTAGATTTCATAATATCCTCAATTCCTATCACTCTAATATTGGAGGATTTTTTTACACTGTTGTTTAGCACTGGTTTAGTTTTATTTATTTAGTTTTTTAAGGCTAAAATACAAGCGGATGTCAAGCCCTCACCCCAATTTCTTGCAATTACTGGGATGTGCACATCACCCACTTTCCATGATTTTCCACGAGGCAAAGCCAAATGATCTGAGTCGTGATCACGCTTTCTTTCCCTAGCACTAAATCCAAGTGTAATCGGGTAGATGTTTAAGAGCACAGCTCTAAAGACGCAGGCACCAAAGTCTTTTTACAGAGATGCTATATTTTTAATCAAGTGAACGTTTTAATTACCAACATGCCATCCACCTCCAAACCTCCCACTAAACCTGCTCCTGAATTTCTCAGGGCTTCCTGTGAGCAGAGAGCCATGCCTTGCCCCTTTGAAGTACTGATTATCAGGGCTGAGAACCAACTTTGGTAGATACACCCACCAATGCATATGCTGCATTTATTTTTTTCTAAGCTACAATAGTTTCTGGGTTTGACACAGCCTGATTTCAGGACAAGCCCACTCTGTCTGTAAGAAGATGGAAGGGACCTTGCTGGTGCTGTCGGGTAGGGCATTAGACCACCAATGAAAAAGTCAGCAGTTCAAATCCACCAGCTGCTTCTCAGGAGTATGAGGAGGCTATCTGCTCCTGTGAAGATTTACAGCCTTGGAAACCCTGTCTGGGGTCCCTACGAGTGAGACTGGGTTTGATGGTAGTGTGTAGGAAGGTGGAGTCAATGGGGGATGAAGCAAATCACCCTCTTCCTCCCTCTCTCCTTTTTTGCCTTCTTTCTTTCCTCCTATCTTATCTTCCCTCTCTTCTGCCGCTTAACCTAATATTCTGGTGGTCACAGGGGCCTTTCATGAATTACACTGGAGAATGATGTTGAATCCCAGAGTCAACATCGACCTACATATGTAAAACAGGGAGGGACAGCATCCCTGGATTCTTGCTTTTGTTTTGCAGACAACTGTGAAACCTTAAGCGTGGCACATGACTCTCTGGACCCATGGTCCTTCTAGTGGAAGCCATTTCTACCTCCAGTGGACCTGATGACCCAAACCATGTAGACTTGTGGGCCCAGGCACACGACATTATCCCGTGTTTTCAGGAAAAGTCTGAAGCCCAGGAATACGGATTTCCAAGAGGAATCTCTTAATGTTCTTAGATGTTGGAAATGCATACTGTTTGGATGATCTCATCATGCCTGTGAGCCAGCTAAGGGCCAGGGCTGAACGAATGTAGTCACTGGACAAAATTTTGTCTGGGACCATGACTTAAAACTACTCCTTAGCACAAGCGTTCAAGTAAATGACAAAAACACCATGTTCTATCCTCTTATCTAGCCACCAATTATCAAGTGCCCAAGGATATAAGCAGACTCAGCTGTAGATGCGCTAGTTAACTTATTTCTTTTAAAATGCTGACAGATGCCTTTCAGCATAGGAGTCGCAGAGAGTGATACTCAAGGGAAATTGAATACACTACTCCATACTTCATTTTATATTCCAACTACCACTGTTGAAACTTATATAGTTGTACTTAGCTTTTGTCTGTTGGTTTATTAAACAGAACTCTCCCCAACAACTACCTTGGTGAGAACTTTAGGAAACCAACCAGAGTGCGGAAGCTCAAATAAATTCACTGAGTGGGATGAGGCTATTAAAACACATTCTCACTATTCGAATTGTAGCTAGAGGTATATGTGTGTAAGGCTTTCTATTTCCTTAATATTATTTTAAAATTTTATCTGTTGGGAACTACTGTATATGGTTAGCTTTTTTAAAAAAAGTATGGTATAAATCGTCTTCAAGACTTCCTTTCTCTCTATTAGATTGGGTTTATGAGAAACAATAAACAGAGGAAAAATATTGACCATCTATAATCAATAAAGGAGATGAGAGCAGACAGGTTTCCATAAAGCCATTGAAGAGCTCATGTGGCATAAACATGCACATGACCCTGTCCTTAGAAGTCCTGTCCCTTTCAGGGCACGCAACTCAGAAGCCACACCTCATGCCCGTTATCACTTTCCCCAGATCGCAGGAGCATTCTAAGCCATCACGGGAAATCCACACCTTGCCCCAGCTGGACGGTATTTTCCAAAAGCCTTAGGCTCGCATGTAAAAGTCCAGGCTTTTAGGCCGGTAACATGAATGATGGCTCTCCAAATTTGGTATATCATGGAACAGCCAAAGGACATTTTCAGCAGTTAACAATTACAAATAAAAATTCCTCACC